>NC_054372.1:170334653-170934653 GCF_017654675.1 Xenopus laevis | reverse complement strand
TGCTGTGTAATTAAGCTGCATTTATAAAAATTGTAGTGAAAACTATTATAGTGTTCTTCCTCTTGGATGCTATTTTTTTCTCCAAAGTTCAGTTTTTAGTAGACTGAATCAGATTCTTTTGGACTATTTTTCCTGTATTTTTATTTACCATTCTGTCTTCACGTTTGCCTTCTTGTGATAGGGCATGCAACCCCCCCACCTGAGAGTGGAGATCAATGAAGAAATATATTACTGGCTTCCCTTCTTTTTCCTTTATTTCCAATAAAGGAAGAACCTGCTTCAGATATATTTAACCTGCTGAAGCAACTTGTTGCGCAGCAATAATTTATAACCAGTGTAAATTATTTATGAAAGTAAAATGCTTAACGGGAGAACGCTGTGAAGAGCACATGGATCCTGGATACATTTTTCTATATTGACTATTTCTGCAGAAACATATGTAACCCATTCCTGGCATATCATCCTAAATCAGAATTATTTTCCAGGCTCCACACACCCCAGATGCCTGCTGGTAGACAAATCTTGGAATCCTCAGTGTGCAGTGTCTCTAATGAGTGCATTGGAATACTCCTCAGGGATTTTTATTTCCAGTAGGAAATAAAATTCTGTTACACTGATATACAGTAGCAACAGCAATAAAGTAGATTTTTAATTAGGTCTCTAAATGGAAAATATGGGGCCTGTAACAAGGAAAATAGTAGCAGGTAAGTCCCTTCTCGAGATTTATTGGAACAAGGTAGCTGCAATGAGTCCTTATATCTTTAGTATTGGGGAAAAGAAGAAAAGTAGTAAAAAGAACCCACACTCTCTAACACGATCTAGACTAAATTGCTTATGATTAACTGAATATTATGCACTAATTAATACATTTCAACAATAAAAAACACTCAATTAATTTTGTGTCATTCTTTGTGTATTTCAGTAGGTGAGATTTCAAAGTTACACAGTACGAAATAATTAAAATGCCAGTACTTGAGTTTCAAAATGTATCTATATATAATTACTGTCACAGTAAATAAATTAAGTACTGTTTAAAAATCAATCAATAATTCAGGAGAATAAATTAACAAATAAATATAAAGTGCTGGTGCCAAGCTAGTTGCAGTCTCAGACTGCCAATTGATAATTCAAAAAAAACATTTTTATTGACCAATAAATTTACAATTAAATACAAGGTGCTGGTGCCGCAGTGTGACCACAGTCCCCAGTGTTCTACTTTCTCCCCTTGTGTAGTCCCAGAGCCTAGAAAAACATCCTCTTAGCAGTTTTTGGGTCTTCTCCACCTCTTCACTATTTTTCAATTTTCCTGCTTTTAATTCTTAAATTAAGGTTTTGGAGGTTTTTTAATTTTAATTAATGAATTCATCTCTCTAAACATTGATCAGCACTAGCACCCTCAATTTATATCCATTACAGAATTATCAGCAGTCTGAGACTGCAATTAGTTCGGCACTAGCACTTTATAATTATTAATTTAGTGGTGGATGTTAGATATCTTCCTTCATTGATTTAAAACTAGTCAATGGTTAATCAATATTAACTGTGGATTTATAGGCAGTCTGAGACTGAAACCAGCTCAGCACCAGCACCTTGTATTTAGTTGTAAACTTATTGGTCGATAAAAAAGACTTTTTTGAATTATCGATTGTATAGGCAGTCTGAGACTGCAACTAGCTTGGCACCAGCACTTTATATTTATTTGTTAATTTATTGGTGGAAATAAAATTCTCCCGAATTATTGATTGATTTTAAACCAGTACTTACTGTGACAGTAATTATATATAGATACATTTTGAAACTCAAGCACTGGCATTTTAATTATTTCGTACTGTGTAACTTTGAAATCTCAACTACTGAAATACACAAAGAATGACACAAAATTAATTGAGTGGTTTTTATTGTGGAAATATATTAATCAGTACATAATATTCAGTTAATCATAAGCAATTTAATCCAGATCGTGTTAGAGAGTGTGGGTTTTTTTACTACTTTTCTTCTTTTCCCCAATACTGAAGATATAAAGGACTCATTACAGCTACCTTATTCCAATAAATCTAGAGAAGGGACTTTTTCTCACCTTTGTTGTAGAGGACCAATAATGGAAGTCAGTGTTGATCACACCCTGTTTTAAACCACACCAACTTTAAACCACACCCATATTACCATAAGAACTTTTAAGATCAAGCCCACATTAATGATGATAGCACACCAAAAAAAACAAATGGTTGGTGCTTACAGAATAAGTAAGTCATATTAAAACATTTCCTTAAATTCATATGCCTCATTCTCCCCTAAAACCTTATTATTCCACCTCCTGCCCAGTCAGTTCGGTGGAAGGTGCATATACTATGTAACCAGAAGAACATGGCTCTGCCTAGTTTAGTTTATTTTGAGTTTTAATTATCTGAAGTTGAAAAGCAAATTGGTAGAAACCAGTTGCAGATGGAAATTAGACCAGATACAGTGCCCATGTGGTTTGCAACTGTATGAAAAAGTGGTAAACTTATGGGAATAGTGGCTCTGCACCAGCCTGGGCATTTGCAGATAATAATGTAGATTCATTGAATCATTTTGATCGCTATACCTGGAAACACAATCAGGCCAATTGGATGAACACTACAAGATCATTCATCGAATAAAGAGGAAACGATTGCTATCTAATTTGCTATTGACGCGGCAATGGATTTTTATTCTTCATTCAACTTTTGCTGTGTCACAGCAATCCACTGGAAAGCATCAATAACACAGGCTAAATGGACTGGCATCTGATGCCTTCACATCATATCACATTGACAATCTGTGCAGCCTTTGCAGCACTGCTATGTCATTCTTCCTACATACTTGCCAAGTCTAATTGAACAGACCTCTTCAATAAAAGCCGTGGGCAAAGTCTGCCACAGATGGATAAATAATAATGGAAGTGCTCAGTTTTGTCTATGAACATTTAACTGACTTTCAACCTTCCAGCTACTGGGATTTTTTTGGAAATCGGAAGATGCCATTGTTCCCTGGATGGCCTGTATATGAATACACAGCTTGGATGCAGTCTCTTGTTTACTTGGGGAATATTATTTTGCAGGACAAAGGAAGGTGACTATTGCTCTAGAGAGATGGCTGGCATTTAATGAATATTGTAACAGCTGCTTCTTATAAAGATTATTACATACGCAAGGAGTTTTTGATTGGCAACAAGGGTTCGGTGCTTTATTTTGTATGCTTACTGAACCTGCCAAATCAGGAAAAACACATTTTTATTCACCTTCTGAAAACACATTCATCTAATAGAAATTATTTTTCTAAAATAAACACGTTGAAGTTAATACCTACTGGTTTTGTATGTCTAAGCGTGTGGAGTGGGGGGTCTTTAACAAAACATATAATATATCCAGATGTATTTTGCTTTGTACTATGCTTTTAATTTCTATTCAGCATCTTCCGATCTTTGTAAAAAGGAACCTCTTACATAGGTATAATCCATTTCAAGGGACAAATATAACTTTTTTTCCCCTTTTATTTTGTTCAGGAAAATTGGAAATTTGCAATGGCTTAAGAGCTGTGTATAATCAGATGCCATTAATGTGGACTCCAGGTTACTATAGAAGAGCCCTTAATGCGATGGAAAAGGTGTCAGCACTGCCAGGAGACATTAAGGGAAAGTGTAGTTGCATTTTTTTTTTTAATACAATTGAAGTTACAAAAAATTATAGAGACTTGGATTTGCTATATGATAAAGTCTTAAATTCACAGCATTTCATTTATTCACAAGACTGGCTTGTAATGTAAGACACTGTAACCTAGCTGCTGATGGAAATACAGCTCCTTGTATTCTGAATCTGGGCAGGTAAGTGGCAGATGAGATTCAATATGTCTACTAACCAATCAGTGGAAACCAAGAGAGCTGAAAATCGGGAAGTTGTGTTCTGTTCTGTTAGCTATCCAGTCACTCCAGCCTTTACACTTACATTTTTTGCTAACTAACAGTACTGGAAACATTTTTTATTTTTCGCAGCCTATTGACCTTGTTTTTATTTACACTGAACAGTTCCGGGCTAAAGGTGGCCATAGATGCACAGATAATATTGTACAAAACAAATTTTCGTACGATATTCGCTGTGTGTACAATGGAAAAAAAGCTGACCGATATCGGCAGAAGACTTGAATATCGGTCAGCTCCTCGATCGGGCTGGAAAGAAAATTTTGATCAGGTGCCTTTGTAGGCACCCAAACATCAGCCATTGTTAGTGCTGAATCGTCAGATACAGGTAGAATTGTATTGTTTCTAACTGTATATCTGACGAATCATCTCTACACGTGTGTGTATTGAAACCAACAATCTTTCTTGGAAAGATCGTAATTGTTACGTCTATGGCCTCCTTACAGGAGAAATCAACCGGTTCTGAAAAAAACCCATACCCCCCACCCCAGGTAGACCCCCCCTCCTCCCCCCCAGGCTAACTACCCCCACCGGGAGTTGCCCCATACTCCATACTTACCCCTCGCCGCAGATTCTTCCAGTGAAGTTCCACACGTCCATCTTCTGTGTCCTCATCCTAGTTAGCCTGGGGGGGAGAAGGGTGGGGACTCTACCTAGGATGGGGGGTACGGGTTATTTTCAGAACAGGTTGATTTCTCCTTTAAGAAACATATTTCTATGCTATCAAACAGTGTAGGACTGGGCTTCCTAGGGTCCACCAGAGAATCTGACATCCTGGGCTCACTCTGAAAACAGCTGTAGACAACCTGCCGCCGCCCCCCCCGCCAAAAAAATCTTAAGAGGGGCCCAACATGCACAACCACTCTCACGCTCCACCCCCCCCCCCACTACTGCCCACCTGCCTGCCCGCTCCCTGTTTGCTGGTTCCCAATGCTCCCCACCAGCTCTCAATTAGGAAAGTGGCTACAGGGGGAGATTTACACGTAAAGATCCTGCATCCCGGGCCCCTTGTACCCTGGGCCCCAGGGTCTGCTTCCTCCATAGTTACTCCACTGGCTGTAGATAAATGTTATAGATGTTATATATGCCTTTGACGTGAAAAAGAAAGAGCTGATGGGACTTTTCTTGAATGGGAAAGCTAGAGTCTGAGGGCACCGGGAGGTCCTCTTATACAGCTATGGGAACTGTTATCCAGAATACTTGGTACCTGGGGTTTTCTGGATAACAGATCCTTCTATAAGTTGGATCTTCATACCTTAAATCTACTAGAAAACCATGTAAAAATGAAATAAATCCAGTGGTTCTTCTTCCAATAAAGATTAATTATATCTTAGTTTGGATTATGTAAAATGTACTTTTTTAACATTACAGAGAAAAAGGAAATCATTTTTAAAAATGTGTATAATTTGGATAAAATGGTGTCTATGGGAGATGGCCTTTCCGTATTCTGAGCTTTCTGGATAACGGTCTTTCCTGATAACAGATCCCATACCTGTACTATGGCAACCCAGTGCAACCCTACTACCAAAGTGACTTTAGGCCCAAAATGGTGATGGATACAGTTAATGTGTATTGGGATGAATCAAGGAATTTTTTATATGGTTTGGGATTTTCGATTTTCTCTCCCTTTTAGACAAAACTGTAATATCTCAAATGTGATGCAACATATTTCTAGCATCTCAAAGCCTCTGTCAGCAGTGCCTTTAGTGGTTTGCCTGCGCACAACTAATAGCTGTTTTGCTGATTATAAATGCGGCCTTGTGGCTGTTTAATTCACTCCTGAGATCTAATTAATGTGAGAATGGCATATTAGCTCTTTACATGCTGCTGATATAGATTCCCTCCTAGTAGCTGCAAGGGGCTGACTCAGCTTAGTGCAGTACTAGATCAGAACACCTCAGTTATAAATGACATTTAAATCGAAAATCAACCTACAGAGAATTCTTAAAGCAATTGCTGTCACAACTGCAGTATCCAGCATACTGATGAGTGCAGGGCAGTTTCCCTTTTACACAGAGTGGGAAAACGCTACGTATATGATGAGTTTTTTTCAGATTTGGACATCATTTATTTAAGCCCCCATCAGGTTAAGCTCTTGCTTACCTGCCTTTCCCCCTCTGTCATAACACTAGTCCTCTGGCCAACTGGTTGCTTTATATATTTAAAAGCAATGATAAATATCATGCTATCTGTTATAAAAACTATGTAAAATAGTCCATTCATATACAGTGTATATTATCTAATCATTTAGTGGTTACAGAAGTTTACCATTCCCAAACTTCCATCCTTTTTTATTTTTTGTTCCTCTTACTAAGTGGTCTATTTTGTGTGAAATAGACTCATTAGGCCAATAATGAACCACTGATGGACAAAGCATAAGGGACCCTCTGCTGGACCGGTATGGGTATTTGCCCCTTTTTAAACACACAGGGGCAAATTCATTAAAGGCCGAAGTGACCGACGCTAGCGAAAATTCGCCAGAAATCCAATCCACAGGGACATCAGCAATTCACTAACAGGAGCAGATGACAATTCGATAGCGAAAGAGAACATTGCTAGCGTTCCTTCGCACTCTATCGCCAAGCACTTTTTGCTCTGGTGAAAGGACGTTACTCCGCAAATTCATTAAGGTGTGGATTTTACTGAACGTTACCTCTTTCGCCCGAGTTTCCTTCACCATCTTAGACCAGATGAGCTGATAAAACTAAGCTACATCTTCCTCAATCTTATGTCAGTGACATCATATCCTATACAGGCCCGGATTTGTGGAAAGGCCACCTAGACCCGGGCCTAGGGCAGCAGGAATTTAGGGGGGCGGCATGCTGCCCAACCACACACACATTGGGTCAAAAACACTGGGAATGCACTGGAGATACAATAATTTTTTTAATTTCCTGTGCGCCAATCCCCATTGATGATGAAAATTTGCACGAATAAAGGGGAGGGGACAGGGGCGAAGAATGGCAGTGGGCCTAGGGGCACCCACTATGTAAATCCGGTCCTGATCCTATATGCCGGAAATTCATAAACATTTTAAAAACGCTTGCGTCTTTACATTTTTTTTAATGTGAGGTTGTCTTCAAAAGTCCTAACTCTTAAAGATATTGTGTGAACAGTTATTTTTCAGACATTTGAAGGGCATGTCACATTTGTTTTAGGGGGGCTCACGTCTAGGGCATTAGAAGATCGTTTATGTCTTTATTAAGCTCCCTTGGACATTTATAATAAAAATTGACCACTTCAAGCATTTGCACCAACATCTCTAAAAAAAGACGTGTACACGACTTTTATGCACCCGCCCTATTCAAATTGACCTGAGCTTAAGACTATTAGTGAAGTTTCGCTAGGCAGAAACGAACGCTAGTGAATCTTCACTATGAAATGCTCACACTGACGAAGTATCGCTAGCGTAAAGTCACCAGCATTCATCAGCCAAAACATAACTTCCCATTTTAGTGAATTAGCATAGTGGTAAAGAATTTGCTCCTAGAAAAATTGGCACGTTGTGTGAGGAAGATGTTGCTGGTGAAAATTCACCCTTTAGTGAATTTGCCCCTCGGATAGGGCCGGAATAGGCTTATCTAATCGTTGCTGGTGTTGCAGACCCACCAGGAGACATCCCACAGTACAGACAGAAATGGTCCAACCACATTTCTCAGCCATCCCATGGAGACCTGCCTGAGCCAAAATCAGATCTGGATAATGTAAACACACATATATATTATTCTCAAAGCTCTGTTCTAGGCCATCTTTTGTTCTCGCTCTATACAACTTCGCTAGGAAAACTTATTCAGTCCTTTGGACTTCAGTATCACCGTTATGCTGATGACACCCAACTCTACTTGTCTACTCCCGATCTTTCTAATTCTGTCCAAGTTACAGACTGTCTCTCTGCTGTCTCCTCCTGGATGTCACGGCGCCCCCTGAAACTGAACCTTTCAAAAATAGAACTCATTATATTTCCTCCAAGATCTTCCCCTGTCCCTCAGATATCGCTCACTGTAAACAACACCACCTTTCATTCCACCACACAAGCACGCTGCCTAGGAGTTATCTTAGACTCGCATCTGTCTTTTTCACCACACATTCAAAACCTTGCAAAATCTTGTCGCATTCAACTGCACAACGTTGTCCGAATACGACCATATCTCAGTTCAGAATCAACTAAAACACTGATTCAGTCTCTCATCATCTCCCGCCTTGATTACTGCAACCTACTCCTCGCAGGTATTCCAAAAAGTCACCTTTCACAACTCCAATCTGTTCTAAATGCGGCTGCTAGACTCATTCATCTATCTTGCTGCTCAATATCAGCTGCTCCCATATGCATGTCCCTTCACTAGCTCCCAATCTCCTCTAGAATCAAATTCAAATTACTAACACTTACTCTCAAGGCCCTTAATAATGAAGCCCCTCCCTATATTTCATCTCTCATCTCCAAATACACTCCTTCACGCAACCTTCGCTCTGCTTCTGATCTTCGCCTCACTTCTCCTCTCATCAAGTCTGCCCATTCTCGTCTACAAGACTTCTCTCGGGCTTCTGCTTTTCTCTGGAACTCTCTGCCTCGAGCTGCCAGACTTTCTCCTTCTTTCCAAACTTTCAAGTGCTCCTTAAAGACCCACCTGTTTAAAGGAGCGTATTCAATGTACCTTAATTAATCAATCATTGCTGTATCAAAAATCACAAATTGTTTCTAATGTCTCAATTGTACCCTAACCTTTACTTTGTAAACTCTCATTTGTAGGGCCCTCTAATCCTATTGTACTCTGTAACCCTTTTTTGTTATCCACCATGTATTCCCTGTTGTTATAACTAAGGTAAAGCACTGCGTATCTTGTTGGCGCTATATAAATAAATGATGATGATGATTATAAAACTGGTACATCCAGTCTGTGCTCCCTCTGCTTCTACTACTACTTCTACTACTGCTACTACTTCTACCAAACATGCCTGTGCCTAGCTATAGTAACCATATGATTCCCATGCATGTTACATCTTTACAACTAGATGATAAAATGATGAACCGAACTACCGACGATGAATCCTCAACTGTTAATATGCTCTGTTTTTCTATCCACCAACTTTGTGTTTAAAGTAAGCCTGATGCCCTTGGAAAGTGCTGTGTCCATTTCTAGCCTCTAGGATAGATTATGAATAGACTCATCAGATTGTATCACTGTCTGTAACCCAAAGGCACAAAGGATTTTAAACTGGCAGAGCCCATTACAGGGTTCAATAAGAGTGTGATCATTACCATATTATAACCTAGATTACATAATTTAGGTTGGGTGCCCTAGGCATGTAACATAAAAAGGATTTCACCAGGAATTAGCTTTATATCAATATTGCAATGTAAGTTTCAGGTCTAACTGGATATCATAAAGGGGCAGTAATGCTTGTCCTGATGTTGGTTGCCATGTTGTAACATTTACAGATAAATAAACATCAAAGAAAATACAAGACGCTGGCTATGCTGTTTAAAATCATATTTTTTCCTGCTTCTAGCAGTTGTGCCAGTGTGTCACTCTAATTTATGATGTTTAAAATAGGCACTATGTTATATTTATAGATATATCCCTGTAAAATGGATTAACCTCCAGTATTCTCAGCTAACACTTGCACGCCTGGCTATGGGGCAACATTTACAACATTCAGCTGGTTCACTGGGGCCGAGATATTTTTTGAGTGATACTGTTTTAACTACATACATTTTTTATATGTATATCCTTAATGGGAATAAGGGGCTTCAAATAATTGTGCACTCGGACCTCCTTGGGCATTTTTTGTATTTCTCTTTCTCTGAAATATACACTGGTCCTATTAATTACTACTGAAGCCCAATAGGGAGTGAGTCCAAGTGTTTTGGAACCCTTATAGAGGAATTCATCGCCTGGTAGCCAAAATTACCCGAATCCTGCCATATTCTGTACCAGGGTGGCACTCAATAGCTTAAGTCCCTAATTTTACTGCACCTTTCCAGTTAACATATGGAGCAGTACTTATTGTTACCAATATATAAAGAGAGAAAATTTACCAGTGAACGGTTTGCCTTTAAAAATAATTATTACAAAAAATGTGGTGTTAGTACAACACTTTGACCAAAATATGTAAGCTCACGTGCCACGTCAAGGTTCCTCGTTGTATGTGAGTCCTACACTATTTGTGAGCATTATAAGTTTGTAGTGCATTTAAAATCCAGTCCCCCAGTAACTAATGTGACTGAGTAGTAAGACCATTAGGCACTTACCTCAGGAGTAATGTGAATAATTACCTTCCTACACTATCTATTAGCATTTTAAGTTTGTAGTGCATTTAAATCAAGTCCCCCGATAGACAATGTGACTGGGTAATAAGACCGTGGTGCACTTCCCCTTAACTCAGGGGCTATAGTCAAAAAGCAAGGAGCTTTTAAGCCCCAGCTAATTAACATACATCTATAAGTGATTTCCTGTTTTAAAGGAAATATCAGCTATAGGCAATATTTGGCTACAATTTATACATGAAACACAGAAAGAAATCGCCAGTGCTCGGTCTAACCCACACTGTGGCATGGACCAGCTGCTAAAAACACCATTGTGCCAGAAAACTCTGAATAATGGGAAGGCCATCTCCCACAGAGTCCATTTTAAACATAAAAAAAGTAGACCAACATTCTTACAATTATAACAACCGTATAATCTATATTTTGCCTACATTAACTGCTGAAATATAAATACTGTGTAATACTTGGCAAGAATTTTACTAAATGTCACCCTGAGCCTTATGTTAGCGGTTTATTGTCCTGAGCCATATCCTCCAGCATAAACATTATATGACATAGATATTTCACCAATATTGGAATGCGGGTCCTTGGCTCAGAGTTCGAACGTCTATCAGTTTATATATATATATATATATATATATATATATATATATACAGTATATAGATATATATATAGTCCCATCGAACGATCGCACTTTCAGGTCTTACGTAGAAGTACAACAAGTTTATTTCAGCAAAAAAATGACTGATGTTTCAGCTAGCTCTCTAGCCTTTATATATATACATTTATAATACACAAAAGCCATGAATATCCTGTAAATTATATCCTTATAAACGGTGAGTTCTGACGTCATCAGTTATAAACGGTGAGTTCTGATGTCATTTCTGTCACATGACTCACTTAAATTTGTGTATTATAATAAATAAAGTACCCCCAGTTGCAAAATATGAGGATATTAGAAGTTACCTCGGAGTTCCATGACCTGTATAAAAACACTCGGCCTTCGGCCTCGTGTTTTTATATGGTCATGAAACTCCTCGGTAACTTATAATATCCTTATATTTTACAAGAGGGGGTACTTTATTCACTATATATACATAATGGTTTGCATACCTCCCAACAGTTTGGAAAAAGAAAGAGGGACAAAAAGAATTGCTGCGCGTAGCATGGTGGATTTTTTGGTCACACCCCCTCTTACACCCCCTAATTACCATGTTCATTTTACAAAATTTGTCAGGTTATGAAAGTTTGAACACATTTCTGTGGTTTTTATATGTTATTACAGTTTTGCTAATGAATGTGAATTGCCCTTTAAGATGCAAGTCACAGTTTCATCAAGAGACCTGCTTATCTTACATAGTTACATAGTTAAATTGGGTTGAAAAAAGACAAAGTCCATCAAGTTCAACCCCTCCAAAGAAAACCCAGCATCCATACACACACCCCTCCCTACTTTTAATTAAATTCTATATACCCATACCTATACTAACTATAGAGCTTAGTATCACAATAGCCTTTGATATTATGTCTGTCCAAAAAATCATCCAAGCCATTCTTAAAGGCATTAACTGAATCAGCATCACAACATCACAACACCCGGCAGTGCATTCCACAACCTCACTGTCCTGACCGTGAAGAACCCCCTACGTTGCTTCAAATGAAAGTTCTTTTCTTCTAGTCTGAAGGGGTGGCCTCTGATACGGTGATCCTCTTTATGGGTAAAAAGGTCCCCTGCTATTTGTCTATAATGTCCTCTAATGTACTTGTAAAGTGTAATCAAGTCCCCTCGCAAGCACCTTTTTTCCAGAGAAAACAACCCCAACCTTGACAGTCTCCCCTCATAATTTAAGTCTTCCCTCCCTCTAACCAGTTTAGTTGCACTTAGTCTCTGCACTCTCTTCAGCTCATTTATATCCCTCTTAAAGGGGAAGGAAACCTCGTCGGCGCAAACCCCCCAGCCCCCCTCCCGTTTGTTGCCCACCCTCCTTCCTCCCCCCTGGCCTACCCGTCCCGCTGGGCAAATGCCCCTAACTTGTTACTTACCCTTCTGCGCAGGTCCAGTCCAGGGAGTTCACCGACAACATCTTGTTCCACGCGATCTTCTTCCTGCTTTGAACGGCGCATGCGCAGTAGGATCATCTCGCCGGTACGATCTACTGCGCATGCGCGTGACTTTTGGCGCATGCGCAGTAGATCCGTACCGGCGAAATGATCCTACTGCGCATGCGCCAAAACGCCGTTCACAGCAGGAAGAAGGTCGCGTGGAACAAGATGTCGTCGGTGAACTCCCTGGACTGGACCTGTGCAGAAGGGTAAGTAACAAGTTAGGGGCATTTGCCCAGCGGGACGGGTAGGCCAGGGGGGAGGAAGGAGGGCAACAAACGGGAGGGGGGGTGGGGGGGTTTGCGCCGACTAGGTTTCCTTCCCCTTTAAGGACTGGAGTCCAAAACTGCACTACATACTCCAGATGAGGCCTCACCAGGGACCTATAAAGAGGCATAATTATGTTTTCATCCCTTGAGTTAATGCCCTTTTTTATGCAAGACAGAACTTTATTTACTTTAGTAGCCACAGAATGACACTGCCCAGAATTAGACAATTTGTTACCTACAAAGACCCCTAGATCCTTCTCATTTAAGGAAACTCCCAACACACTGCCATTTAGTGTATAACTTGCATTTATATTATTTTTGCCAAAGTGCATAACCTGCATTTATCAACATTGAACCTCATTTTCCAGTTACAATTATTCTTTGCTTATCCTAAATTGTACAAAAGTATCTAAATGCACCTGCCACATATTCTGCCAAAAGCCAATTAAGTTTTAGAAACTTCCTAGGGCTCATTCATAAACACTGGGCAAATTTGCTCCTGGGCAGTAACCTATAGCAACCAATCAGTGATTAGCTTTTTTCAGTCAGCTGCAGGTTGAAAACTGAAAGCAATCTTCTGATTGGTTGCCATGAGTTACTGTCCAGGTTCAAATTTGCCCAGTGTTTATAAATGACCCCAGTATCTTTTTCTGGATGTTTAGTGTAGGAGATCAAAGAGAAAGTCAGGACATTTCAGTAACAAACCTGAGACTCGAAATAATGTAGGCGTTCCCAGTGCAACCCCCTAAGTACACGAGTGCTTTACACTCGACAATGATGCACTCACTAGTAACCCATAGCAACCAGTCTAGCTTTGCTAGGGTATGATATTTAAACCCAAACAGTATAGTAGAGGATTTGGGAAAATGACCTAAAGTGGGAGTTTTGGTGATCTCAAGGTAATTTTGTCAATTGGTGCTGCAATATTCCTAAGGGGCAGGGCACTGATGTGATTGGGGCAGGCCCAATCCACTAATGCTGTGAGTCACTGGCAGATTTCCACTGCTCTACCTGGCTGATTCCAGTCAATGCAATTCATTCTGACACACAGCACTCTTGAGTATACTTGCAGTACACTAATAAACCATTTCTATCTCAAAACTCATAAAAATAATAAAAGCTATTCATGCACTAAAGTTAAATGCATTTTTTTACATTAGTGACAGTTCCCCTTTATAGAGCAAGTACAGAATGGATGACTAGCATTCAGGTTTATACTGTTAAACATGCCTAATAGATATTTATGGCCAAATGATGTGTGTTTGCTGGGAGTTTCTAGTTCAGAGAGCCAAGTGGCTGAAAAGCAATGTTCTATTTGGGCAGAACCACCTTCCTACCTGTTTAGCTCATCTACACAAACATCCAAGACCTCTTTCAATGTGTCACAAAACACTGCATCTTGTGGCAGAAAAGTGAAAGTAATGTATTTTTAGCTTTTTCTGCTCGACCTTAGCCAACACTTTAGGTTAATGGCAATGGAAGGGAAGTACATTCGTTTTATAGATTTGTCTATAACATTTTTTGTGCTAAAGCGACTCCACTAATTGCATTACACAACTCTACAGATTCTGTCTGTATTCTGAATAACAGCATAAACCCATTTTTTGTGTTATGAATGTCCTGCTGTTTGGTTTAGCTTTAGTATGGAGGTGAGAACAAGTTTATCCCTAAAGAGATGTGATGGGAGTTAAATAGACTTGCTCAGAGCTTTACTCATCTGATAATCACCATTTTTCTTGCTCTGGGTCTGAGGTCTCTGTCATAATCAGTTATATTTTATCAACATCAAAGAATTATCCAATGTTAAAATGCAGGCATACAAGTGAACGTGAATTGGTAGAATTTACTGCTAATAATACATAATAACTGACATGAGTGTTTGTCTAATCTTTCTGTAAGATATCTTTTTATATTACACCAGCCATGTACATACACATGTATTGTAGGGTGTATATCTAGTGATGGGCGAATTTATTCGCCAGGCGTGAATTTGCAGCTAATTTGCCAGTTTCGCCGCCAGCAAATATATTAGACGCCAGCTGCTACTGGTAGAGGGGAAAACAATGAATTTAGTGCTCAATTGAGAAGCATTTGCATCTGAGATCTGTGCTTCATGTTTGAGTAAATGGCAGGGCAAAATGTGCAAAAAATATGATGTATTACATGTTTTTTTTTGCACTTTGTACCCTGTCCTGCACTTGGTATATTACCCCCAGAAAGTCTTCCATTTGCTCTACTATAACACAAATTCTGCTGAGATCTCTGTTGACAGTGTAAACAGCTTGAGTTAGTAAATAGCATGGGACCTAGCAGTGCAGGAAATAAAGAACCCCAGTCTATAGGTGGAAAACTACTTCCAGCTTCCCCTGACAGGCACTCATGCTTCCCAAAATGTTACTTATTTTATTAACATATATTTACAGAGCGCCAACATATTTTCCAAGTACCATGCCCTTTGAAAACAACAATTCAAGACTGTCTCTTGGAAATACTGGGAGGTATGAGTTGTAGTTCAGCAATAGTTCAAGGCTGCAGGTTGGATGCCCCTACTATCAGAGGCGTAACTACCGGGGGAGCAGGGGGTGCAAATGGGCCAGGGCCCGCACCCCCGCAGGGCCCCCCCGGAAGATCATGCGCGCTGCAGCCGGCTGGAGTCGGCTGCAGCGGCAGAGACAAAATTGTGCAGATGAGGGTGGGGGCGGGCCCTTCTGCACGGCCCGCACCAGGGCCCGCCCCCACCAAGTTACATTACTGCCTACTATTGGGACACAGTTTATGTAGTTTATATCTACAGACCTCTTTTTGGGGGCTTAAAGGAGAAGGAAAGGTTAAAATTAAGTAAGCTGTTTCAGAAGAGTCGATATAAGTAAACCCTCAAAGTAATGCTGCTCTGAGTCCTCTGTCAAAAGAAACACAGCATTTCTTTCATTCTATTGTGTACACATGGGCTTCTGTATCAGACTTCCTGCCTTCAGCTTAAACCTCCAGAGCAAGGCCTTGAGTATACTCAGTTTGCTCCTCTCCTTCTACCCTCCTCCCTTTTCCCTGTCCCTCCTCCCTCCCCTGCTGTAATCTGAGCCCAGAGCTATGAGTGAGCTGGAAGAGACAGGAAGTGATGTCACACCAAGCTAATATGACAGCTGCTATCCTAAATTAGGGTTGCCCGGTATTTTAAACACCTGCCAATCCCCATAAGCAATTTTTGTTTTTTTTTGTTATTTTGTTTTCTATTCCTTTGCTTCTGTGACTCACCTGCCCTCAGTCTGATCCTTTTTGCTGGCTTCTGGGCAATCGCGCACCATGGCTCCGCCCCCTTTGCCGTCACAACCCGCCGGTGGAAATTTTATTAAAAGGTGGCAAACCTATCCTAAACAGAGAGAGAGCGCTTCTAGAGCTGTTTACTCCGGTATGGTAAAGCATTCTACAGAATAAATATATATATTTCCTGTATTAAAATTTTTTTTTATATTTTTTTTATCTAGATTGACATTTTGAAAGAATCTTTAGACTTTGCAGTTGCTCAACATTTGGAGAAAAAGTCTGAAGTTTCAGAAAACGAGTCTGTGCAACCAGAGGATCCAGAGAATAGTCAGAATAGATTCCAGGTGAGATTGCTGCTAAAAGCAATTTGCTTTGATAAAAGACCATTTGGTCTGAAACGTTGCTGTAATGCCCTTGGTCCAATAAAGGCCGTTCTATCGAAAACTGTGGGTGCTGGACTAATTTCTTTGCTAAAAGCAGCTAACACACAACTAAGAAATTAGCAGGAAATGAACTGTAGCAGAAAGCTAACATACCATAATCCATGGTGTTATATGTCCATTTATCCTCACTGTGTTTGATTGTAAGCTGCTGTGACCAGGGCCTTCAGATCCTAGTATTATTCTGTTACCCTTTCTTGTTAAATCATTGTGAGACCCCTGTTGGTTTTACATTATTGTAAAGTGCTGCTTATCTTGCTGGAGATATATAAATACGTTATGATGATTGCTTTGGAGGACTCCTCTGAACAATGCCATGTTTCTGTTTTCTCTCACTTCTTGCCACCCCATATTATCAGGAGTGCAGGTTGCATCCAGTATCTTTTTTATCAACACTGGGAAAATATACACAAAATTTTGACCATCATCAATCAATCACGTTTGCTATCATTTGTCACCTAAAAATGGTTAAAAATTATATTCAGTGATTGGTTGCTGTAGTTTACTCGCCTGCTGAAAAACTAAAATAGTAAATTAATGTAAACTGCAAAACTGATGTTGACATCAATTAATTTTTGGGGTGGTTCTAAACTCCTGATGAAGATCAGTACTGATACTGTTATTGTTGCCATATCTGTGATACCCAGAGAACAGTTATCCCTGTTTGCAGTCTCAGAAGTCCATGCTTTTTATTCTTTCCATCTATTTAATCTAGAATGTATATTCTAGTAAAAAAGGCAGGCCACTTCTTAGAACAGTGATCCCCAACCAGTAGCTCGCGAGCAACATGTTGCTCACCAACACCTTGGGTGTTGCTCCCAGTAGCTTTAAAACAGGTGCTTGTTTTTGAATTCCAGGCTTGGAGGCAAGTTTTGGTTGCATAAAAACCAGGTGTACTGTCAACTACAGCCTTCTGTAGTCTGCCAGTCCACACAGGGGTCACCAAGTAGCCGATTACAGCCCTTATTGGGCACCCCAAGAAGTTTTTGCATGCTTGTGTTGCTCCCCAACTCTCTTTATTTTTTAATGTAGCTCACTGGTAAAAAAAGGTTGGGGACCCCTGTCTTAGAACCTTGATTTGCTGTATATCTCCATCTATATAGACGAGTGGGTGCTGTTTAATCTGCTCTAGAACCTGGTGCCTGTGTTTGCAATGAGTATAAAAATAGCTCAGAAATGCTTCTTAGGTTGTTTTTGTTTATGTGCCAGTTTTGGGCCTTCAGCTCAGCCTTAATCTGTATCCCCATGTTGACTCTCATACTCTCCAGGGTGTAAGATGATTTCTAGTCATCTGACTGTAAGAAATAGCATTCATTAAAGGGCCAGCAACATAAGGAAATGAGTCGCTAAAGTCGAAGTTCAGTTGAACACAATAGGCCAGTGATCCCCAACCAGTGGCTTATGTTATTCCCACAGGTTGGGGATCACTGGCCTATTGTATTCAACAGAACTTCAGCTTGAGCGACTCATTTCCTGATGTTGCAACATGTTAGTCACCAACCCCTCGGATGTTGCTCCCAGTGGTCTCAAAGCAGGAGCTTATTTTTGAATTCCTGGCTTGGAGGCAAGTTTTGGTTGTAGAAAAACCAAGTGCAATGAAAATACAGCCCCCTGTAGGCTGCCGGTCCACACAGGTGCTACCAAATGGCCAAGCACAGCACTTATTCTTCCCACCCAGGAACATTTTTCATGCGTGTGTTGCTCTCAAACATTTTTTTTACATTTGAATGTGGCTCATGGGTAGAAAGAAAGGCTGGGGATCCCTGCAATAGACCATAGAAAATATATTTTATTTAGGCTGCAGAAAGTAGATTTTGTTTAAGCTGCAGAAAGTAGAGCAGGCAGCAAATACTCTGACATTCAAAATAAGGTTCCTTATAAGAAAACATTTTATATACACAGGATGAAAATAACTGTGCCAATTCAGATGAGTGTTTTTTGTGTTCAATGTCATGTAAACTTGGGGACACATGAATGCTTCTTAAATGTTAGTCGTTCAAAATGCAAAAGAAATAAGCAATGCCCATGTGTGCACAATAGCATTTTTTGGCTTCTTACTAATGTAAAATATTTTATTTCTTTTATTTCTCCTTGTCTTTGCATTAGGAGCTGAGTGCAAAGCTGGAAACTCTGGGTAAAATTGCTACTGAAGTCTGCAGAACCTGACCACACAACTAGTCCAAGAGAGGCTTCCAGACTGTGAGAAGAGCGATATTGCAAGATATGAAGAGCAGCTCAAAGAATGGCAAGAGGAGCAAGTGCAGCTGAATGCCAGGGAAAACGAGATGAGAGAAAAGGCAAAAGAAGAACTTGAGGCCAGGCAAGCTGCTAGTTTTATTGTATGATACTGTACCAACACATTAGGGGATGCTGGTTTCTCCTTTAAAATGTAAAGGTAAAATCTCTAAAGACAACTTATGAAATGTCAAGGGCAGGCATATTCAGAGCATAACCTTTCCTGTGTTTGGCCTGGAGGTTCTCTATCTCTATTTCTCTGGCATTCTAATGCCCTTACCTGTAGTCAGTAAGGGGATTACTCATATGTTCTGCATCATCCTTTTAGCCTCTTGAGAAGCATTTATCTATATATGCAAACCACGACAGGCATGCATGCAAACTGAAAAGATGCAAACGATGGTGCAGCTGTGTGGGGCATGGGTTGTTTGGATTATGATAGGATCTGCAGCCATAAGCATTCCAGAAATATAGCAATGTAAATCCTGTCCATCTAGTGGCACTGTTATACTGATACTTGGTTGTCTATGGAGAATTCCTCAGTCAAAGAAAACAGTATGGTACCATCCCTTCATTAGTATTAGGGATGCACCTTATCCAGGATTCGGTTCGGGATTCGGCCAGGTTTCAGCAGGATTCAGATTCGGCCGAATCCTTGTGCCTAGCTGAACGAATCCGAATCCTAATTTGCATATGCAAATTAGGGTCAGAAGGGGAAATCACATGACTTCTTGCCTCAAAATAAAGGTAAAATATTTTTTTCCCACTTTTTCCTTTCCCTCCCCTAATTTGCATTTGCATATGCAAATTAGGATTTGGCTCGTATTCCGCTGAATCTTTCATGAAGGATTCGGGGAATTGATGGAATCCCAAATAGTGGATTCGGTGCATCCCTAATAAGTATAAATGCTAATATGCAGAGAAGTGTTCTGTTTGTAGAACAATTTATGCTTTGCCCCCATAATTTACTGTCTGTGTAAGGGAGAACATGTAAAAGACAAGACTGACTTACAAATGGAGTACATGTTCCCTTAATGTTTTGAACGAGGCAGTACCTTGCCTGCATGCACTATAATTTATTGTTTGATTTAAAGATATAAAGAAATGCACAATAATATCACAACAAGGAAATATTTCTACATTTGTTCCTCTTTTATTGTGGAATTGAGTTTGTTTCTTTTACATCAAATATCCTCAGTGGAAGTGGGGTATTGCACACAAATATCATAAAAGCACTACATATTTACTTCACTGGAAACTAATGGTCTACATTAGATATGAATTGATAGGATAGAGGTGATGCGAGATTATAAGACATAATACCATACACAGCTGCAGACTGACACTAACACCATTCAGAACAAGAGAGGAATGTGAGGAGCTTCCCGCCAGCCACCAGACTGGGTCTTTCCAACGAGTGGAAGGCAGACGGCTGCATGCATAAGTGTTAAAGCAATAGTTCTTAGCTGCTATTGGTTCCTTGAGTAACACAGCCCAGTCTCGAGGGAATGTTACTTGTTGCTCCTTAGCGTTTCCTGTGAGCCTGAAGCTATATTAGTGCAGAGAAGCTTTAGGAATTCCTTTTTCCTTCCTTTGTATTGTGATTTCCTTCTGTCCGAACACTTATCCAGATAGCAGAGACCCAAGACCGTGAAATAAATGTATAATAGAGTCCATGAAATGAGTTTTTCCATTTTTCCTTTTTGTATTTTATTAGGCTGGTAGGATTAGAAAAAAGATGGAAATCCGTGATTTATTTTCCTTCTCTAAGGCCTGATCCTTTTGCTTTCTCAGCAGATCCGGATGTGTGTAATATTTGGCATGTACCTAAGGCAGAGCCGATGGTATTTCAAATAGAAAAAAAAACAGCCTTTCAAATATTAAGATGTGAAAAAGGCCATGTTCGTTTGGCCTACAATTTTATTTCTTTTCAATGTCTATTTCTTATAAATGAAGACCTATTCAATACATATGTCCAACTTATGGCCCTCCAGTTACTGATAACCTTCAAGTCCCATTATCATCTGCCAGCTTTGTGGTGCTGGGAACTGTAATTCAGCATTCTTGGTTGTTTCTATAATTACTGAGCTCAGCACAGCTACACTACAGAAGATTATTTGAATAAATCAATCTGGGATGTCAAATCCAAGCTCCTCCAGCCATACTATGAGCTAAGCAATTTAGCTTCTCTAGGATGGTTTGGCATTGGAGATGACAATGTTTTGAGACCAGTGAGTTTGAGTTCTTGGACCACCCTCTACCTACTGCACTGGACCTCTGGGATTTTGTGTATTTTGAATACACAGTATGAAGCTGCTTAATCCTGATGTTATATAATACACCAAAACAATATAGCGCCTACTGTAATATGAGGATATTGGAGATCCTTTGAAATCCATGACCTATAGAAAAGGGACTACGGCTTCATCCTTCTTTATGACCAGGAAACATTAAAGTGATTTCTTATATCCTTTTATTTTACAATAGGGAATACATTATCTCTTATGTAGGGACAGCTGTTAATGGTCTACAACTTGTCTCACACTTGCAGTAGCTTGTGAAGTTGTTGGGATCTGGAGAGGGACAAGTTGGCCATATGTAGAGACCTCTTACAGACTGTATCAGTCATTCCATATCCATGATTAGATCACATGAAGCTATTGTGATATTTCATGTAAAAAATGTATCATTAACACCAGAGCCCACTTTTCCTTCATCCATAAAGAATTCCCTCTGTGCTGATAAATTCCCCTTTAAGTGGCACAGTTCTACATCTTTATCTGGAAATAATGCCCAACCAGCTACAAATACCATCAGTATTCCTAGAAATTCAGAAATATATGGGAGTGGAAGAATCATTCCACCGGGAGTGTTCTAGTATTTGATCTAACAATGTTTTCTATGTTTACTCTTGCACCAAGTCTGGAGAGAGTTGGCACATTTTGTAAAAGCAAAGTCGTGTTGCCATTTAGACCACAACAAGTGAAATACTTTCCTAATCATGCTCACTCCTCATTAATATGGTAATATTACCCTGCCTACCAGTTCTAGTATACCATAGCCCCCAATCAGAAAGTAACATTTACTGGCCTGCTATTTGGAATCTAATATCTGACTGGTTGCTATGGATTATTAGACTGGAGCACCTGTTATTACATTAGTCTTCATGGCATTGTTTTATCAATCAGAGCTAAGGCAATCACTTCTCGTTTCCCAATGTAATGTCCAAGTCATCCTTTATATAGTACTTTACATAGCAAAGGTCTAATACAGGGGTGGGAACCCCATAGACCTCCAAAAAGATGATGACTTAAAGCTTTCAGCACCCCAATAGCCCGAGGCTTGTAGTTTACCAATATTTGAGGAGGCATTGGTTGCCTTTGTCAGGTCCAATCCATGGTCGAGTTAAGGAAGCTAGATGTGATAACACTTAAAATATTCCTCCTTTATTATATTGTTTGAAAGGGCAAAACTCAAACAATATTCAAAAAAATATTAATAAGTAGAGATTCTTTTGCATCATGTTCCTATAAATAAAATGCAAGGGTTTACTTTACTGTGAGCAATAAATATTCCCTTTATGTAAAACATGCCATCCAGTTTGCCTTGTAAGGTAGTCAAGATTGCAGCTGCTATATGTGTAGTAGAACACATATTCAGAGAAGGAGAGTTATAGGCACACAATAAAATATTCCCTTTACAGTCTATTCAAGGGAAGACAAAACTATTTCTGTAGTGATTTAATTCAGTAATGTATTTTGTTCATAAAACGCAATTGGTAGTGTGCAGGGGACAAGATAAAAGCGCTCTGGATATAGCAGCAGCGTGATTATATACCCATGATAGTAGGAATATGAGTATATGAGTCTACAAATAGATGCCACATATACAAATACAATAAAAACAAAAGTTTAAATGAAATACAGAATAAGAACAAACATAAAATATCAGCTTAACTTGGCAGGGCACATGTATAAATAAGGTATGCGTTATGCATGCTTTTTTTATAAGCCATGCCCACAATGCATGTGATATATTCCAGTTTTGGACTGGCACAGACATAACAAGGCACAGAATCCCTTTTCTGCAGCCCAAAATGGGGATCAGATTTAATAAAAATTATGCCAAATAGCCTTAGCAATTAAACACTGCCACATGGGCAGCAAAGTGCTGCTACTGGGTATAGCCATGTGGCAGTTGACTCAAAATAACGCTTGCAACTTTACATAAATACCAAAGCAATAAATATCATTGCTTATACACAAAATGGTTCATGTGGATCACATGTATTATTAAAAAGTGCCATCATTCACTGCATTAAATGGACCAGACAAGTCCAAAGAAATACCTAACTTCGCTGACATTCAGTGCAAAAAAATTGTATTTAAAGTAGTGTAAACTCCAGAAATAAATATAATGCATTAATTAAGAAAGATCACAAATAATAGGCTGCGTTCTAAATCCCATGCGCTTTATAATGGCAGTATATTTACTGCTATATGTACCCAGAAAGCTTTATTCCTCTGATTCTACATCAATTCTGTATTGCCCTGCAGTCTATTCTGGTACCATGCAATGTTTATGTATCAGTGGCTTAATTATATGTTTAAGGGCCCAATCTATCTATCTGGATCACCACCAGGCCCACCAGAAAGCACTCTTGCTCTGTCTCTGTGTTATGGGCCTGGTTGGGCCCCAGGAAAAAGTGCAACCATAGATTCACTGAATTCATTTAACGTGAAATCATTCTGGCCAGTGTTCTACCTGGTATTTACTCCCCTACAAGCTCTTAAAAAACACAAGCACTCACTTTCATATTCCTTATCGCAATGTGATGTCCAGCAAGAGACATTCATCAACAATCACAGAGTGGCTGAAACATAGCAATTTAAAAAAAGAAGGTATTTGCTTGAAACCCAAAAACTTACAGAAAAGTACCTACATTGATTAAAAAAAGAACTGTACATTTGTTCCTACATCTTGTAAAACCAACAAATAACGCATTAAGAGGAAGATTAATATATGATCAATAAAAATCATTGCCCCTCAGTAAAGTCTTGGCACAACCTCCATCAGCTCTCAAACCTGCTGTTTCCCCATCAGATAAACCCGTCCAATCTCCCATGCATGCACACATGTTTTGTACACTTGCCGTCAAACATTAAAAATAAGTGCATCGAGTATCTTTATACATTCAAGTCACTTTCTAAGGCAAATTGTTCAACGCATGTACTTCCGAATGCTTTGGTTTTTTTGCACTGCAAAATCGAGGGTGCCGAACGAAAGCTTTGAGTGTTTTTTAGAACTGGCTGAATGAGTAAAGTAACAAGACCGTTTGCATCTGGATTTGTCTTCAGGGATTGGTTGTTTACAGCTGCATTCCTAACATTAGCATTACAGTTTATGGTCATTCTAAAAGTGTGATTCTCCATCAAGCCAGGGTTGGTGTGTTTTATAGATTGCAGGATGCACAGTCAACCTGGAACAGTTACAATAGATCTTTACAACATATTTGGTAACAAAAGGCTTTTTGGACAAAGGCTGTCATGCATGAGAAACCAAAACGCTGCCATGATTTCACCCATTAAACTGCAGGATAGACAACTCTTATGGGTATCAAAAGAGAAATGACATTTAACTTGTACTAGTATTGACACCAAGTCCAGTGTTTAAGCCTTCTTTTCTCTTCTTTTTCCTCATTTACTTTCTGTCCTGAAGGAAGTTTTTATTTTGGGCTTAAAGAAAATATACTGTTCAAGAGCAGTTTTACAGACCTGTATTTTATACCTGGATAAGTGACCTTGCAGTGATTTGAACCCTGTGTAGGAAGCATTGCAGTTTGCCATTGAGATGAGTGGTGATATTACAGTCATCCGTGTCAGCATGGACAGCACTGGGCATAAATATAGTTCTGCAGATTAATAAGACATTTGTAATCTCTAGGTGAGGTTTGTGGAAATCAGTTGTGTAATGCGATGAAGAGTCTAGTGGCCTATTCACAGTTCAATCTTACATGCGGGGAAAGATTCATCTTGCATAACAACCGTACTGCTGCTTGCCAAAACCATAATGTTGAGGTCTTGCTGTTTTTCATGAGTCTCCTGATACCATTCCCTCATCACTTCGGAATCATGAGTAGGGATTAAAGTGACCTAAATCAAGAAAGAAAGGTTCCATGATTATAAAGTTAAATATGGTCTATAGCAATGGGCTTTAACTTGATACAGATATTGAACCAAAATGCTTAACCCCCAACAGCTGAAGAGTCAAAGGAATATCTCTTTAGTTAAGGATAAAAAGACATGTGATGGCATTCTTAAGTTGAGTAAGTGAACATTTGGGAAGATATGTTTGGTCACAAGAAGTCAACCCGTAGGACAAGGTGCTTTATTGCAACTAGCTTTCAATTCTTTCATGTCATCTGTAAAATATCCAGAAAGCAATATGGTCATGCCTGGATATATTATTGGAGCAGATAAATTAGTCTTGTATGGAGGTGCAAGCCTATACCCAATTTGACTCTACCTAGTTACATATATGGTCTTATGGTATACATTGCAAAATCGTAAAGTTCAGTATCACTAAGCTGTGTTACTCCTTCTGCAGTCAAAGTGGGGGGACCCAAACTGCCTCGCAAGAGACAGGGATTTCTACCAAAGTGAAGCATGTGGATGCATCATGGTCATAGCCTTGCTGGCACCTGGGCCCCTATTTTTCTATTTGGCAACCAAGTTTATGAATGATGGTGTTTCTAGTATAGGTAAATCTAAAAACAACTGGACTTGCTGAGTAATCAAAGAAGACGTTTCACTACTCATCCGAGCAGTTTCTTCAGTTCAACTGACTGGTGTGGGAAATGCTCGGCATATAAACTCTTCCACTAATCCAATCACAATGTCACATTGTAATGTGCCATTGTGATTGGATTAGTGGAAGAGTTTATCTGCCGAGAATTTCCCATGTGCCATTGTGATTGGATTAGTGGAAGAGTTTATATGCCGAGAACTTCCCACACCAGTCAGTTGAACTGAAGAAGCTGCTCGGATGAGTAGTGAAACGTCTTCATTGATTACTCAGCAAGTCCAGTTGTTTTTAGATTTACCTATACTAGATATACCATGACCTGGATGAATGAAAATCTTCATAGTCATCTTACCTGCATATTGTTTCCCCACTGGGCTTTGCCTTCGAGTAGAGAATCCAGGACAGCCCGGCTCGGTTCTCCAGCTGCAGGATCGTTGCCGCTTACCACATAATATGAAGATCGAACTCTTTTGAAAAACTCCACATCTATGTTTTTGTTGTTGCTGTGATTTGGTACATACACCAGATCCAGATATACAGGTGGTCCTGGGGGCACAGCCGCCGACTTAGACGTTTTGCTGGTGCTACTTCCTGAGAATAAAATCAACAGGAAGAAGATTACTTTAGCCTGAGTACTGCACACATTTCTGAAATAGCATCAGATTCATGTAACAAATTGCTACGGCCTGTTTTGAAATATCTCTAGAAACATGGTAGTGAAAGGCCCACTCAATATGTCCTACAGTATATCAAGTATTCATGATTTGAAGCAATGCCTCCTCTTTCCTCTGTCCAAATATACTGCTTAATCTGCCCCTTAATACTATATTTATTTTTTCTTCCATTGTGAAAGATCTAATTATTTGTATAAATGGGATGTCCTTAGGATACATGATCTCGTGATGACACCCCTGTATCTACAACCCTGTGGACAAATATTTTATACATTTCTTTCTGTTCCAGTGATATCTCTAGCTGTATAGCGTTTCAGACTGTTGGACCATGCTATCTTGCCTTCAAATAGCAACCACTCTTTTTTTTCCCTCCAAAGGCTCAAATTTTGCACAATACAGGGGATCTAAGGCATGGTTATCTAGGAGGTGTTGTGTTCTGGAGCGATTGTATATTTACTGTTTTCAGTTATTGGTAACAAACAAAATTTAAAAAAAGCAATGTCATGGTTCTGAATTGTTCTACTAAAGTTTCTTGGAGTTACCATGGCTTCATATCAATAGCTTAATTAGAAATTACAAGGTCCCAACGCGGCTTCCTTGAGAGTCTAAATTAATTTGATTAAATTGCTGCAAACTTCATTTTGCTCTAATTAACCGTTACAAAAGTACTTTTTACTAAATTAGCCAGCCAGGTGTAAAATGCCACGTTTAAAGGAGAAGGAAAGGTTAAAATTAAGTAAGCTTTATCAGAAAGGTCTATATAAATACACCAGTAAACCCTCAAAGTAATGCTGCTCTGAGTCCTCTGTCAAAAGAAACATTGCATTTCTTTCCTTCTATTGTGTACACATGGGCTTCTGTATCAGACTTCCTGTTTTCAGCTTAAACCTCCAGGGCTAGGGCTTGAGCATGCTCAGTTTGCTCCTCTCTCCTTCTCCCCTGCCTTTTCCCCCCTTTCTCCTCCCCTCCCTGCTGTAATCTGAGCCCAGAGTTATGAGTGAGCAGGGAGAGACTCAGGAAGGAAGTGATGTCACACCAAGCTAATATGGCAGCTGCTATCCTAAACAAACAGAGAGCTTCTAGAGCTGTTTACTTGGGTATGGTAAAGCAGAATAAATATAGTGTTATAGCTTGCACTAATGTGGCTAATATATTGGCAATAAACTGCTTTGGTAGCTTTCCTTCTCCTTTAAACTCTTGTTTCAGTCGCACTTGCAACTTTCCTATATCTGCTAGTAATACTGGCAACAAGTATGTATCATTTTTACAGTCTATACTGGTATAATGGCAGCTAGGTAGCAACTGTACACAGACATGCCTGGTTGCTACAAATGATCCATAAGATATCCAAGACTTAGTTACAAAGCATATTCCATTTATTGCCTGTTTTGTTTATATATTTTCTTATATATTTGCTTATCCCTCTCTGGTTTTAGAAGATTTACACAAAAGATTGTGGCTCACCTGTGTTGGCAGTTTTTGCAGATTTTGTTGCAGATGTATTTGTGGCATTCTTTGTCTCTTTGTCTTTCTCTTCAGTCTTTGAGGATTTTATATCTTGATTCAAGCTTCCCTTTGGTCCTTTCTCAACAGAATCTTTCTTTTTTGGAGAAACAGTCTTTGAACCCTTCTCCAATGTTTCCTTAATTGGTCCCGGTTTTGGTGATGCAGCTGAAAGCTTTGACTTCATTTCACTTTTTCTGGCAGGGGAAGATGATTTGGTCTTGGTTCCTACTTTTTTGGTTTTTGCCTTCTCTTTTATGTCCTTCTTCAATGGCTTACTCAAACTCTGTTCAACAGGCAAAGCTTCTGGATCCATCATGCATACATCAGGGTGGCGTGGGGATGGGCTTGGATCCTGCACTGGAAGAGGAGGAGGATCCATGTGTTTATATGTTACTGTTTTATCAGTGGGAATGGTCTCTGATTCATCTTCTGAGTCTATATTTGCATCTGCTGTTATAGAAGGGCATTCTTCAGTCTCGGGTGGGACATCAGAATCTGTTTGAGATGGGGCAGATTCACTCACTGATGTTGGAGGAGTTTCATCACATTGGCGTGATTTCTGTTTTCCACCTGATGGTGGCTGTCCACCTCCAAGTTGAGCTAATGGCTTTTCCTGTTCTTGAGCATGATCTTCACTTGCAAACCACTCTAAGGGATTTGGGTTAATAAAAGAAGGGGAAAGTTCTGTTTTAGGATGCTTATATTCACAAGCAGAGACTAGGCAGAGGTCAACATCTTGACGGGCTTCTGCAAATGAATGCTTGTCTGTTACAGAATATCTATCATTAGTTTCACCCGTATAGTTGTAAGAACCACATACACTATGGTATTTTTCCCCTTCATCTAGGTCTGCTGCACAGACAAATGGGTTTGTACTATGCAAAATGGGTGACTCTTTTGGTGAGCTTGATGTTTTACTGTGAAAGGTAAATGAATCATCGGGCAAACCTTTTAAGGGTGGTGATGGTGACTGGTAATCTCTGGAAGGTTCCACTGGTGAAGTATTGGAAATACCAGGTGATTGCTTCACTGAAGATGTTGTTGGTGTTAATGGAGAAGCATCTGTTTCAGGGGATAATTTTCCTTCCATGAAGTACATATGTTCTAGAATAGGTGGGGAGTAGAGGGGCAAATCTATATTTTGAATCACATCTGTTAGTGGCCCTTCCTCTTCCTTCAAAGGGGATGAAGCTTGTGAAGGTGTATGTGCAGAAGAAGTAGAAGGAGAAGCCTCTGCATTAGATGTTTCTGCTTTCTGCAGATTATCAGTGGCGATATTTTTGCCAAAGTAAGATTCATGAGGATCAGATGGGCTATATTCCACTTCTGTTGGTCCATTTTCAGAAATATGTAGCATGCTTGAACTTACTGCAGGATGTTCTGGAGACTGCTTGCTAAAATCCATTGCAAAAGATTGTTCTGGTGATTCTTGGCTAAACTCCATTGTGGACTGTTCTGGAGACCTCTGTTCATGCAATTGAACGGATGGTTTTCCTATTTTGGGGGAGAAATCTGGTGGAGAAATAGACATTGGCCTGGGGCACTCCTCTCTAGATGGTGATATTTCTGTTTCATGGAATGTAGTTGGAGTTTGAACAACAGATACAGAAAGTGAGTCATCTACTTCTGTGGAATGAGGTGACCCTACTTCAGCATGCAAAGAAGGAGATACATCATCTGTGGTTGGTTCTTGGAATGAATTAGTAGCAACAGATGCTGTGGAAACTGAAGCAACGCCTTCTATGTGGGAATATGTATCCTCTGCAACAACTTCATCTACTGGTGTAGCTGATTTGTCAGAAGCTGTACCCTCAGAAATTGACATCTTTGTGTCCTCTTTAAATGAGATAAATGGGTTGGTGCTAAATTGAGTGGGTGAAAAATCTCCTGCAAACTTCCCACCATCTAACTGTCCAGATGAAATACCTTTTTGATCAAAATCATTACTTGCTGCTTCAGAATTAAACTCTTTACTTGGTGAGAGCTCAGGACTCTTTTTGTCCTGTTCTTGGCTGATACCACTTGATACCATTTCAGATACTGGACTAACCTGAGTAGGTGATTTTTCATCATCAGCAACTGTTTCAAAGTCATGTTTAGCAGATGTGTCTACATTAGCTATAAATAACATTTCATAAGAGGTTTCTGATCCTATTAATGGAGGGCTACGTAATGGTGATAAAACTTTCTCTATTGGGTATTCAGAGTCTGGTACTGGCTCATCCATTGGACTTATGCAAGGACTATCATTCTCTTCTTTTGTATCACAGATCTCAAATATTACAGGAACTGATGTCCTTTGTACTGTTTCTTGGGCAAGATTTGTGGACTTCTCATCAGTTGGGGACTGATGAAATGGTGTATGGCCCGCACTTCCTGCCACAGATTGTGATGGAGATGTAACTTCCACAGTTTTATCTTCAGGGCTAGCACATTGATCGTTTACCACATGAGTTTCATCTGGCAAAGGTGGGAGAACACCATGTTCAGATGCTTTTATTTCATTAGGTGTCAAGTCAAAGTTAACACTACGTTCACTTAATGGGGTTTTAGATATTGGTGAAGGTGGAATTGGGCTCTTACTGGGGCTATGCTGTTCATCCAGCTCAAAGTCCTCATTTATTTCTAGTTTTGTAGACCCTATTATTCCACTGCCCCCATAAGTGTATGCTTCACGCAGAGATGATTTGCAGAATTTGTCTTCTTCTAATGATGATGGAGGTGAGAGTGTAGATGCTGAAGCATTGTATTCTAGACCTTCTGTTGCATCTGTTTTTGATACATCAGATAAACCATTTAAAGCATCAGGCAGTGGTGAAATTCTAGTTCTCTCATACTCTTGGGAATAGAGGTTAGCTTCATACTTGGTAATGTTCACATATTCTTGAGAAGGAGATTCACTTTCCTCATTATTGGTTTCATCACTCATCACATCTCTAGGAGTAGACATATCATCCATTGGAGTGGGTTCACTGGATATTTCAATGGTAGAGTGAGTAAAGCCTGAAGTAGCAGTAAATTCTTCTGGTTGATCTTCTCTATTTTCTTCATCAGAAACAGTTGCCTCACTTTCAGAACCACCTGGCAAAGTTTCATCATGAATTGAAGCACCTGGCTCTACAGCAGGTGACTGGGGTTCGGATGTCTTGGATTGTGTAGCAGGCAATACATATTTATCATCGCTGTCACTTATGAACCAAGATTTTTCTTTGACAGCTGTAGTGTAACCCCCCTCTGCATCATACTTCTCAGTGTCTTGTTCATAATCCTTGTTATCATCTGTTTTATCCTCATCCACTTCCTCTTCTGTCTCGTCAACTTCTCCTTTTTCTGCACTTTCATTAATATCCTCTTCAGCTTGTTCATCTGCAGCCACAATATCAGCAATGTCTTCATGACTGTCATGTTTCTCTTTTCTGCTCTCATAGGCATCAGTGTCAAGTTCTTCTTCAGTTCCATCTTCTTCAGCAGTAGCTGGTTGGTCTTCTAGTGATGTCCTTTCCACCAAGTCTTCCACTTGCTCTTCAACTTCTTCTGTTTCTGCTTTTTCTTCAAAGTCACCTGCCTCTGATGACTCCTCAAGACCAGTTCCTTCATCCTCAAACTTTTCATTTTCATCTGTTCTGTGTTTTTCTACCACTTCAAGTTCTTCTGGGGTTTGTTCACACTCTCCCTCACCTTCTGTAGTAGTAATACCTTCATCTGGAGAATCAGAAGGTTCCTCACTGCTAGTGTGATCTTTCTTTATGGCATAAGACTCAATATGTACAATACTAGCTTCATCATTAGGTTCCTGCACCTGGGATTTCAACTCTGTATTCAATAGACTCTCTTCATCTCGCAGTTCTTCAAAATCTTTTGTTAAATCTTCTGGTGAAGACATTAAGGATCTTTCTGCCATGAGGTCTGCTGCATTCTTAGTGGGTTCCACTGAGGCAGGAATGGCAGCTGCTGCAGCAACAGCAGCAGCTGCAGATACAGTTGCTGCAGTGGCAACTGCCCCAGAAACAGACACTGGCTTTTTCTCAGAGACCTTGGTTTCTTTCTTAACTACTTTCACCTTATCCTTTGTTTTGCCTAGGGTTGCAGTTTCTTTCTTTGTCACATCTTCCTTCTTTTGTACTTTTTTCACAGCAGTCTTCTTACTATCAGCAGAAGGAGCAGGCACTTTTTTTGCCTCTTTCAAGGGCTTCTTAACGTCTTTCTTTGACTCTTTTTCTTCCCTTTTCTCCTCTTTTTTTGATTCCTTCTTTACTTCTTTTTGAGGTGTCTCTTTCTTTACATCTTTCTTCAAGTCTTTTTTCTCCTCTTTCTTTGATTCTTTTTTTACTTCTTTTTTCAGCTTGTCTTCTTTTTTGACAACAAGCTTTTCTTCCTTTTTAACTGGGTCTTTCCTGCCTTTATCATCTTCAGATTTTGACTTTACTTCTTTCTTCACTGATTTTTCTTTAACAACTTTAGGTTTAACATCAATTTTTTGTTTTTCTACATGGTCTTGTTTAATTATGGGCTCTTTGTTTGCTTCAGACAAATCTTTAGTATCAGTTTTCTTCACAGGAACTTTATCTTTATTCTCTGCTTTTTGGCTCTGCTCAGTATCGCTACTCTTAACTGCTTCTGCTGACTCTTCTTTAGATTCTTTTCTAACTGGCTTAGTGGAAGTTTTTGTGGATATTTTTAAACTCTCTTTGCTTTCTGCTCTCTGCTTAATCTTTGCTTGTTTTACTGCAGGGCTTGAGACATTATCACTCAAATCTTTCTGAGTGATAACAGGCTGCTTCAGAAAATCTAGATGCTTGAGTTTTTCTAGACCCTCAAGTATTTGGTATTGAGTTGTGTTCCCTGGAAACAGAACCCTCACAATTTTTTCTGAAGGATTTGCTGGGTGCCATACAATCAGAGATGAAATGGAGGTTAAATAATTAACAGGTATTTCAACTTCTTGTCCATTAGGGAGAATCAAGCCAGTTTTCTCTTTATTGTTACCTGACCACTGCTGCATAAAATATTGCATTTCTTTGCTACCTTTCACAGGGTTTAACACATACATCTCAAGTTTCCCCACACCCATTTTTTGGAATAAAATAATGGGATCGATTGTGTTTCCTACACTTCTGAAAAGAGGTTCTGGTTTCATTGACAGTTTATTCAAATACTGAAGTGTAAAACATGCTTCTTCCAAACTTCTTCTTACTTTAAAGTTTGGTTCTGGATTTTTTAAATTGTCTGGTACATTTAAAAACACTACTCCAAGATCTGGAGATATGAGGTTTTTTAACCAGTCGCTATTTGCAGTTGAACCTTGAGACTGCTCTTCTTCCAGCTCTGCCATTTTCCTTTGCAGCATACTATTGATACCAGGCAGGTTGTCATCACCAATGTGAGTAAGTAAAATTGAGTCTACTCTGTCTAGATGCCTGATAAGTTTCCAGAAGCAAGACTTTCTGTCAGATCCGCCATTAACAAGCATATTGAAGCCATTAACAGCAAATAAGGCAGAATCACCCCTACCCCCTGGAAAAATATAGCAACAAGGTTTTGAGAGCTTCAGGAAGCCTCCGGAGGTTGGGGGTTCTAAAATATCAAAAGGTGAAGGCATTTCTACAGATTCAGACAGATATTCTGTAAACTCTGATAATCCTTCCATTTCAGGCAAAATTGAAGCTGAATTAAGTTTAATGTTGATGAAATCTTGAAGGTTGTGCCTCTCTAGATTAGAATTCTTCCAATATCCTTCTTCAGGACAAAAGAGAGTCAAGCTTGCTTTATTCCCAGGGTGTGTTGTACTGAGCAGTTCACCAATCTATAAAAGCAATTTAGTTTAATGAATACTAATAGAATATACAAAGGCAAACACTTAATTATAAGTAAATCAAACAACTGTCTAATTTAATATACGATATTGTGTCAAGACATGCAGATGTCAGGAAGCAGTGCCATAGCTAGGAGGCAGCAGACCTCATGGCTGTGGGGCCATAGATAACAGGCTTGGTAAGGACCTGTGACCCTCAACATCCTCCCCATGATCCCTATTACGACTCACACACGCACCACACATTTAGTCCTATGATCCCTGATCCCATAACTCAGCAATGGTGGTGTAGCTCTGCTCCTCTGATGCTTCTATGCTGCAGAACTTTGAACATACTGGTGGTGGGCATCTCAAATGAAAGTGCAGTAACCCATAGCAATAAATCAATGTACATTTCATTTACACGCTGTATGATATCAAAAATGATTGGTTGTTATGGGTTACTGCACTGGTGTAGTTTAGCCCAGGATACTAAATAATACCCTTTGACTAAACATTGAAGACCTGTCCTATTGTAAAATACATTCCAGTGAACAACTAAACAAATACACATTTCTTCTTCATACCTCCTGATCTGTAAATATCTCAATAAAGTTCTGGAAAGAAAAAGATCCTGATTGGAGAATAAGTTCGCCTGTATTTTCAAAGCATTGCCCAGTCAACACCAGAAGCTTGTGTCGAGCAGCATCGGCAATCATCAGTCGTACCTGTTATAAAAGATAGACAACAGTCCAATAAGCAAATGGACAAACATATTAAACTGCAGAGATTCATCTCAGATATGTAGCTAAAAACAGCTGCTTATACCTTTTAGTCCAGCCCTACTCTAAATACTGTTCCAAATATTATACATTCCTGTAAATGTTAGAGATCAACCACTAGTGACTATTTGCAGCACTGTGTGAAAGGTGTTGAAGGGATTTATTTGGTCTGTGTGATTCTGGGTTAGGAATGCCTTTTGAATGTCCATACAGTATATACCAAAATGAATAATGGTTGTTGCATTATTAGAAACCACAGATAAAGACGCTGAGTTGTATGGCTTTTGCAGGAAAACAGTGAATACCAAGAGTAGTGTTCCCAAACTATTGGCTCCTGAGTAACATGTTGTTCTCCAACCCCATGGATGTTGCTCAAAGTGGCCTCAAAGCAGGTGCTTCCTTTTGAATTCCTGGCTTGGAGGCAAATTTTGGTTGCATAAAAACCAGAGCCTCCTGTACCTGCGAGTCCACCTAGGGGCTAACAAATATGACCTACAGGAAAGAGATGGGTTTCACATAAACATTAAGCTTGGCCAAAATAGAGTCCCCAGAAGTACCCTCCAGTGTCTCAAGTGTAGGCTACAGAGACATGGGTGTCACCCGAGATATTCTCCAAGAAAAGCTGTAGGTGGCATCAATCTAGTAGCTTAGGCAGTGGTGAGTACCGACATCCACTGCTGATTTTGACCAATAAAAAAGTTCAAAACTGACTGGATAATCATAAAGAAACTTAAAGGAACAGTAACTCAGAAAAGTTAAAGTGGTTTAAAGTAATTAAAATATAATGTACTCCTTCCCTGCACTGACACAAGCCATTTGTTTGCTTTAGAAACATAACTATAGTTTATTTGAACAAGCTGCTGTGTAGCCATGGGGCAGCCATTCAAAGCATAGGTTACATGGCAGATAACAGAGGCACTCTATAGAATCCTATTGCATTCTATTACAGAGCTTAAAACACCAAGTCACATTTAACTTTAAAATTCGCAAAGTCTTTATTAAGAAATAACTTACCGATACTCCGCTTGCACTCCTCCTCAGAAAAGGCGACAGGGCAACGATCCATCATGCGACGCTCGATTTCTCCTCCCTGGCTATCTCCTATACAAGCCAGGGAGGAGAAATTGAGCACCGCACGATGGATCGTCGCCCTGTCACCTTTTCTGAAAAGGAGCGAAAGCGGAGTATCGCTAAGTTATTTCTTAATAAAGACTTTGCGAATTTTAAAGTTAAATGTGTCTTGGTGTTTTTTTATTTAAAATTTATGTTACTGGTCCTTTAATAGACAGTAGATCGACCGTCTGGTTCTAAGACCATTAGATAAGACTATGCATAGTGGTTGCTATACTTGAGTACATACGTACATGTACCAACCTAATTTGGACACTTTTGCTAAAATGTTTTGACATTTCTGGTAGCGTAGAATTCATAAGGTTCTACAACCTTCTATTCACAGAAATAATGCTTTAATGATCTCTATAAAATAAAGAAATTGCAATAGCTCCATTGCAGAGACCTGTAGCATACAACATGTACCCTTGAGCCAATGTGAGAATAAAAGATGCAGCGTTAGAGATTTAAGAATACGCTAGATTTTTGGAACCATTTATCAATCCTAATAAAATCAGAGGCTGATCTATCAAAAGTCGAGATGTCTCCTTGGCTCCAGAAGAAAGATTTTATGGATGTTATGGAAAACCCAAATTACAAAAAGATCCGTTATCCAAAAAAACCCAGGTCCAGAGCATTCTGGATAACAGGTCCATAATTGTATGGGATCTCTTATCCGGAAACCCATGCATACTTAAATTACGGGAAGGCCATTTTACGCAAATAATACTTCATTATGCCTCATTTATCAGAGTCTATTTGCAAGGTTACAATAAGGGGCAAATTTACTTATGGTCGAATATCGAGGGTTAATTAACCCTCGATATTCGACTGCCGAATTGAAATCCTTTGACTTCGAATATTGAAGTCGAAGGATTTACCGTAATTTGTTCGATCGTACGATCGAACGGAAAATCGTTCGATCGCCCGATTAAATCATTCGATTCAAAGGATTTTAATCCATTGATTGAACGATTTTTCTTCAACCAAAAACAGTACAGCCTATGGGGACCTTCCCCATAGGCTAACATTGAGTTCGGTAGGTTTTAGGTGGCGAACTAGGGGGTCGAAGTTTTTTTTTTAAAGAGACATTACTTTCGACTATCGAATAGTCAAATGATTTTTAGTTCGAATCGTTCGATTCGAAGTCGTAGTCGAAGGTCGAAGTAGCCAATTCGATGGCCGAAGTAGCCAAAAAAAACATTCGAAATTCTAAGTTTTTTTTAATTCTATTACTTCCCTCGAGCTAAGTAAATGGGCCCCTAAATGTTAAAAGTCGAATACATAACTATTATCCCATTGCTTTATTTTTCTAAGCTTCAAGGGCAGATATTCTCCCTCAGCTTGTACCCATTTAGCCAATGATTTGCTTAATCAGCAATCGCCTTACCTAATCAGCCAGCAAAGACAGAGGGTGATTTTTGTGTGTGGAGGCTAATTAAAGGCATTTTCTACACAGATTCCTTCATAATATCCTTGGGCAAATTCAATGTATTTATAATACCCCAGAACACATGGTAGTATAAATGTAGTGGCAATTTCATGTGAAATACCTCCCACAACACCTTGCACAATAAATGTACAGTAATTCATGTATAATAACCCCAGAACACAGGATACACTCAGTGCCAACTTGATCCTGTATCTTGTAGAAAACTTGTACAGATGTTGGTTTGGGAAGGCTTAGTCTCTCCTAGTCTTCTGCCTATGGTTGTCAGACTGACCTCAAGCTTTTGTGTCTCCTCCCTAAGGCAACATTCCCTCTAAGCTGCAGTGTACACAAAGACACATGTGTGAAAATACATGATTTAGTGCTTATACCTAGACAAACACCTTCCAACCATTTAGGGACATGGATATTGTGCATATATTTTTTGGCTGCATGGCACAAAACAAGTTAGAAGGAACATTGCCCATAGGCTTCCATTTATGGGCAAATTCACTAAAGGGTGACTTTTTCCCAGCAAAGGCTCCGCCACACTTCGCGCGACTTTGCCAGGCGTAAATTAGTTACCACTTCGCTAATTCATTAAAATGCTGGCGAAGTTTTGCTAGTGTTAATTCATCAGCGCGAGCATTTCATAGCGAACGTTCGCTAGCGTTCATTTCTGCCTAGCCAAACTTTGTTAGTACTCTAGGTCGATTTGAATATGGTGGGTACATATAGGTCGTATAGGCGTCTTTATTAGAGATGTTGGTGCAAATACTTGAAGTGACTTCTTATTATTACAAATGTCCAAGGAAGCAAAATAAAGACAAAAGAGATCCTCCAATGCCCTAGGCATGAGCCCAACCTAAAACAAATGTGGCATGCCCCTCAAATGGTTGAAAAGAAATGTTAACACCAAAAATCTTTAATAGTCAGTACTTTTGAAGGCAATGGCACTTTAAAAAATTTAAAAACACCAGCGTTTTTTAGAACTTTTATGACTTTCCGGCATACAGGATATGATGTCACTGACATTAGAATGAGGAGGATGTAGCTTCATCTTATCAGTTCGCCTGGTCTGGTGAAGGAAACTCTGGTGAAACAGGTAACGTTCTGTATAATTCACACTTTAGTGAATTCAACTTGCAATAGGGCGCACTAGCGATGGTCTCTTTCACTATCAAATTGTCCCTCTACTCATGTTAGCAAATTGGCGATGTCCGTGCGGATTGGATTTCTGGTGAATTTTCGCTACCAAACTTCACCCTTTATTAAATCTGCCCCAGTGTGTCAGATGAGTTTGTGATTAGCACTGCAGACACACCTTGCTGGGACAACTCAATAGGTTTTCTCAAATGTTTAATAGAAAGAAGCCATAAAACTATGGTTTTGCATTGGGCTAATCACAATTCTGCTGGAAAATTTTAAAAAAAGTAAAGTAATAATGCTATTTTAAAAATATAATCCCAAAATACAAATGGTTATTTTCGGTTTTTTAAATGTTGCTTGTTTCATTTAAGATCTATTTTCAGTTCCATAGATTTGATGGCAGATAGAACTGCCTAATCCTATAGGCACAAGTGAATGAGATTACCGAAAAACTTCCGCATTGATTATTCAGCTTTACAAACACATGGAAATTACCTCAGTACTGACGGCTTCCTCTGACGGGTTGATTAAAACTACTGTTTCTAATACATCGCTCCTATGGTGAAGGATTTTTTGTCCTGCAAAGACATAAAGAAATAGATTCATAGGAAACAGAATCAAGTCATTTTGCTATTCCAAATTGTAATCACACTCTATAAGAAAGGAATATAAAATTGAAACTGTGGCAGAGTAGAGGGAGACACATTGTTCCCTTTGGTGACTTAGCATAGGCCAGTTTTATGGTAGGGAAGAGATGGCATTTTGTCCTGAGCCACCAGAATCTGTGAGACTTAAAGGAATAGTTCAGTGTGAAAATAAAAACTGTGTAAAGAGATAGGCTGTGCAAAATAAAAAATGTTTCTAATATAGTTAGTTAGCCAAAAATGTAATGTATAAAGGCTGGAGTGAACAGATGTCTCATTTAAAAATCTCAGCTGTCAATCAAATATTGCCTGCCCCTTTTCTATGCCTTAGGCATAGAGGCGGGGCAGACAATTACTTTCACTTTCCATTCAGCACTTCCTAGATGTCACTGCTCTCCCCACATTCCCCCGTTCTCTTCACCGTTTAATTGTGTAGCCAGGGCATGGGGTTGGACATCAGGTCCCCCATTCTGGTGCACAAACAAGATTCTGAGATGATACAAGACTTGTCTTAATAACAGTGTCCACAAAATGGCTCCTGCCTGCTTGCTATAATTATAAATTCCAAGACTGAAGGAAACAAGATTCAAATAATTTATATTGTGTAATTAAAGTTCATTTTGCTTGACTTATGTGATAAAATAGGGTTTTGAATATTTTTTTTGAGTGACGGGTCACCTTATTCAGTTTGGATGATACAAATGATGCAAAAGCAGGTAAGAACTTATTTTATTCAAATGGAGTCCCTGCATTCTTTGCATTGTGGGGGTCCACATTTCTCTAAATCTGATCCTGATTATGATACCGCCTATGGCCCACCAGAGGATCTCACACCCTAGGCCCACTTTCACAGTAATTAGATACAGATAGTGCCAATGTGTAAAGAGGCCCACGGTGAAAACAAAGATGGGCTAATGGGAATTCTCCTAGGCTGAGGACCAATAGGAGCCTGGGTTCACAGGGAGATCCTCTGGTAGGTCAGTCCAATCACAGAAAAAAAAGTAATGCGTGAAAATAAACCCAATGCACAGATTCTGGGACAGGGCTAACTAAAAAGTAGGAGTCATCTGGAACCTACCATGGATCTGTCTGGTATAATGAGCATGGTCTACGGTCATGAGTGTGGCCAAATTCTCATAATCTTAGATTTGTCAAATATCTATCTTACCATAGTTCTCAGAAAACACAGAAAACAGCCCAGTACTAAACCTGCATAGAAAAAGCTTAGCTCAATTATCTATATTCTGTTCTATTTCTGTTTCTTTCTTCTTCTTTTTTGTTCTTCTGTAATGAACATTATCTGTATTATAGTCTTTCCAGTGGATTCAGTGTTTTTACTGGGAAAGGTATTTGCCATTTCACACAGCTACACAATTGTATCGTGCTACTGAGTACAAAGGGCTAAAATGTGGCAGCAAGATAATAATTGCATCTATTTCTGTCCTTTATCTGCAAGCGGCACAAGGAAATAATGGCACTGGCATTTATTTTTGTTATTAATATTATGTCTGATATAAAGAGATGGTATTTTGTCAACAGATCTGATAATAAAAACGACTAGTTAAGGATATATATAAATATATAGATTCTATTTAAAAAACCTGTTTGGCACATGTACTAGGCAAAAATTGTTGCAGATAGACAAATGTTTGAGGAAAAACTCCCAATTGATGTATAATATGAGGAAAAACAGACTCATGTGAAATGACTTGACTAATTGCACAGTACAAGCAGTTTTATTATGGAATCAAGGCTAAAATGTATTCCCATGTATTTATTTTTTGTCTGCCACTGCCTTCAGCACTGACCATGTCTCGGTAGCTGCCATCACATAATGAATTTTAGCGTGTGACCATTTTCCAGGGTTCACTGTATTATCAAATGGAATTAACAGAAAATCCATTATATCAGCAAGAACAGCAGATTTACTGTTTTGTATGTGGATATTTATAGACCAGTCCAGGGCTTGTGCTTTGCAAAGGTTAAAAGACCAATAACTTTATTTCTCCCCTGTATGGGTTTGTCTAATGGCAATTCTAAAAGGTGCATATACTTTTATTTATTTGCATTTTATTCCCTAAAGATTCTTGACAGGCCTTACTGTCTCTGCCTGCAGTTTTAGCCCTGTCTAAGTAGATATTATCTCACTGCAGACTCCTTCTCATCTGCCACATGGCTCCTATTGTGCCTACAATCCTTTCCCAAGAAGGCAGGATCAATGTGAACTTAGTCACATGGACATCAAGGAATGTCTTCTCCCATGTTTCCTTGAGAGTTAAAACCTCTTGTTTTTGGTGTAATTAAATGCTATACATGCAGCATGAGACGTGAATACTAGTGATGGGGCGAATTTGCGACGAACCTGCACGCTTCGCCTCCAGCGAATACATTTGCACATTTTTTTGGGGCTGACGACGGTTCCGATGCCAACATTACATTTTTTTTTGTTGCCGGCCACTGTTCTGACGCCGGCAGGAATTTTGATGCCGGCGACGGTTAACGGACGCCAATTGACTTCATCAAAATCGGCGTTTGCTCATTTTTTGCCAGTTTCACAAATTTTGCAGGAAATTCGCGAAATTTGTGGCAAAACGTGACAAATTTGCACATCACTAGTGAATACCTTCTGTTCCACATCTAGGTTAGCAAAGGTATTTCATTGGTATATGCACAGGTACAATCCAAGAAGATGGAAGAGCTTTAACCTGCCTTGTCCTCTATTTACTTGAAAATGTAGTTGGTGGAACAGACCAAGGTAGACGCAGAGCTTTGCTGCAAAAAATCCTTTTATACACACAACATGTTTCGAGCAAAAATGCCCTTTGTCCTCTATTTACCTTTCCTTACATATTTAGTTACATAGTCAGTCTGAAATGGAAAATACAAGTGTTCATTAAGCTAAGGGACCAAAAACACCATACATGCTTCATTCTTGTTCTATAGTATACAGGTATTTATGTGCTGTGCATGAAAAGTGGAGCAGTGAGTTTACTATTAGCTTTTGTGTGTTTAGCAATCTTTGATCTTTGACCTTCCAATCTGTTGTATCCAGCACTATTACATATTCATCTATTGCCCCCAAAACTCAATACAAAATATTTTAGGCATTTCATATATACACATATACATTCGTCTTCAAGAGACTGGTGAAAAGTTTTATATCATACAGAATGAACAGTAAACATACATCAGTGTAAGGTTTATTTTATCCTTTGGGGGAAGGTTAGAAGAGCAGGTGATTTTACTGATTATACAAGTGACCCAGGGATGTAAATACTAGAGATGTGGTCAGGCAAGTTCAACTGACCTCTCCCTTCCACCCTTCCAGACCGCATACTCCCTCTGCCTGGCTTCCACCTCCAGCATCCTTTATTTATAGGCACACGGCTGCCCATCTGCCCCTTCGTTACATCAAAGATGGGGTGGCGCAGGTCTATAAATAGGGGTGACTTGTTGTGTTGGGCATTGGCAGGTGAGGGTTGGGTTCAGTTTGACCTGCATATCACTAGTGATGACCAAAACAGAGAGATTCACAAAAAGTCAGATATCTCTACAAGGTTGATGGAACCTTGTTACCCTTTGGAAATTTGTATTACTGTATTACTAAACAGGATCTTTTTTACATACAGTATATGGTGTGACTGTCCTGTGGCGGTTTGCTTCTGGATCAGGATTTATCCTTTAATAACCAATGTCACAGGTCACAGGTCTCCGGAAGAACCCTGCCGAAGCACTCTTAAACAAACACGTGCCAGGAGGCAAAAAATACCTCAGATGCTTGGTCACTTATATTTTTTCCACAGCTAAGCAAACAATTACTAAAGCCTGGAAAACAGCCACTCTGGACATTCAATTATTGAAGACCAGACTTGATAACCTACTAATTATGAAAAGACTTAGAAGTATCGAAACTGGACAAACCAAAGCTTTCAATCAAATCTGGCCGCCCTGCTTAAACTACCGGAATATTTCTCAGGGACTGCTCACTTGTACTTGTATTTACCTGAACTTACCTGATATTGCCATAGTTCAAATCTATCTCACAGCCTTAAAATCCAGATAAGCATTACCGAATTCCTGATCAATGTATATTTACACCCATGTCATTCACTTTCTATTGTTTTCCTTTCTTTTCCTTTCTTTTTCATTTATGGTTTTCCTTCTTTTTTTATCTTTTACTTAATTGAGTTATTTGCTAAAACATGATAACACTGTTAATTGTTAATTGTGTATGAAAATTTATATACTAACTTCCGGTGGGTATATTTGAATGTTGTCACATGTTAAAACATAAATAAAACACATATATAGGTCCCTAGCCTTTCTCACTTTGAGAAAGGCTAGGGACCTAGCCGAAACATTAGTCATTTATAATAAATATTGTGATTTTTATAAGTCCTGAGAGTGCAGACCTTCTTGTAGTAGTTATTGATAATTTATTGGCACTGCACCCAGGCAAATTCAAGCAACTTTATCGAGAGTGCTGGCAACCCTTGGACTTATATATATATATAAAATAAGATCTAACTGTCTATAACTGTCTCAGAGTATTACTGTCTACATCATATTAAAGACTGATTTAAGGATTAAGGCAAACTCCCCCTTTAAGGAGTATTCCAATATGCATGAATAGAATATGAAAAGAAGCTGTATGTTCTATGCACAGTATGTATCGCCCCATGCCTTACTGGCAAAGCAGGTTACATTTCCCTTCATTTTTTAATAAGCCTTAAATAAGGCTCCTGCAGCAGGAACAGGAGGCAGTAGACCATGGATTTGTATCAGTAATGAAGACAGATGGAGCCTATTTTATTCCAGTTTGCAGGGAAGGTCAGATTAGTGGAGGTTACACATAAAGAATATGGAGGACTCTGTCTCCCTCCTTTCCTTTTTATCTAATAACTATGGGTTCCCAGAGGATTCCAAAGGATAGTTTGCAAAACCTTTTCTGTTTCATCCACACAGTAGCCACAATGCTTCCAGAATTCTTACGTTTTTCACTAAGTAGCCTTACTTACCCTTTATTTGACAAAACATAATAGTATAAATTTAAAAACATCCATCAAGCAAATGCTATAAAGGTTTAACATTAGGCTAAGGAAATAGCTCAGGTTTCTTGCTGTAATGGAGCCCCCCTTTGGGATTAGAGAGGTTCAGTATACAGTGCACAGTAATAATGGCAGGAAACAAGGGATATTATAGGCAGCCATGTCAAATAATTGGTCTGAATGCTTAAAAGGGCCTTGGAGCACATATTGATTTTCCTTTCTATATTAGAGTCAAAGTCGCTCTCTTGAAATTGAATTATATCTGGTTTTGTTGATTTATTCATAAAGGTTTAGAAGTTTGGTAATAAAATTGTTTAATTATTTAACAGTTCCACATTGTACTTTATTTCGTTTTTATTAGACAAGCAAAGTGCATGACAGAATCTTCATAAAAATATCAATATGATTTGACGTAAGAAGCTTATCTCTTGCCTAAGAATAATGCCTATTTAAGTATAGGTATAGTGATTTCAACAACATTTCTGCAGAAAGTTACATGTAATATTGTGTGAGCGGCTGCAGTTTCATTTGCTATAAAATGTGAATTTTTCATGAATTTTATCAATTAGTAAAAATTTGTCTCTCTTAGGCCTAACTGTCAATCAAAATCTGACACCCAAATCCTGCATGAAGAGAGAATGAAGAAAGACAGATGCTGAGTGAGGGATAGTGAAGAATAACTTGTTTTTTTTTTAGCAACGGTACAGAATTTATAATTGATTATATTTGAAAGTTTCTTATATCAGTATGATGACGCTTATATTACATTTTCCCAATAATTTACCTTTAACAAGGTAAAAAAAAATGGTTCATCTGTTTTTTGGATCCATTACTATATGTGTCTAATTTTGGATAAACCTTTTAGTTATAGAATTTATCTGAAACACTGGGGGGATCCAAATTAAATGGACAAAGAAAATAAGAAATCTGATAACTCAAGCCCTTTCAAAAGTTCTCTATCCCCAAGTTATAACCACCATTTGCTGGAACTATAACCCCCTACATGTCTTCTTTAACGATACTAGGATTTGTAGTATCCTGTATCCTCACCTATATGACTCAAATTAATATCCAAATATTCTGCAATATATTGTAAGAGCCTGTTACAGTGAACTGCCGTTTTTTTTTATTGTCCTTAAAGGAACAGTAATATCAAAAAATGAAGTGTTTTAAAGTAATACAAATATAATGCAGTGTTGCCCTGCACTAGTAAAACTGTGTGTTTGCTTTAGAAACACTATTATAGTTTATATAAATAAGCTGCTGTGTAGCAATGGGGCAGCCATTCAAAGGAGAAAAGGCTCAGGTTACACAGCAGATAAGCTCTGTAGAACATAATGGTGTTATCTGTTATCCACTATTTAACCTGTGTCATATAGACTTTTTTCAATTTCCGCCATTGCTACACAGCAGCTTGTTTATATGAACTATAGTAGTGTTTCTGGAGCAAACACATCAGTTTTACCAGTGGAGGGCAACAGTACATGATATTTCATATATCTGGCAGATTAAAACATTCTTATGATCAGATCAGCACAATTTGGCCTATTTGGGAAAAAGATCAGACAAGCAAGAAGACTTTTAGTGTATATAAAGCTTAACTCTTCCTCCTCTAATTTCTTCCTTTTCTTTTCAAGCCTCTAGAATATAATTTCTTTATCCTTGTGCCTTCTATCTCATGGGACCCACAGCACAAAAAGTTGAGGCCTCTGTTTCCTATGTTATTAAAAATGAAACTATGCTATTTGGACATCATACAATATACAGTAGAACCCCCATTTTACATCCCCTGATTTTAAGTTTTCCCTCATTTTACATTGTTGTTTTGTGGTCCCACCTATATATTATGCATAATACATTTCTCTGATGTTACATTTTCCTGGATTTTACACCATTTTTTCTGGTCCCCTGAAAAACGTAAAATGGGGGTTCTACTGTACATTGGAACATTCTGCCTCGTTAATACAGGTTATAAAAAGGAAACGTTTTATCGTTTTTAATTCACAAAATCTCTCTTACCCTGTATCACCTGCCTGTCCATGAAAAAGTTCAAAACCTTTTTTAAGACATTAAAGGAACCAGCCATCACTAGGCAGAGAACACCTGAGCATCAGTGCCTCACAATTAAGAACTGTGAATTTATAATATATATAAATATAATAAATTAAAAATAGAAAAACTTAAAATATAGAAATTTCTGTCTAAAATTACAGAAAATAGTAAATTATTTAATATTGCATTACAACTAGGATTATGAAAATGTACTTATTCAAATATAATAATGCCTAATTTTTATTTTTAATGGATGGAATCAAATATTGGATTATTCCCTGAAATGAGCCTTAAACCATTATATGTAATTTGCTGCTTCTGGCGTGGGGAAGTGACTCTTAGTCCTGTGAATAAAGTATCTGAAGGTGACAGGAGAGAGTGTAATATTACTCTGCTCAAGGAGAGAATACTCAGTGGCAGATGTTACTGCAGACAAAGGGGATGTCAGGCTCAGTTTTGACATTTACAGACAGGGGAGTGCTGGGCTGAGCTCTCACATGCTAATTTTACAGGAAGAGAACAGCACCAAAATCACTCCCTTAGGAAAAAAGAAAAGGAGAATAAACTTGAATTGTTTTATTACAGCTGTCAGTATAAATGTATACAGTTCTGGTTAATATTCTACCCTGTAATTATGCCCCTAGCTCATGCAGAAGGAGTTCTATGGAAGAAACACTCTTGCCGCACAATACAGGCGCCTTCAGCAAAGATTACTGTATAATTACTACAGACAAAAGAACAGTAACACCTATCAATATTTTGGGAAAATGACTAGGAATTACTACAAAGCAATACAACTATATGAGAACATTTTATGTGACAAATATATTTTTCCTCCATTGTGACCTCCTGCCTTATTATTCTTTGGGTCAATTATGGAGTGGGGGAGGGAGTGCATCTGAACTTGGCCCTAAAAAAAAGGCTTGTTCAAAAACGGACGCCAGCTTAAAAAACGAGACGCAGGCGCTGTTTCGCGAATTTCGCGGGCCCTATAAAAAAAGTCTTGTTCTTTTCTGGAAAGCAAAAACTGCCCTTTTTATAATGGGCCCTAGTCAGTGGCGTAACTACCGGGGGAGCAGGGGGTGCAATTTGGCCAGGCCCACACCCCCGCATGGCCCGGCAGTCACGTGCCCACTGCAGCGGCTGCAGCGCCGCACGGAAGAGGGTGGGGGGCGGGGCCCGGATGCACGGCCCGCACCAGGGCCCGCCCCCACCTAGTTCCGTCTCTGGCCCTAGTGGACCCTGTGTGTGTGTTTCATGATTTCTGTGTCAACTGTAGTGATGGGCAAATTTATTCGCCAGGCGCGAATTCCCACGATTTCGCAAAACCGCCGCAAAAATTCGCCAGCAAATTTGCGCCTGCGTCAAAAAATGGACCCCGGCATAAAAAACGAGATGCGCACGCTGTTTCGCAAATTTTGCGCCGTTTCGCAAATTTCGCGGGAAATTCGCCCATCACTAGTCAACTGGAAATATTATTTTGAATCATGCCCAAATAAATATAACAAAATAATACCTAAATACAGGATTTGCCACAGTTCACTAGTATTAGATTTATTATAGATATAGATTTGTCAACAGATGAACTCTGCAAGCCTTCCTCCTGTGAATCTAAAACTAGATTCTGTTTATATTTCCTACCACCTACTCATATACCGAGGGTGTTATTTTTTTTTTTAATCTTTTTTTTTTCTGGTTGGTTTTTAAAGGGGAAAAACACAATTTTCGTTGAAAAATAAACTAGAAATTTTCAAGATTTCGGAAAGTTAAAAGTCAGAATAAAAAACGACTCCAACTCAGACCTGCCGAGTTCATGTAGAAGTAAATGACAGATGTCCCGTTTATATCCTTATCTGTGCTGGGTTTCATTCAATAATCCGAAGATTTTGTGTTTTTTGTGGTTTTTGTGGTTTTTGTGGTTTTTGTGGTTTTCAAAAAAGTCAAGTTTTTGGCGATAAATCCGAAAAAGTAGTATGATTCCGTTTTTTCCACTATTTTATCGGTTTTTTCCTGTACAATAAATGTATTGATAATGGGGGGAAAGGCTGTGTGGATTTTGTCGGAGTAGTTTTCAGGAAATATTGAGAACTTTTTGATCTGGATAAATAACCCCCTAAGTGTATCATTTTTATGGTAGAGTTAAAGCCATTCCTCCACAAAATATTTGATAATCATGCCAATAAATGTAGTTTTATTTTGCTTGAATTGAATGAAAATGGCCCCAGAGCCTTTGCTCAGAGACAATAACAACACACCATGGCCACCTATATTTGTTTTATATATGTCATTTCCCTTAGAAATGTAAAGAACCTTCAGCACTGCCAATGTAACCAGACACTGTGTGTAATAGGAATTCCACTGATTAACAAAGCAATTTCCTTCAGATTGTGTAACTATTCTCAGTTGTTAATGAGCTGTTCCAAACATGTTGCATCAACACTCTTTTTATTCTCTCAACAATGGGGCAATTGATGTCAATGCCTCCGCAGAGCACACAGTTTAAACATATGATCATAATCTGTTTTAAAATTAAGCTGCTTTTGTACAAATTCACAACATATACAGGATGTACGGCTTTTGTTTTCTCTTCCTTGTGTGGAGTTTGTGAAGAAGTACTATATAATAGAGTCGGCAAAGATGCATGTTTATATGTTGCATTCAATATTTTAGAAGATAATAAGTATTGTTAGTTTATAGCCATAAGCCAGCGGCAACTCTCTGCATGTCGAGCCCTGCTGAGAAGCTGGTACCTCTACAATATATATTGGTACAGTTGGAAAAATGGTGGATACTCATTCTATAAGGCTCCCTATATATATTCCCCTTGCAGAGAAGCAGTTCTCAATGCAATAGGGAAAAATGGGGGATGCTGGTATGGGATCCGTTATCCAAAAAGCCATTATCCAGAAAGCTCTGAATTACGGAAAGGCCATCTTCTATAGACTCCATTTTATCCAAATAATTAATAATAAATAAATAATACATTTTTAAAAAATGATTTCCTTTTTCTCTGTAATAATAAAACAGTAGCTTGTACTTGATCCCAACTAATATATAATTAATCCTTATCGGAAGCAAAACCAGCCTATTGGGTTTGTTTAATGTTTACATGATTTTCTAGCATATGGTATGAAAATCCATTATGCAGAAAACCCCAGGTCCTGAACATTCTGGATAATAGGTCCCATACCTGTACCATAAGGCAACAGTTCCCATTCAAGTAGACCAACAAATGCAGACATCTAATCAAACACCTGTGTGTATATATACAGGTATAGGATTGTTATCCAGAAACCCGTCATTCAGAAAGCTCAGAATTATGGAATAGACGTCTCCCATAGACTCCATTTTATCCAAATAATCCAAATTTTTAAAAAGTATTTCCCTTTTCTCTGTAATAATAAAACAATACCTTGTATTTGATCCCAACTAAGATATAATTAATCCTTATTGGAAACAAAACCAGCCTATTGGGTTTGTTTAATGTTTACATGATTTTCTAGTAGACTTAAGGTATGAAGATCCAAATTACAGAAAGATCCGTTATCCGGAAAGCCCCAGGTCCCGTGCATTCTGGATAACAGGTCCCATACCTGTACTGTACATTTATGGAAAAATCAAGTGATGATAACCACTTCTTAAAGTCAGGTATCATTTCCTTTGAATGTGTTCTTTTCAGTCCCAGGTAATAAATATTTTGAGATACCACTGATTCAGTTTCTGAAGCCTTATATCCCCTAGATACTGTATGACCGTCCTAGATGATTAAAAACCGTAAAGGGGTGGTACACCTTTAAATTAACCTTTAGTGTAATGTAGAGAGTGATATTCTGAGACAAGTTGCAATTGGTTTTCATGTTGTATTATTTGTGGTTTTTGAGTTATTTAGCTTTTTATTCAGCAGCACTCCAGTTTGCAATCTCAGAAATCTGGTTGCTATGGTCTAAATTACCCTAGAAACCAGGCATTGATTTGAATAAGAGTCAGAAAAATGAGAACTTGCCATTCTATAACATACTAAAAGTGAACTTAAAGGTGAACCATCCTTTTAATAGACAGTCTGTAGTATAATCTGACTGATGGAGAGTATGTTTGTACAGCACTGTATATCGTTCTGCCTATCTTTCTATGCCATGCAGTGATGCATCATACCAACCATAACATAACATTATTTTCATAGGCCTATGATTAAGGGGTGTTCCCGAAACACGTTAGGTGTCTAACACATATCAGCAGTGTTTTTAATGGCATAATAAATAGTGTTTTTTATTTTAAGAGACTGGGGGCTAATTTACCAACACTGGGCAAATTTGCCCATGGGCAGTTACCTATAGCAACCAATCAGTGATTAGCTTTTTGAAGCCAGCCGCAAGTAGAACAATGAATGCAGCAATTTGATTGGTTGCAATGGGTTACTGCCCATGGGCAAATTTGCCCAGTGTTGAGAAATGACCCCCAAGTCTACAAACTCTTTAATGGTCTCTTTTTTTATAGGTCTAGTAGCTTATGGATGAGTTAAAAAATCTGAGAGTCATTCCAGCAGTAGATATGGTCTTTCTGGTAGTTGTAGTTCACATGATGGTTGGACATCACATACGTTCAGATTAAAATATATGAAATTTTGGGGGCCAAGGACACTATTCCTACTACTTAAAAAGATTTAAATATTAATGGAACTGAATAAAATTGTTTTCCTACCAACACAGATTTATGCTGAGTTAGTAAGCATCAAATGCAAAGCACTGCCTTATTGTTACAGAAAAACAGCTAATAAGGTAAGAATGCAAATTGCTTCTTCAATCAAGTACTGAGGTTGCTGGGGTTTAAAGGATTTTGCATAATTCATTTTCAGATAACAGATCCAATAGCTATCATCTATCTATCGGTCTATCATCTATCTATCTATCTATCTATCTATCTATCTATCTATCATCTGTCTATTTATCTATCTATCTATCTATCTATCTATCTATCTATCTATCTATCTATCTATCATCTATCTATCTATCTATCTATCTATCTATCTATCTATCTATCATCTATCTATCATCTATCTATCTATCATCTATCTATCTATCTATCTATCTATCTACCTATCTATCTATCTATCTATCTATCTATCTATCTAGCATCTATCTATCTATCTATCATTTATCTATCTATCTATCATTTATCTATCTATCTATCGATCGATCGATCTATCTATCTAGCATCTATCTATCTATCTATCTATCTATCTATCTATCTATCTATCTATCTATCATTTATCTATCTATCTATCTATCTATCTATAAATTATTGCTGATGTTTTTTTACTGTTTTCTGGATGTTGATTTCACAGTATAAGGATGTATTTAGTGGTTTTCCTTGAAAGCTATTACTTGTGCATATGGAATTAGAACTCAGAAATCAGACAAGAGCATTTGCTATTTATGTAATATTTATCTCACTGGACCTGCAATCCTGGCAGCCGTATGCTAGCCTGAAACTCTCTAATTACCCAGCGCATAAACCCATCTGATACAGTAATGCAGAACAAGCCTATAGGGCTCATCTGTGAAAATGCAAACAGGAGCCGCAGTGAGAAAGCGCTGGAAAACTGGGAGCGCAGGATGAATTCTAATAGCCTCCTTCAGATTGTAATCCGCGAGGATAAAATTTAAATCGCCCTCCATAATTTGGTTTTAAAGGGCTGTAATTATACTTTCCCCATGAGATTAATTGCCTTTCTGAGTGTGTGTGGCAAGGTGGAGAGGAGGGGCAGACATAAAGTGGGTGACAAAGCAAAAACCTTTTTATGAATCTCCCACAGGAGTTGAAGGCCACGGCATGTTTTTAAAGCGCTAATATTCAGCCTCTGAGCGGTTTACACAATTTTTTTTACAATTTTGCATAAATCTGCCAGCATTTTCAGGGAAGCTGTATAAGCAATGAAGCTCTAGTACCAAGTGTTATGTATATTATAATTCCACATTCATGTTTCATATCTCAGGTTTTTTTTTCTATTTTAAAACGGCAACCTCACATATAAATAAATGGCACACCCTGAGCTATATCAAGAAGCATTCTTATACCCCCAGTGAATATAATTACTAAGGATGCCAGACTGGTGACCCTCTTCACTGAAAAACACACTGTTCCAAGTACCGTCTACGTAAGCACCTAAACTGTCATCGTTGATGAATTTTCCAGGGGTTCCATTCCTGCACATCCCCTCTATCTTGCTTCTCATACTTTCATGTGGAGAATGTGCAGGCAGGTAAAATATCCACCTTCACTCTATTGGGCATGCACCAGCCCTGGATTATTGCAGGGAACCCCAGGTAGACTGACCAAAGGTCGTAGTGTAACTATAGAGAAATACAAATTCAATTTGTAAACTGAGCAACAGTTCAATGAACTATAAGCCGGAAATTACCAAAAGAGTATCTCCACAGCCATGCAGGCACATTGAGCAAAAAACTATATACAAAAGGGATTTGTGCTCTTTGAACCGGCTAAATGATAATCAAATATTTAAATCAACATGTATATAAATAAATAGGGCCACCATGGGCGTGAGTTCATGTTGTAGATGTGTACAGATATATTTATCAATATCTCTTTTAATACTGTTGCCCTGTGTATCCTTCTTATCCAAAGAAAGGAAAAAGAGTAGGAAAAACAAGTCCTTATACAAGGAATTAACAGACTCCAGATTCCACTGGCAGACAAAACTATACTGTAACTACAATGCTCATGCAGAGAAGATATCTTTCCATTCCTTTTTACAGCTTCAAAATTAATCCATAACAATTGATCTACGCCCCAATTTCATCTATACTGATTAATGTTGTTAGAATGATCAGTAAAAAATACAACAAAAGATGAAACATTGCCCATAGTTAGCCTTCAACATCTCAGAGCAGTCATGTTGGTGGTCTAACATATCATATCCCTGCAGGTCGTAGACGAAGAGAAATAATACTTTGATGAATTGAATCAGCCCCTCATTTAGCTTGATATGATAGGTCAGTTTGGTCAAAATGCCAGCAAAGACTAAGGGGTCAGCCATTCAAATTCTATTATATTTCACAAATCATATTTTTCTCTAAACATTTGTGTTTTTTAGAAATATTTCTCTAAAAATTCAAGATTTATGAAATTAATGAAAACTCTAAAAAAAAACTCTTAATACAAAACTGTGCCAAGTAAAAGCTGTCAAGGTCCCATCAATGTCAATGGAAGCTGTGCTGATACTATTGGACCTTTTCTTTAGTCCTAGGCTAAAAACCCAGGAAAACCTCTCAAAGTTTGAATTATTAAAAAATGGTTCAATAAGATCAGGGCAGCTCCCACTGGCTTCTATTGGACCTCAACAGCTTTCACGCAACATTTTACAACACTGAAATTGACATTTGTGGTGGACTGTTTGAAAACAGAAGAAAACGACAGTTCAAATTGTGTGCTTAGGTGATATCATGTTATATATGATTATGTTTTCAGCAGAACTTATTGATTTAACTTACTGATTTAAAGAGCATGTAAAGGCAAAAAAATAAAATCCTATTTTTACTTTCTGTAATGAAAAAGAAACCTATATCCAAAATACTTTAATTAAAAAATGTGTACTGTTTTTATAAGAAACCTGACTGTATGCAGTGAAATTCTCCCTTCATTTACTGCTGTGGATAGGAATTGTCAGACGGTCCCTAACTGCTGAGCAGGGAAACAATCATACTTATGAACAGCAGGGGGAGCCCCTGCCTTACTTCCCAGCCATGCAAAGATGTTTAACAAAGTTACAAGATGGTGACCCCCTGTAGCCAACTATGAAAGCATAAATTATTTGTTTGATTAGGCTTGTGGTGCAGTAAGTTCATGTTTATATTTAGTATACAAAATACAGCATTTCTAGCCTTATTCTATTTTAGACTTTACATGCCCTTTAAGCTTGACTCATTATTTGTTATAGCTAAAAACACAAGCAGCACTGGTTTAATAAGCTATAAGTTCCCTGTATACATTTCTACCATTTATTCATGCTCAGTGCAGATGGGCATCATGTTTCTATACAAACAGCCATCTCCAAGGATCATTTCCTTAAAATGAATCCTAAAAGAAATCCCTGTTGCCAACAAAGGAACAAATATGTCCTATCCGTTTTATCAGGCAAATATAAACTGTGAAACAATAGGTCATTTACAAATGAAGCTAGGGCAAAGTAATAGAGAGTCTCACCTCTAACTTCAGGAGAAAATCTGGCCGAGTGGCGTGAAACGAAAAGCTTAAGCTCTTGATCCAAGTTGCACTGAATTAGATCTGTGTCCCATGATCGGATTCCTATAAGACAAATCAAAACGTGTTTACACCCCAAAATTCCTGCCCATATAGATGTAATTATTTCAGCATTTTATTATCTCTCTTAAATAACAAATAAAAAACAAACAAATAAAAAAAGTATTGTAGAAGTGATACCTATATTGGCTAACAATAAAAATACATTGCAAGCTTTCGGAGCACCAAGACCCCTTCGTCAGGCAAAATACAAATGAAAGCTATTTTTTTGCCTGATAAAGGGGTCTTGGTGCTCGGAAAGCTTGCAATGTATTTTTATTGTTAGCCAATATAGGTATCACGTCTACAATACTTTTTGTATTTTGTTTGTTTTGTTTTTTGCTACTTGCTAACACGGTACCACAGTTTTTGTTTTTTGATAATCTCTCTTACACATTTGTGTTAATAAATTCATTCAATTGGCACTACGTTCCTCAGAGTTAAATGAGCAGGGAGGTGCTACAGCAGAGATGCACAAATATTGGCTGCCTGTTAATATATAGCTCAGAATCTATCATTACCAGAATATGATGTATTTGTGGAAGTCTTTAATATAGCAAAGTGGCATAACTGCAGCCAACATTGCAAGGTTATATTCTGAAAAAGAAAATGTTTAACTAATGTCCAGCTAGAGGTAGGATTTGATACTTTAGATATGTTAATCTCTCGATTGTAAAACAGCATTTGTCCCACTGGGACTTGATCCTTTGGAGAAAAAAGTAGAATCTCATAGCAACTAGGAGAACCGATACTGAAAGAATTCTCATGTGTACCGCAGGCATGCCTCTGCAAAATAACATATGTAAGTGTGTATGCACCGTTTACAGGGCTTTATTGGGTATATCTGAGCATTCATAGGTGCTTATATCAAAGCAGTCAGATCACATCACTGTAACTAGTTAACTGTCTCGCATTTCTCTGCTACTATTCCAGACCTGTCTCACTCCCCTTTATTTGTAAGTCATGCCATCTTCCTCTGCATCTGGAACATCTTTAAACCAATCCACACTTGGTGGGTAGGCAAAAGACTGAGATCTAAATCCTCTGAGTGTGTTCTTGCCAGACCCTTCACAAGGCTCCCAGATGCAAATACAGAAGAGGAGTTTGCAAGTGGTCAGGGCCCGAAATCGGCCTGCGGATTTCAGCAGGTTTATCGTCTAGCCATATATAGAGGACCATAAATCCGAAATGGAACCATATATTCAGTTCTGTATAGTGAGAGACTACACACCTAAAAATTATACTCCAAAACAGCACCTTCAGCATCAACTCACCACACTTAGACATAATAATATATAACAGGACCGTTCCTTGTCACATCTGAACACGGAACCTTTTAATTCTAAAAAAATCAAACCACTACCTTCTCCCAAGCTCTAACCTTGGTTTAAATATTCTGATATGGGGGTTTGAACTGCACTGGGATATTAAATTTCCTGCTCTAAGAATTTTTTATATAAGAGCTCAAAAAAATTATATTTAGCAGCTTTCAATGTCCCATTAAAATGAAATAAGTGTAATGTAAATTAAAAGTATTATTTCAGAGTAAAAAATAGAGCCTGATTTACCTATTTATATTGCACTAGTCCACTTTTGTTGTAATATTGCTAACCTAATCCCACTAATCTAACCCCAACCAAGTTTGGCCAGGTGCAGTAACCTATAGCAGCCAATACATTGTTTACAGATGACCAGTAAATTCTATGCATTATTGCCTGTTAGTGCTTACCTCTTATGTCCAATTGTTCTTCTAAAAAGCTTTAAAAATTCCAATAGAATGCACGTAGGTACAAAGACCATTTAGCACAGCAGCCTCCTTCTCTATCAGACAGTACTGAGCCATAACCTCCTGTACATAGATATTAGTTTACACAAGACTTTTCAGAGAAGATCACCATGCAGAGCTAGAGTTGCTATAACTATAGGTCCCTAATTGCATTACATCATAATCCACTCCCTTAAATGCTGGTACCGCCATTTTCCATGAATCACTCTTTGTAGTCTTCCCATTCAATTCTATTTTTGAATATTCTGGTTTTCAGGAGAACAGAATACCTATATAGTGGTCCTATAGAATAGTATAGATAACTAACTAACTATAGATAACTAACTATATATAGATATATATATTTTTGTATCTAACCAATTAACAAACACTTTAGCAGAAAGGGAACAGCACAAAACTGGCTGAAAACCACACATCATATCAGCAAACTATACATATAGTATATGTGTTGCTTTCTGTTGCATCATGCCATCTAACACCTCCTACTGATCAGCTTCACTATCAGTTTTCCTTCCATTTAGTATGCCAACGTTTCTGTAAAACTACGCACAACAATGTATAAATAACAATGAGATTCTGCATCACCCCCCATTAAATTTTACCAAACCTCTTTCCTGATGCCGGTGTCAGGATTTATTACAGATGTATACGGTAAACTGGTGCTGGTCAACCTTTTACATGCTGTGGGTTAATTATTTCCATCTTAGAAAATCAAATTATAATGCTCAAGCAAGTGTTCCATTGCTCCATTCATGGAGCAAGTGCTCCATTGACAAAGAGCACTTTGGTAGACTTGGGGTCTTTAAAATCTAAAGGAATTATTGGCCATGATTATGTATTTGTTGGATCCACATTCAGTTGGGTGGCTGAGCTTAGCTTTAAATGTAAGCGAGAAGGCAATTTAGTACCCATGTTAATTACAGGAGAACTAAAGCCCAACTAAACAAGAAAGCTAGAAATGTTGTACATTATGTTTTGTGCTTCTGTACCAGCCCAAGGCAACCACAGCCCTTTAGCAGTAAAGATTTGTGTCTCCAAAGATGCCCCAGTAGCTCCCCATCTTCTTTTCTGCTGATTCACTGCAGATGCTCTGTGCTGCTGTCACTTACTGAGCTTAGGGACCCACTCACAATATACAGTACACATAGAATAGAAATGTCACAATATAAGGCTGATTAGTAATTAATACAGATAATTACTACGTCAGCACAGAAACCAGCACAATTAGCATCAGAATTTAATAATCAGTCCTGTAGCATCAGCTTATATCACAGACCAACCTCATTTTCTGCTGGATAATTAGTGACGACCCCTAAGCTTAGCTTCTCAACAGCTGCTCAGAGCCCACTGAGCATGTGAGTGTCACAGACACTTTCCAAGATGGTGACCCCCTGTGACAAGTGTGAAGTCCTGGATCATTGCTGCTATTGACAAGCTGAAACTTTAGGCTGGTGCAATAAGTTCAGTATATAAAATATGGCATTTTTAGCCATATTCAATTTCAGGGTTTAGTTCTTCTTTAAGAGATTGTCTTGAAAAGAAGTAGTGAGCAACAGCTAGAGGCAGAAGGGGGAAGATATCAAATATGCAACAAGATATTGATCCAATACATTCTGCCTAAAGGTTAGCTTGGTTAAATCAATATGTGCAAGATGATTTGAATTGCTTGTATAAACAGAACTCTATTGGAAATGGCATTCCTGTATTTTGGAGCTCTCTGTTTAAGGATAATAAATTCCATACATGTGCTGCACGTATACAATACCACACACATACAGAGTATTACTGGAGCAAAACATAGGACGTCGCTGGCCACATTGGTTCTGCTGACATGCAGGTTTCATCCTCAAGTGACAAAGGAAACCAACAAATGACAAACCCCACTGCTGCTAACTGATCCATGAGAAGCAAATAGATTACAGGATATTTCATTTTTAAGACCTCATTCAGCTTTTGCTGAATAATATTATCTAATATTCCAATGAGTTCAGCAGCAGCTGGAGAGACACATTTTGAAGACCACTAGATCATGGGTTGCCAAAACTTTTTCAAGGTATCAGGAAAATGTTCTGATGGACAACTCCACAAAGGAATGGATGGCAGATCCTTTTGTGATGCTGTTTTCTCAGAGCTTCTATGTGATTGCCCAGAAGGCATGTACTTTTATAGAGACTTAAGGGAAGCTACAAGTTCCCTCAGGCAGAGCCCACTGTACCTCTTGTTTCAGCATGGCTAACTTCTCAATCATTTTCTAGTTATAAAGGACAGCACCTTATAAATAAGTATGGATGAGTCTATGTATTCCTAGTATTTGCCAGACCTGCAAGACCTGCAGGGCATTTTTCACTTTTCACTGAACATTTTCTTTTAATCATAAAAAGATAGATTAAAAGTAAAAGGAAATGCCCACAAGCCTCAGTCTGGTGGCTTTCACACTACTGATTTTTTACAGTCAGGTCAGGAGATTTCTTGGCCTAGTGCTGAGATGTCTGCATGCAGGTTCGCTTGACTGAGATATGAGTAGCCTGACAACCAACAGTATAATCACACAAAAAAAAGGCTTATGGGAATAATAATCATTCTGCTTTAAATGAAGTTTAAACCAGGATTGTGGCTTTACTTTCCCTTTAAAATATAAACCTCTAACTAGTTTTGTTTGACATGAAATTGGTCTCTATTCCCAGATACCTCAGGACCACTTCTTCAGGTCATTCAGCTTCTACCTCTGGTCTTATAACAACATGACTTATAGTAATATTGAGTCCTCCATAACCAGCTCCAAACCATCAACCGTTGGAAAGGGCTGGGTCAGGCTGGGTCACAGGTGAGTGGCTGGCAGGTAGGAGCCAAAGTGCTTGGTAACACAATGCCTCCATGTTCCATATTTGGTGTTTAGAAGAACAATAAATATATAAATGCACTCAGAACTTGTTCTAATAAGGAACTTAAGCAGATGGCAATGATGAGGCAGAAGACAATAGAAAATTGATTCCGAGTGATAGAAGAGAGGATATAACCTTAAGATAAATCCATATAACAAGCTAGAGGTCAGGGGCAGGCTGCAAGCTGAAGCAAGTCTGTATAAACAGGTGAGAGGTCTTTGTCCGGCGGCAAGCAATACAAATTTGTGAAGCAGGTCAGGGGTCAGAACCAGAAGATGCAATAAAGGATTGAGAGAACAGGAACAGGGTAAATCAGACACAAGAGACTAGAACACAAACATGAGTCAATGATCCAGCAATTGCTGGGATGCAGGCAAGCCCGGACTGGCAATCTGTGGGTTCTGGCAAATGCCAGAGGTGCTGCTATAAGGTGCCATAGAAAGTCAGTATTTAGTGGGCTGATGGGGGCTGTTTGGACCTTTATGTGGGCCGATTGGGCCTCTGTGTACCTGAAATGCCAGGGCCTATTTTAATTCTCAGTCCGGACCTGGATGCAGGTACTGGCTTATTTAGGGTGTTGAGGGCAAGATTGTTAGCACCTGGCCAGAACAAGATTAGAGGTAAAGACCGAGAAAACCATAGAGAGAGGGTACGGTTACTTGGACTATTATCAGCATTTAGCACCAGAAGCCTCTGGTGACTGAACAGGAAAATGCACTGTCCAAACACCCTGCAGAAAACTTGACAGGCTGCCCTTAGCTCATCAAATAAATAGAGATTAGTATCCACAATTTCAATCAAATATAAATTCACACCAAATTTCACCCAAACTGAAGCTAGGCTATCAGGTGTAACAAGGAAAAATTTGCCCATTCTCCCTATTTCTTACCAAGACTGTAAGGGATATTTAATACTTTCTTCACACTGTTTCTCAGTTCATCCACTTGAATAACAAATGGTGTAAGACTTTCCACCCCATAAGTTCAAAGGTGTTATATTTAGCTACAATTTCTGGTTGATTTATTTCTCCAAAACCTTACACTTATCACAAATGGTGCAGCCATCTAACAAATGTGTGAATCCATAACTGGGTCACTTCCCACTTGCATCTGCTGGATATGGCTTTGCTGAAATAAAATGTGCATGACCAACGGAATGCTTTTAATGCGACCAGCTACTGACTGTCATACCAAAGTGAAGGAAAATCAATCGCTGAAGGTCACATTTTAAGAACTGTTCGATAAGACTCCATCTTAAACCTTTCTATGCAATCAGCTATACTGGTATAAAAGAAGAAGCATTTGCTAAAAGGGAGCCAAATAAGTGGGAAAAGTGTGGGGAAAAAGGGAAACATTATAGATACTTAGTTTATGATGGGTTGACAATAGTAGGCTGGTTTTTACTGAAACAATTACTATCTCTATTACCAAAGACCCATTATAAATTTTCCAGCAACAGTTTACATGAAAAACGTATCCTGTAAGCTCTGGGGGCCAGGGTATGCTCTCATTACAAGAATGGAGGGTATATTTGAGGGTCTGTTGCGATTTCCCTGCACCATGTGCCTTCCAACCCAGCATTACTGCTTTTCTACTAGTTCATGGCTGGATCATGGCTTAATCAGCGGCCTTTGTGAAGCTAGTTATACCCAAGGGACACTGGCTTTTCCCTTTCCAATGGGAACGGTGAACCAGCAAGGCAAGCTGTATAGCATTATATTTGTACTGGCTGGTTTGAAGGTAACATAGTAAAGGATTGGAAGGGACTTTTGTAAAAGTGTTAACTGTCCTGGCAATTCCTCCCCCTTTCTTCCACTAAGCGAGTAATACGAGTAATACCCCTGGTTATTTTTTTATAGGTTTCAATAGAAGAACAGATTTTCACCCAATAAATAGCAGGAAGCTGGGCCGGATCTGCATAGCTGGCATCGCCCTCGTCTCCTACCCTTTATTCACGCAAATATTTGGAGCAATGGGGATTGGCACACCGGGACCTTAAAAAACTTTGGTACCTTGTGCACATCCCCAGTGTTTCTGAACCAATGTGGGGTATGGTTGGGCAGCATGTCACCCCCTAAAATCTTGCCGCCCTAGGCCCAGGCCTTGGTGACCTTTCCACAAATCCGGGCCTGGCAGGAAGACGGGGCATATTTGGAAATCCCATATTTCGATGATAATTAATGCACTGGTGCATTAATGTGGCCCATATCCAACTACTGCCCCTAAATCCTCCGTAAGATTCGATCTTTGCCCTCTGGGCTAATGACTGGATCAGACTGATTTGGGCCAGCACTTGGGTGACCACATCAAGAAAGTAGAGATTTACTCGTATATCGACCTCACCAAACAAGCAGATCTCAAACTGTATGAGATGGTCAGATGGTCAGCTTTAGGGACAAGTACTAGAAAAAAACTTTTATGTTAGCCATGTATACAGGGTCTTTTGTAACAGTGGCATTTTTCAAGAGGCAATAAATTTCTTTATGTCAAGGCACACCCTGTTGTCCAACCCAGTGTCGGACAGGCCCACCGAGACACCAGGAAAAGTCCCAGTGGGCTCAGGTGTCAGTGGGACCTCATGTTGCTAAACATTTGGCTTATTTCATGGCCATTCCCTATTTCTATGAGAACAAAGAGGCTGAAAAGATGGAATAATAGGTTATAGGATTTATAACTAAAGAGACTAGAAGATTGAGTGAGGAGAGGAAGAATAATAGTAGTAAGAGCGGGCCCCTGGCCTAAATTTTCTTGGCGGGCCCCTGGTCTAAGGTTTTTGAGTGGGCCCCTGGTGTCCCAGTCCGACACTGTTCCAACCCACTTTAGTTGTGGCAGGAGGAAGGCGGCAGCAGCAAGCACAATTCTACAGAAGTGCAAGGAAGGCATGTTGACACAAGCAACATTAATGAGACTGTGGGACAGTCCCATTTTTGACAGCTCATCCCACAGTTCCGGGTTTCTTACTGAAATGTCCCGAGTTTCTCTTTGATCTTCTGCACTGATGGCAGAAAAAGATACAAAGGTTCTGATAATTAATTAAGAGGCTTTTTGAGAGCTCAGAACACTGAGCAGCTGCACTTTGATACATTTGTAACAATTTAAGATAAGCAAAGAAACAATTGTAACTATGTAAGATAAACAAGTTTCTTGGGGGAACTGTGACTCACAGCTTAAAGTGTCATTTCTCCTTCATTAACTTTTAATAGATAAAACATGGCCTTAAAACTCTCAGAAATGTGTTCAAACTTCCATAATCTGTCAAATTTTGTAAAATGGACATGGTAAATACAGGATGTGGCCATAAATGGGAGTGGTCAAAAAAGTTCATCAGCTGATGTTTTTGTTACTTTTTACATTTTTCAAATGTTGTGATGTATGCTGATCATTTGGAGCTCAATAACCAGATAAGACCAACAAGCACTTCTTCCAGATTCCAAAAGCTCAAAATAATGCTCAAAGCCCCCAGTTGTGAGTCACTTAAACACAGTGGGGTTGGATTCCTAATGTTAAAGCTAAACTGCACCAGCTTACCGACCAATCAGAGCTTTGCTTTCATTTTCTAATTGTATTAGTCTGATCAAGGCTAATTGCTGATTGGTTGCTACAGGTAATTGCACAGTGGTCTAGTTTAGTGCCTACATTAGTGAACCAGCCTTAATGCCTAAACCAAACATAGGAAAGGGGCAAAAGCTGATGCAGAATGCAAGCTTCTTAGTTCACAAATAGAATCCAATTAGTTAATTGATACGTTATTAATAGCTGAATCATATTCAGTTGCAAAGAGATTGAACTGCCACGTTGTGGGGGTAAAAATGTTTCTTAAAGGGTTAATAGAATGCACACAGAATGCACAATTTGGATTTATGCACAATATATATATATATATATATATATATATATATATACGGCTTCCTTATTTCTAAAAAGTATAATATTTGTATTTTAAACAAATTTACTCTGAAGGGCCCTTTAAGCTAAATAATAAGTACGTAGAGTCTTTTACATAAATCAAGCAGTGACTCTAAGATGGATAGATTATTGCATAAAAGCCACATTATAATACTAGAAAGCTTCACCTGGGAGACAATGCCGATGGCAATAGTGGTTCGATGACTTTTGGGACTGAAAAAAAAAACCCACACTACAATAAAAATGTGGGTTTAAATGAATAATTTGTACCAGTTCATGATGGAAATATCTGATATATCAGTGCAAGTAAATCATTTTCATCCGTGATGAAAGGCTAATGTGCTCCTTTGAGCCACTCCCATGCCTGGGCCCAGATCCTTAATGCAGAGACAAAACATTGGGGCCCTGTCCTTGGAGCACAGGCAGCTTAAAGGAACAGTCACAATGATACTGCTGTTTGCAGGATGGAGAACAGCGATGCAATACTAGGAAGTGTAGGAATTTAAGGAGATGACAGGCAGCGTGGGGGAGGGACAGGTCTAATAAGACAATGCAGTCTGACCTTGTACATGTGCAAGACTGCAATATAAAGCAGCAGAATTACAGTGAGTTATATCCACCCTGCAATGTGAGCTATAAAGAACAATAACTAAGCTCTGCTGGGAAGGATGGAGATACAGATAAGCACAAAAGGCATCCCTGCAATCATATTGTGCTGCATCACTAGGCCTGCAATTAACACACACATGTTCCCTGCACAAAAGAGACCAAGAGGCAGGGACAGATTACATCAAATTGTTACTATTCAGGATAGTCTCACACTCCATTGTTCCACTGCTATTGTAGTGTTTCTCCCAGATACACAAAGCTTTCCCTTATGGGGTTCACATAGAGGAGGATACCATGGACCCCATATACAGAGCTGGCAGAGGAGCAGTAAGGAACAGCAGGTACCAAATATGAGACCAGTTATCCAGAAACCCTTTATCCAGAAAGCTCCGAATTACTGGAAGGCCATCTCCCATAGACTCCATTTTAATTTAATAATTCTGATTTTAAGAAATGATTTCCTTTATCTCTGTGATAACAAGACAATACATTGTACTTGATCCCAAAATATGATTAATTTTTATTGGAGACAAAACCATCCTATTGGTTTTAATTCATGTTTAAATTAATTTTTTTAATAGACTAAAGGTATGAAGATCCAAATTATGAAAAACGCTGGGCACCCGAGGGCACCTCTCTCTAGCGTGCGTCAGAGAGATAAGGAGGGAGTTGCAGGGAGAGGGTCTGGGTCGGCGGGCCTAAAAGAGCCACCAGGTTTTTTCCCGGCGTCTCACCGGCCCAGTCCAACCCTGGAGGAAACAGACCCAGCGGCTGCAGGGGGGCCCAGGAGGTATAGGGCCACCATGAGGCCCTAATTCATATACAGTTTCAATAAATATTGGAGGTCAACCTCTAAACATTTTGGGGGCCTGAAAAAAAAAATATGCTGTGGGTCCCAGTAATATCGAATGTCACTGACAGATCCCGAGCATGTAAAGCAAAGCAAGATGCAACACGAGGCCTAGAGGATGTGATTGTAAATTATGGGGTTTTTTTTATCAGAGCTGCCCAACCAGAGTCCCCTGAGCATGTTGCTTGAGTGCCACTCCCAGCACCCACTGATGGAGAGTGGGTGCTGGGAGTTGTAGGCTGGATGAAAGGCCACCTATAAAGCATACCTCCCAACATTTTGGAAGTAAAAAGAGGGACAAAAATTTTTAACCTGCACGTAGCGCAATTTTTTTGACCACACCCCTTTCTGTGGCCACACCCCCTAATTACCATGTTTATTTGGCAGGTTATGAAAGTTTGAAAATAATTCTCCTTATCTAAACTGTGTTTTTGTGTCTCAAAATTGTTACAAAGTATCTTATTTGCACCTGTTAGCTGTTCTGGGCTCTCTGCTAAAAGCCAATTAAGTGAGAAACTTTGTTTCTTTTTCTGGCTGTTCAGTGCAGAGAAAAGAGGGACTTTCCAGTACAAATGAGGGACTGCGGGTTGAGCTGTCAAAAGAGGGACTGTCCCTCCGAAAAAGGGACAGTTGGGAGGTATGTATAAAGATGTGCTGCAGCAGCTGTAACTGGGCCCCTCAGAAGTGACAGGAGCAATGGGGAGTGTTGTGTCAGGGATAAGAATAACAAGCCCAGCGGGTACGATAAAAAGGAGGAATAAAAAGAAGCTTTGAATGGCTTCTTGTACAAGAGAGAATGAAGCAGCAGTTTTGTGCTTGGGAAGTGACACAGCAACTGCCATCTCTGAGCTCAGCACACGCGTCTCTATTGGCTGCCTGCGCGAACTCTCTCTGACCACTGGGCGTCGCCGTAGGGACCGCAGTGCGGCTGCGCCACGCCCACCTCCACCGCTCCTGCAAGTGCCACTGGGTCCGGCGGCAGCGCTGGGAGAAGAAGCTCCGCTACTACCCGCCGACAATACAAGGGCACGGCGCCTGCAGAGCATTTTGCAATCAAACCACTGGGTCTCCTGGTACCGCTGCCTGGGCTCTACCTCTCAGCAACCTCCCTTATTATTCAGTGCAAGTAGAAGCGCTAGAATAGCGTGTAACAGACTCACAGGCAGCCCCAGTGTAGAATAAATCAAGGGAAAGCTTCCCAGTAACCCCACGGCACCTGCATCTCTATCAGACATGTCAGCCATGTGCAGCCTGTGCTCCTCAGTCCTAGTTCAGAAATACAATTCCCAGCCTGTCCCCAGGGGGCGCTGTTCAGCTGGAGGGCCGCAAGTCTGATATTGTGGTTTCCTCCAGAGATCTATAAACTAGACAGGGCTGGGCGTGGGGCAGTATCACTAGTCTTTGTCTGCCAGTCCTTGTGATGGGAGCATGGCCATTGGCCAGGGGGCAGTTGGGGGCAGTGCAGGAAAGCAGAGCTGATGTCCCTCCAGCTGTAGGAAAGATGTGCAAAGCTGCGGTGTAACATCAGCAGGAGGGTTGCAGGTCGCACATCTTTCATCTATATATTTAAATATCAGTTTTCCAACATATATATATATCATTATCTCCTCACCTCACCCCATGGAACCCAGGAGCCCCAGGCAACTGTCATCTCTCTCTAAATAAAGTCCTGCACCCAACCTTGCTGCACCTGCCTAACTGCACATCCACACCCATTGGTGCAGCCTGAAACTTGCCCAATTACACTGGATCAGATACAGACTCAGAGAGACAGAAGCATCCCCAGCTCCCAGCACATCTCTTCTTATTGTGACAAATAAGTGTCACAGCACAGGAGCAGAATGTCAGATTTGGTACAAAATGCCAGTGTTGCTGCTGTGAGTGTGAGTGTGAGTGTTGCTGCTGTGAGTGTTGCTGCTGTGAGTGTGAGTGTGGCAGCACAGTGAGTGTGAGTGTGGCAGCACAGTGAGTGTGAGTGTGGCAGCACAGGGAGGGGCGCCTTCATTGACAACTGTTACATCTGCAGCCCAACACGTTTTCTGTCCAGAAAAAAAGGGAGTGGCTGCTCCAGATTTGCCTTTGTTCCCCCAAACTGAATAACACAGTCGTCCTTTCCCAGGTATTATTCTGTGCATCTGTCCAGCTACAAAATCAATTCTGTGCGTCTGTCCAGCTACAAAATCAATTCTGTGCATCTTATGCGACACAAGGATAGTGGTATTTGTATCTGCTGAAACAAAAGCAGGTGCAACCTGTGGGTGTCAGAGAGAGAGATGCTGAAAGTTGGGAGTGTGGGGGTCGCTGATAGGGGGGTCGGTCCTTACCTCTCTCTATGTTGGTCAGGGCGCATCTCACGTGCTCCTCGGTCACTGTCTCCCCAATAACCACGAGCAGGTAGAATTTACTGTCCAGGAACCTGTGCGAGAGGCTGGGGGAGGCTGCAGGGTTGGGGATGCTGTTTGTTGGCTCCATGTCGGGTGCTGCTTCCACAAGGGTTGCCATGATCCTTCCCCCTGCGCTCTTCTCTCCTCACTGATATTCCTGCTGCTCCGCTCCCCACACTTGCCTAGAGCTGCCGGCTGAGAGCAGGGAGTGAGCGGGGAGGGGAGGTGGGATGCCTTTTATACGGCGGCAACTGGGCTGGGACCCTGGGAGGAGAATCACATTAACTGCCTGTCTGTCTTCCACCATTCACCTCGTCTGATGTCATCTGCAGCAAATCATCGGCTCCGGAAGCAGAAAGAAAGCGCTGCGACTCAGTGCCGGCAGCATCAGCAGCAGCAGCATCAGCATCAGCAGCAGCAGCAGAGAGGCAATGCGGGGCCCATTCCTGCACTGGAATCCCAAAGAAGTCACCAGTCACAACATTACTGTCTGTAATCACAGCTACTGGGCCCCACAGCAAATTCATTTTAGGGCCCCAACATATACACAGATTGTCCTGTTTTACCTATACATTTGCCTCGTGTGGCCCCCCTATACCTCCTGAGCCCAATTTTGCTCTCTCATTGCCCTAAATATCAGGAATTTTTCCTTTGGGTAATTTTTAGTTTACCTTTAAAAATTGTGTGTGAATATATATATATATATATATATATATATATATATATATATATATATATATATATATATATATATATATATAATCTCTCTCTCTCTCTCTCTCTCTCTCTCTCTCTCTCTCTCCCTCTCTCTATATATAGTTTATATATATATAATGTTTCAAAACAACAACAGGTCTCTGGATTGTAAGCTCTTTTGGGCAGGGCTCTTGCAGTAGCAAAAATATAATACAGTAAACTGCACAGTTACTGGGGGGCCTGGGCCGCAGGTTCTGCTGTATAGAAACATCCCCTCTGTAGTCCCATCTGCTAACAACATTCAGAGGGTTATTTATCAAACTCCAAATATCCAAACCTTGACTAATTTGTAGTTTTCGGAGCAAAAAAAAACTACGAATTATTCGCTATTTATTAAAGTCTTATGGTCTAAAAACTCAGAATCCAAAACCCCGGCATCTAAAATCTCTCGAGGTCCTGTATAAGTCAATGGGGAAGGTCCCAGTGTCTTCGCTGATGTCCATACTGATATCCGATGATTTTGGGGATTCGGAGCAAAAAAACTCAGAAAAGTCTGAAAAATAAATAGTTTTTTTGGAAAACTCAGAAAAATTGGGAGTTTTCGGAGGAAAGCCCAGGAGTTTTGACCGACCCTATTTTTTCAGGCTCTTTTCTTCATAAATAAGGTCCATTCGGGAATTTGGAGTTGCTCGAAGTTGGATATTATACAGAGATAAATTCAGACCTTTATAAATAACCCCTCACTGTCTGTTGCAAACTAGAGGCAGTAGGCAAGTGCAGGTGGGCCAAGGGGAGGCAGTGGAGTTGTTCTTAATGGGATCTGAGTGTGCCGACCACCAAAGATTTTTTACAGGGGGCCCTGGCACTGTCAAGGTAAGCTGATAAGCCAGGCTCATGTATCAGTTATAGGTTTTTCTATGTAGTCTGTATGTTCAGTGTATATACCCATTTATATTACAGTGCTGGGCAGTAGCATCACTAGATATTACTGGGCACCAAAATAAATCATTTTTTAGGCCCCTATTATTTGTGGTTTTTGAGCTATTTAGCTTTTTATTCAGCAGTTCTCCAGTTTGCAATTTCAGTAATGTGTCCAACACCCTAGCAACCACCCACTGATTTGAATAAGAGCTGGAATATGAATAGGAGAGGGCAGGGATAGAAAGTAATAAAAAGTAGTAATAACAATACATGTGTAGCCTTACAGAGCATTTACTTTTTAGATGGGGACCTCCATTTGTTAGCTGAAAAGAGTGAAAAGAAACAGGCAAATCATTAAAAAAAAAAATAATGAAGACCAATTGAAAAGTTGCTTACAATAGGTCATTCTATAACATAAAAGTCAACTGAAATAAAATAAAAAAAGAGTGCCTTTTAGTGCAGAGAGCACATTTGCTTCCAGTGCAGTAACCCTCTTCCCCATCAGAATGCATTTGAGGTAACTGTGAGTGTGGATGTGTCTGGGGGAATCTGCTTTAATGAGAGATATGGCTCTAAATAGAAACACGTAACAGATTATTTTTGTGTATGACAATATTGGTTTGGTAAGTTCAATTTTTTCTGAGTGCGAATACTAAATATTAATGTTTTACAGAGATTCCTGATACATAAACCAAAAAACCACAGTAGTATTAAGCCATGTTTTTAAAGAAGCACAATTGATCATACTATACACTGCCAGGCTTAAAAACTAACCCCAGAAAACCAGATATTTCAGGGAAATACAAATTCTTACAAAATCAAAAGGCTAAATATGTCTTTCTACTTTAACTAGCCCCACTGCAGATCTCTGGCAACTCAAAACTTGTACTTAGCAGTATTATAAAGTAAACATTCCGATTGATTGATCCCAAATGACATTAGGGATCATAACGACTGACATTACATGACATTACATTACATCCTAATGAATTCAGAATAATTAAAAATGCATTTACATTCACATGTACTTTAAACTAAAAAAAATCTGCGAACTGGCACAAAACTGGCACTTTAAACCATTTAATATCATATTATAAGTCTTTTGAACTGTTCAGTACCCCAGGGTGCAAATAATGAAAATCATATCAATTCAGTTGCTTTTGTTGCTTTGTTGCATTCGTTATTAAAGCCCATAGACAGTTACACATATTTTCGAAAAGTGCACTTTCCTAAGAATTCAAAAAGGCATAGTTTTTTCTACAGCCAAACACTGATCTTTGGTAAATTCATGTTTTGAGACTACAAAATATGAACAGTTTTCACAAAAGATTTACTGGGCAAAGAAACAAAATGAAATAAGAAAAAAAAAAGATCAATGAAATAACTGAAGCATTTATGGGATCTGTTATCCAGAAAGCTGCAAAATACACTCCATTATAATCAAATAATCAATTTTTTTAAAATATTTTTTTCTCTGTAATAATAAAAAAATAACTTGTACTTGATCCAAAGTAAGAGATAATGAATCCTTATTGAAGGCAAAACCAACTTATTGGGTTTACATGACCTTCTAGTAGACTTACGAAAATTGAAATTACTGAAAGATCTGTTATTTGGAAAACCCCAGACTCTGCATAACAGAGGGTCAGGGGTCAAATCAACGTTCCACTAGTGTGGCCATGCAGTGAATATTATATGGGCAAATGTGTGTTTTATCCATATGCAGAGACTATGGCAATATTCCACACATGCCAGCAGACTCCCGAAGTGCTCAGTATAGTAGTTACACCACTGGAACCAACACATCACAGCACTTTACAGAGATGATACATCATTGACATTAGCCCCTGTCCCAGTGGAGCTTACAATGGAGCTTACAATCTAAGGTCCCAATCACATTCACACAGTTTTATCAGGAGCCAATTAATGTGCCTTTGTGTTTTTGGAGGGTTGAAGGAAACTGGAGTACCACAAGGAAACCCACACACAGGGAGAACATTTATATCCCTATCCATACATTATCCAGGTGCAGCATCTACTTTTCAGGAAAACATTTTGCAGTCGAAGTTTACTGCCTTGAATTTGTCCTGCCATTTACTATACTTTCTTTTATCATGTCATTCGGGGTGTTGACACAGGCAGGGCCGCAATCAGGGAGGGACAGGGGGGGACAAGTGGCATGAAGGGGGGCCCGGCAGTGCTGCAGTTTTGAAAGAGCCGGGCCCCCCTTAAGAGGGCCAAAGCCTTGCAGCCATTTTTGAAGTCCCGAACAGCCTAAATGCGGAAGTGCCGAAAGGCCGAACAGCCGAAGGACACGAAGCCACGAAAACAGCCAAGCCGAACTCCATAAGTGTCGAAAAGACTCAAAGTCAAGAAAACAGCCGAAATTGAAGTCCTGAAGCGGTGAAAAGACCCAAAGTCACGAAAGGAGGCGAAGTTGAAGTCCTGAAGCCATGAGTTCAATTCTACTGAACACCAATGTGTGTTTTTTTTTTTTTTTGTTTTTTTTAATCCCCTGGCCACCAATGTATTATTTTAATATTCTATAGGCCCTGCCACCAATGTTTTTTTAAAAAATAGTTTTTGGGGCCCCAATTTTTTTTAACTTGTAAGGGGGGCCCTGACACCAAGGGTTTTTTTAAAAAAATATTCTTTGGGGGCCCAATTTTTTTTAACTTATAAGGGGGCCCTGACCATCATTAGCTTTTTATAACTTGTGTGTGGGGGGGGTTACTTTTTTTGCGCTGATGTCTGTGTGGTCTTTTAACTGTGATGTGGAGTGGGCGGGATCTGGGTGGGGTATGGGCGCTAGTGTGGGCGGGGCCCAGGGGGCCCAAAAATGTTGTTGTACGGGGCCCCATGATTTCTAGTTGCGACCCTGGACACAGGACACCCCTGCAGGATAACAGAAGAACCGGCACTGGGGAGCTTCAGTTTAGCAATCCATGCATGGGAATGGCATGCTATATTGCAGAAAACATATTTAAACAAATTTTAATAATACACATAACAACTTTTAGGTTGGAGAAAGGCCGCAGCAGATTTTATTGGCAAACTTCGAAACATATCATGTAATATCAATATCATTTTCAATTCTTTAGCCAGCCCAATTACATCATTGAGCAGCCAATCCACAATAGTTCCGCCTTTAATGTTTTTTGGCCAGGAACTATTTAATACAGAAATAAAATTTTCCTCCAGCTGCGACAATAACTTATATTATCATTAGTCATCATTCTATATATATATTATTTTCTTTCTTTTTTTTTTTTTTTGTCTTTTTGTCTTTTTTATTTTAAAAATTACAAACAACAGGGTGGGCGGATGGGTGCAAACCTGGACAGCATACCGACGATGCTCCTTCCTCACCGGTCTTTCGCCGACTGATGGTAAGTTAGCGGCGACTCGGCTTTTTATATCCTTCCGTCTAGGTCACATGACTGACACCGACCAATCATATCATTTTCTTTTACAGAAGCACCGTTGGACCTTCAAACAAGCCGGAACTAACCCGGTAAGTATACAATTAACCCCTTCTTTTCCAGCAACCTTCCCATGCCGGCTGTTAAGTTTTAAACAAACTTAAGCCACACATGGGAATGGCATGCTATATTGCAGAAAACATATTTAAAAAATTTTAATAATACACATAACAACTTTTAGGTTGGAGAAAGGCCGCAGCAGATTTTATTGGCAAACTTCGAAACATATCATGTAATATCAATATCATTTTCAATTCTTTAGCCAGCCCAATTACATCATTGAGCAGCCTATCCACAATAGTTCCGCCTTTAATGTTTTTTGGCCAGGAACTATTTAATACAGAAATAAAATTTTCCTCCACGCCAATTCACTTTTAGCCAGAAAATGTGTAATTGGCACATTCCCATTTAAACATTGCTTTTTCAACAGCATTTTGCAAACCAACATTAAAAATATCGTTGCCAATATCTGTAAAATGAATACCATCCCATCTGCGCAAGCCATCTCCACCTAATTCCAGCTCCTCGTGCCTGTATGTCAACAAATTCAAGGATTTCATAAATTTACAAATCCCAAAATTCAACTTTTTCTTGCAACGTTCCAGAGCCTTCAAGTTAGGCTGCTGAATCCACTGCAGCCTAGAGATTATCTCTGACCAGACAATAATAGCATGAGGCAAATTAAAATGCAACATCACTAAATCTTTCTTTATCTGTCTGGTGAGGTCTAAAATCTTTGTATTGCCCACGTTACCTCCCAAATGAACATTTAAAATGTCAGGTCTTCCCCATTTGTGTAACATTAAAGAGAATAATTGCCAAATATCGTTCCAAACAGCACCTCTCACACCCAGCCAATGAATTCTAACTTTGCTATCTGAAAAACCTAAATTAAGTCCATAACGCCTCTGCAACGCTCGCCTTTTGGCCCAATAAATGAAAGAGTGACCAATGATCCAAACGAGGAACTGTTTTGCACCTGAAATAAATAAATAAATTAACACTCGTCAATAAGATTTGGCCTAAGATAGGATTGATATCTCTTTGAATCCCAGCGCCCGAGCCTTTTGATAAAATCTTCGCCAAAACCCAATAAAGACGCCTGTGTAGCTGCCCCAATACGAAAAGAATGAGACTTATAAGCATTATGTTCAATGTTCAATTTTTGTAAACAGCGTTTTAGAACTTGCTCCAGTTGAAATTTGGTAACTGGTGAGCCATCAATATGTATGAAAAAAGGGGCATCCACATTAGGTCTAATGGCAAGGAAACTCACATAAGCTCTGACTGGGCACAAGTTTAAACAATCAAAAGAACCTATCCATAGTAGAGACCCTTTCCCCAACTGGTCAGTTTTAGATTTCCTAATCAAAACCCTCAACTTGTCCCCGATCAGAACAACATCGCTACAATGTAAACCTCCCGGTTTTGTTTTTGAAAAACTAACAGCTTCACCCACCCTCAATGCCGCAAAAAACATTAAGAGGAAGATTAATTTGAACAAACTAGCCTCATTAATCGATAAGCATACTAAGTCTAAAGCCATCAACAATTTGCTCAACAAATTCAAAGTTATTGGCTTCCTCTTATCCGCTACACTTTTACGCATATGCCAACCTTTAACAAATTGTTTGACAACTGCCGCTTTAGTAAAATCATATTGGCCAAAAAGTCTCAAAAAGAAGGAAATGCCGGCCAGCTGCTTTTTGACGTATGCTACCGAATGTCGAGCTTCATTGTGCTCCAACATTATCAAAAGTAGAAGATCCAAATCTCCACAGACATTCCCCCTTTTCGCCTTTTGCTGTAACCAATTTTGCCATGTATGTAAATAATCCTGCCAAGTTTTCTCAGCAAGCGACTGAGAAATAAATTCTTCTAACTTGTTGTTACAAAATTCCACAGATAATTCGGGCAATTGCAACTTTCCGGATCGATCTCTCCCGCCAGCTGACTGAATAGAGCGAGCTGAAAACGAGACAAAGCATCTGCCATTGAATTCTGACAACCAGGAACATGTTTCGCCTTTAACCATATATTATGTTTGAAAGCTCTAAAAACTATTTGGCGTAATATATTAACAACTGGTGGAGATTTTGCAGATAAAGTATTTATTACTTGAACTACACCCATGTTGTCACAATGTAAAATAATCCTTTTATTTGTTAGCAAATGTCCCCAAATTTCCAATGCCACCAATATTGGGAATAATTCAAGTAAAACCAAATTTCTAATCAATTCTGTTTGACTCCAAAAATCGGGCCAAGCTGCATAACACCAATGTTGTTTAAACACTACACCAAAACCTGTTGATGCTGCTGCATCCGAATAAAGATGCAATGCAGAATTGTCAACAAAATTATCTTGCCAGCAGGTTCTACCATTAAAATGCTGTAAAAAACTGCTGCCAAATGATCAAATCCTCTTTGACAGCATTCGGGATACGAATATGCCAACTAGGGTTACTCACACCTATCGTCAATTGTATGAGCCTCTTGTTGAAAACCCTACCAATTGGGATTATCCTAGTCGCAAAATTTAAATGCCCTACCAGCGACTGAATATGCTTTAATGTAAGCTTCTTAGCCGTTAAAGCAGCTGAAAGCAAACTTTTCAATTTGACCAATTTAACTTCTGGTAATCTGAATTCCATGTTGTTAGAATCAATCTCAATCCCTAAAAACTGTAATACCTGAACTGGCTTAACCGTTTTATCTAAAGCTATAGGTATCCCAAATTTTTTAGATAATAGCAAAAAGGTATTCAAAAGAATGTTGCAGGTGTCTGTACCAGTTGGTCCAACAAATAAAAAATCATACAAGTAATGTAAAATAAATTCGGAACCAGTTTCAAACTTAACTGACCACTCCAAAAAGTTAGCAAACAGTTCAAAATAATTGCAAGAAACAGCACAGCCCATGGGTAAACACTTGTCATAGTAATAATATCCTTCAAAATGGAAACCTAAAAGAAAGTAACAATCTGGATGAATGGGCAGTAATCTGAAAGCAGACTGAATATCACTTTTTGCCAATTGCGCTCCTTTTCCACAAAGCCGAAGTAAATCTACTGCTTTGTCAAAAGAAGTGTATTCCACTGAACATAACTCACGGGATATACCATCATTGACCGACAAACCAATAGGAAATGATAAATGATGGATTAACCTAAAAGAACCCGCTTCTTTTTTAGGGACTACTCCTAAAGGAGAAATTCTCATGTCAAGCAATGGAATGTCAACAAAAGGACCAGCAATTCTATTACAAGACAATTCCTTAAGCAATTTCTCCCTTACCACTTCCGGATATTTTTTGGCTGATTTCAAATTATCTACTACAACTGGGAAGAATTTTGAATTATCCGAAGGAATTGTAAATCCATGCTTAAATCCCGATTCAATTATTGCTGCTTTCTGCTGGCTTGGGTAAACCCTTAAGTAGGGCAACATTGCGAACAACTTCACTGGCGTTGCCGCTCTTTTGGTGCTGTTCCTTTGGATTAACTTTCCCTGAATGGCTAAATCTCTTTGCGCAACGAAAAGCAGGGTGTCCTCCTGAACATAAAGAGCACTCATGCTTATAACGGCAACTATTTTGCCATTTGCAAAAATTTTCATTAAAGGACCAACAAGCATTTCTACCTGCAACAACCTTAGCCTGATTTTGAACTGTCTGAGGTTTAGGAGCTAACATCCCCATCCACAAATCTATATCTTTAGAGCCCCAAAGCATAGACTCATTTTTTGTCTAACTCTATCATCATATAAGAACCAAGCTACTCCACCATAGCTCCTATATGCCTCAAGAATAATATCCAAATGCTTAAATAGACTAGCACCTAAATTAGGAAACTTGTCACATAAAATATTGGAGTAAATACAAAAAGCCTGCAACCAATTCGTAAATGTCCTGGCTACAGGCCTACGTCTCTCCTCCTCAGTGTCACCCTTACGGTCAGTTTTCAAAAATTCCTTAACCGACGGCAAAAGTGACAGCATGTCTATATAATCACCTTTCGTGATTTTATCTCTAACATTAGCCGACAAATGTAAGCCGAGTGGAGTAGTTTGACACACAAAAACATCCTTATAACTGCTTTCATTAACACCTGTGCTTATATGCGTAGCCGCCGCACCAGGCATATTAGAGTTAACTAAAGTCTGAAATAAATTACCTAAGTCCTGCAGCAGTCTAGCACCCTGCTCCACGCTGGCTTGCTGAAGATCCTGATGGCCACCGACCTGTGATGGGAGGGAAGGAGGAACAGAGACTGCCTTAGCCCCCACAGGGAGGCTAGAAGTGTTTGGCGTCGCCAAGGTAGCGAGCCCAGCTCCGTGAACCCCAGAGCTACTTGCATCAGCGCTCTGGAGTCCTGAGGCAGCCTCCGTTACCTTCCTAAACTCGACCTCCTCCAGCAGCGACCTCTGCGGCGGAGAAGAAGCTGGCCATCCTAGGATGTTGCTTGAAGACCCGGCCGAAGAACTGGGCATGGCTTGACTCGAAGTCCCAGGATCCTGGCGGAGATCGGACAGAGGAGCGTGGGTTCCGGCGATGCTGCTCGAAGTGCTGCGGGGTTGACGCCGAGGTTCCCTCTCAGGACCGCTGGGCAGTTTGCTTGAAGACGCTGAAGAGCGGTGAGTCTTGCTTGCAGAGGCGGAGGCGACCCTCATCTTCTGAGCAGGATGCTTCCTGAATGTAGCTTTCTTGACCGGAGCTTTACCTTTTCCTCTCTTCGTAGGCGGCGATCCTATTGGCTGGTTCCTGGACCCGGAAGTATCCTCAGACTGACAGGCGGAGTTCTCATCCGAATCACCTTGCAGTTCCTGCCGGCATCCAGCGAAGATCCTCTTGACGTCTTCCGGACCCGCCTTCTCCTGAAGCCATCTCAATACCTCATCGGCGACAAGCGGAGTTTCCGACGCGACTGCAAACCTGGACAGCATACCGACGATGCTCCTTCCTCACCGGTCTTTCGCCGACTGATGGTAAGTTAGCGGCGACTCGGCTTTTTATATCCTTCCGTCTAGGTCACATGACTGACACCGACCAATCATATAATTTTCTTTTACAGAAGCACCGTTGGACCTTCAAACAAGCCGGAACTAACCCGGTAAGTATACAATTAACCCCTTCTTTTCCAGCAACCTTCCCATGCCGGCTGTTAAGTTTTAAACAAACTTAAGCCACACATTCTTCATAATAGAAGCTAAATAAACTAGTCTGACTTGACTTGTTCTCCAAAACCCCTTGCTACTGTAGCTGTTATCACCCTACTAATCATCAGATTCTCATCTACTGATAAATATTTCCTTGGCTTTGGTCGTGAACCTTGACCCTTTTTAAATAATTCTACTGCATTCTATATTCTGTACACTAGCTACATGCAGGGTCGGACTGGTGGGGCATTGTTCCTGTCTCTCAGCTACAACATGATTCCTTCTTTATTCCTCCATCTGAATACTATTTTATTCATATAGTTTGCAATACATTCCCAGTGGTAGTGGCAGCGGAACAAGATAATCGGAGACAGCTCGTATGGGTTTAACAGCACAAGATTGTTTTCTAGATTTTTTGTGCAAGACAAGTTGGGATTGATATTGCAGGTACAGGAGCCAGTACATGAGTAGAAAGGAGAGCTGATTATTCCCTTCACTGAACTCTGTGCAGACAAAGAAAGTTTACACTTGTACTTTATCATCTTGTCACCTTCCGTAATTCAAATATATAACTGACTTACTGATTTGGCTATTTACTGATTTACTGTGAATGCAGGTATATAACATGTTTGTTTCATGTGAATATAAAAGGAATAATGTTGGTGTAAAGAATTCATATTGGAAGAAGTATCTGAAGGGTTGAGACCAAAGAGATTAAACAGACATTCAAGATAATCAAAATTGTGTTGTAATATCTCTACATTAATAGTAGGAAATTCATTGTTGCAAAAGAGCATATCATTTAATATCATACCACTGACATTGCTATTCAACACACTTTAGTGGTACCATTCCTAATTATTACTCACTACATAGGTACTAGGGACATGTGGGGTTTTCTGTTATCCAGAATTTAATACAGCTTAATGAGTCACAGTGGATGTATTCATCATTTCTCAATATTTATTGTAGATCTATTGGAACACTAGGTTCCAGGATTGGTTCGGGATGCTGCCTTTTACAGCAGGGTTCAACCAAATCCAAGTGCCTGGCCAAACCCCATCCAAATCCTAAAAATAATGGGACTTTTCATCACACAACAAGGAACTAAGTTTCCCTAATTTGCATTTGCAAATTAGGATTTGGTTCCATATTCTGACAAATCTTTTGTGTATGATTTGGGATTTGACTAAATACTATTTGGCGCATCCCTAAAAGGAAAGAATGCAGAATTATTGTGTGTGTTAAGTCTTGGATTCTCTCTGCCAGTATAAATGGCTGTTCTGAGCCCCAAGGGATGTAGAGTTTTTCTACAGTACTTTACACAGCATGATAAGCAGGTCTCCAAGAGTGTACCATTTACTATATAACAGTCCATGCCTATTATGACAGCACCTGGGACTATTTTTGTATACAGGTATGGGATCCATTATTCAGAAATCCAGAAAGCTCCAATTAACAGAAAGGCTGTCCCGTAGACTCTGTTTTAAAATCCACATTTTTAAAAATGATTTCCCCTTTCTCTGTAATAATAGAATCATACCTTGAACTTGGTCCAAACTAAGATATAATTAATCCTTATTGAAAGCAAAACCAGCCTATTGGGTGTATTTAATGTTTACATGATTTTCTAGCAGACTTAAAGGGCATGTAAAATCTAAAATAGAATAAGGCTAGAAATGCTGTATTTTGTATACTAAATATAAACATGAACTTACTGCACCACAAGCCTAATCAAACAAATAATTTATGCTTTCAAAGTTGGCTACAGGGGGTCACCATCTTGTAACTTTGTTAAACATCTTTGCAAGACTAAGACTGTGCACATGCTCAGTGTGGTCTGGGCTGCTTAGGGATTGTCATAAACAAAGCTGCTTCAGTTCTGCATGGCTGGGAAGTAAGGCGGGGGCTCCCCCTGCTGTTCATAAGTATGATTGTTTCCCTGCTCAGCAGTTAGGGACCGTCTGACAATTCCTATCCACAACACAGCAGTAAATGAAGGGAGAATTTCACTGCATACAGTCAGGTGTCTTATAAATACGATTCACATTTTTTAATTGAAGCATATTGGAGATAGGTTTCTTTTTCATTAAAGAAAGTAAAAATGGGATTTTATTTGTTTGCCTTTACATGTCCTGTAAGGTATGAAGATCCAAGTAACAAAAAGATCCATTATCCAGAATACCCCAGGTAATGAGCATTCTGGATAGCAGGTCCCAAACCTCTATATACAATATGTAAAATTGTTAAAAAGGTACACAGCATATGTAGCAGCAAAACCTGGGTCCTAGTACAAAAAATACACAGGACCAAGGACAGCACTCCTAGGAAATGATCCATCTAGTGCTGCATTTCTGAGCTCAGTAATAAAACTTTCTTTATGTGCATTTACATTTTTTGTTTGCCAGTTCTAATGAGTGCTGTCCTTGGTCCTGTGAATATATATGGCAAAGGTGTGTCGTTTTCTTGAATTTCTTCTAAAAATGTGGCCTTGTAATACTGTAAGTGGTAATATAATTGTCAGCATATATGTTTATGTCAAGAATTGTATGTATTTTGTTAGGTAATAGGGCAAAACCTTAAAAAGCCTCATCCACTCCCCATACAAAATTAGTGGAACTTTCTGCCAAGTGCCCAGCCCTATCTAATGACACACATGTATCTCTCAACACTGCAACACTGTGTGGGTCACAAAACACTAGAAATCACTTAGTCTGTTATTGACTGTAGGGTATGTACCAAATTGTATTTGTCAAATAGAGTTTAGAATATGAAAGTCATTTTTTATGTTAGTAGTAAAAGAAACCTAGCCCTGGCCCCTCTTCCATTCATTTTGGAAGGAGACCCAGAAAAATGAGAATCTAGGGTTCCACAAAGACAATACCCCTATTATGACTATTATGAGAATATGTCTTTCATCCAGGCATGCGAAGTGGAGAGCTGCTGCTGCTGCTACTGTATAGAAACAGTTAGTACAATTAGGGGGATAGAGCTGGGAGCTGGTACAGTTGCCACCTGTCTAACAATTACCATAAAAATTGACAAGGCATAGCAACCGCAGAATGGTATGATCCAGATAGTAATCCTTTGGGTTGGGGGGTTTCTGACAAATAAGTTAATATAGGGTTATAGTAACAAGCATAGTTACAAAAAATGTACATTCAGAGTATGTGTATAGAAAAAATGCATATTGCCATTAAAAGACACTTCTGTTAGTGATTAACCATTCTTTGCACCTCTGGTTCTGATTTATTATACCTATGAAATAATGCTGCAAAAACCCTTCCAGCCATGACTCGACTCCAATTCCCTCTGTGCCGTGGGAATGAGAGACTGGAACGTGACTAGGAGAGCAAACAGATTTTTTTATATTAAGTTTTGAAATCTGACATGGGGCTAGACATATTGTCAATTTCCCATCTGCCCCAAGTCATGTGACTTGTGCTCTGATAAACTTCAATCACTCTTTACTGCTGTACTGCAAGTTGGAGTGATATCACCCCTTCCCTTTCCCCCCCCAGCAGCCAAACAAAAGAACAATGGGAAGGTAACCAGATAACAGCTCCCTAACACAAGAGAACAACTGCCTGGTAGTTCTAAGAACAACACTCAATAGTAAAAACCCATGTCCCACTGAAACACATTCAGTTACATTGAGAAGCAAAAACAGCAGCCTGCCAGAAAGCATTTCTCTCCTTAAGTGCAGGAACAAGTCACATGACCAGGGGCAGCTGGGAAACTGACAGAATGTCTAGCCCCATGTCAGATTTCAAAATTGAATATAAAAAAAATCTGTTTGTTTTTTTGAGAAATGGATTTCAGTGCAGAATTCTGCTGGAGCAGCACTATTAACTGATGCATTTTGAAAAAAAAGATTTTTCCCATGACAGTATCCCTTTAATAGAAACATAAGAAGAAATAAGCAATAGGTTTGGGTTGCTGGGTCAGTGACCCCCATGTAAAAGCTAGAAAGAGGCAGAAAAGCAAATAATTAAAAAAAACGATATAAATAAAAAACCCAAATTGCTAATAATAGGACATTTTATATACTTTTACATGCTAAAAGTTAAGTCAAAGTTAAACTTACTCCTTTAATAGTTTACTTCTTGCTGCAACTTCAAAAAGGAGCACAAGTAGTAATAAATTATACTACTTGCAGCACTATCAAGCATGGGTTTTGGGGTGGTGAAAAGAGCCCAATTGCCCTGGGGATGTTGGGGGATGTAGGCTCCTTTGCCAATGAAAGTAATCATAGTAACTGAGGTTGAAAACAAATGGCTGTAAAGTTCTATGTTTTCGTCCAACTGTTCAGAATTATTGATGTATATATAGACTCATTCTAAACTCAGGAGAGGAGTTCAAATAGTGTATTGGCCTCATTCCTTTTTATGTAGCAATAGCATTTCCAGCCTCTGAAATTGAGGTTGTTCAGTAAGCTAATTACCTCTCTGCAGCCGACACTGGAAAGTCTAATAACCCAAATAATCCCCCATCTGAGAAGCCACAGTGAAGAGGTGATGGCAAATACAAGGCAGAGATAAGGGGCAGCTGCCAGCTTGCACATATTTGTAAGGGAAGAAATTCATAATGAAATGTTAATTAGCCTGATTTGTATAAAGAACTATAAAGAACAATTTGATGCATAACTTATTGAATGTGGCCTAGCAGCACACTGTCAGCTAAATAGCCCACTGCATAGCAGATACAGTAACCTTTATAGCAAGGCGATTGTTTTATAATTAGGTACTGAACTGTGTTAATAACAGCATGCTTATGGCAATGTGTATTTCACTTTATAAATAGGTGCCACTAAGTGGATGTTCACATTAAGACAGGACAGGCAATGACGCACGATGGGTGACAAATTTCCCATAAATGCCTTGCCATTACCTAAAATTGCAGTCGGCACAGGTAAAACATATTAGCCATGGTGATCTGATTTTTGATTTTTTTGCTGGAAAATGTGAAGGGTGACAATTAAGCCAGATTGCTGCAAATAATTCATGATTTTATTTTATAAAATCAGACTTTTAAAAAATCACAATTTTTTCAGAATTTATTAAACCCTGCGAGAAGTCCCAATGATCTTTTGATGTGTACTGGGTTTTGAGCAAAAATCTGAGTTTTCAGGTGAAAAATCCAAAAAAAAACATGAAAATTTGATGAAAAATCAGAATAAAACACAAAAATCTGATTTTCCCCGCAAAGTTTATGGGAAAATGTTATAATAAATAATCATAAAAAACCTAAGCAGATTTGATTGGAGTTTGTAGCAGAAAATAATGAGATAAATTCGGACTTTGATAAATAACCCCCTATCTTTTACTTTTGGTGATTGTATTATTAGGCAATGGCAAGGTAGTTTTTGGAGATTTGTTACCCATGATAGCAGAGATTTAACTGGGGGTGACAAATCTTACTATGTACCATTGCACAACACTTGCTCCTGTTATTCAGTATTCAGCTCAATATCCCATTCATCTAACTTCACCTCTGGTGACTTCAGAAGATCCCCCCTGATTCTCTAGGAAAAGTCATCCCATTTCTGGCTTCTTGAAAGGTGATCATAACATAATGGTAGGACTATGAGATATGTTAGAAGGAATTATCTATTTATATAGCACTCTTAAAGAGGTTGTTCACCTTCAGACACTTTTTTTCAGTTCAGTTGGTTTCAGATTGTTACCAGAACTAAAGACTTTTTGCAATTATCCAGAAAGCTCCGAATTACGGAATGGCTACAGAATGGTCTCCCTTAGATTCCATTTTATCCAAATAATCCAAATTTTTAAAAATGATTTCCCTTTTTGCTGTAATAATAAAACAGTACCTTGTACTTGATCCCAACTAAGATATAATTAATCCTTACTGGAAGCAAAACCAGCCTATTGGGTTTATTTAATGTTTAATTTAATTTCTAGTAGACTTAAGGCATGAAGACCCAAATTACCGAAAGATCCGTTATCCGAAAAATATGAGCATTCTGGATAACAGGTCCCATACCTGTATAAAGTTTCCTTTTTCACTTTCTAAAGAAGCAAGGGGGGGGATCACTTACTCTGGAACTGTTCCAAATTGAAACATTTAGTTGATACTTTGGTAAACTTTGCCCCTGCTGAGCAGATTCCCTAAATTTCATTAAAGCGGTTGTTCACCTTTCAACACTTTTTCTAGTTCAGTCGGTTTCAATTTGTTAATCAGAAATAAAGACTTTTTTCAATTACTTCCTATTTTCTATTTGTGACTATTTTTCCAATATTGAAGTGTAAAGTCTCATTTTTCACCAACTCTCTAATCTAAACTGTTCTAAATTGATACATTTAGTTGATACATTTCTGATCTTTGTCCCTGCTTAACAGAATCTCTGGGTTTTATTAAAGGCAGCTGTTAGAATTGATACAATAGTTGCTAAATGTCAGAGATGCTGCTTAAAATGTATCAATTTAATGTTGCAAAATTTAGACTTACATTTTGGAAAAAACTGTAAAAAATAAAAGATGGAAAGCAATTGAAAAAAGTCTTTATTTCTGCTGAACAATCTGAAAGCAATTGGACTTAGTCACTTTTCCAACCAGAATCCCACAAATGTCATCATTAGTGTATTATTATTTAATTATCTAGCACCAATATATAACAAAGCACTTTACAATCAATAATCAAGTTCCCTGTCACTTTCAATTTGCCAATCACAGCCCCATCAACATACTCTTGGGCAGGCCTGGACTGGCAATCTATGGGTTCTGGCAAATGCCAGAGGGGCTGCTATAAGGTCCCATAGAAAGTCAGTATTTAGTGGGCTGTGGGGGCTGTTTGGGCCTCTATGTGGGCTGATTGGGCCTCTGTGTACCTGAAATGCGAGGGCCTATTCTAATTCTCAGTCCGGACCTGCTCTTGGGTCATTATAATCAATAGCCTGCCAAAATATTTCCACTAAGGCACTGTGCTGCCCCATACAGTCTGAGTTACAAGGGCAGTTACAATAACTCAACCTGTGGCTTATTTATAAAAGTCGTGAAAAAAGTGTCTCTGAAATACAATTACCAGCTCTTTTTTACTTGCCATTCACTATGTAAAAACAGCAAATGATAAAGCTTTGAAGCACTGGCATAGCTGCATGCAGAAAAATGACTAGAAACTGTTCAGTAAGGCCACGGTATATGTGAATTCTGGCAAATGCCAGAGGGGCTGCTGTAAGATGCCATTTTGAGTGGGCTGGTGGGGAGCTGTTTGGGCCTCTGTGTATTTGAAATGCCAGAGTCTGTTTTGAATGCCAATAATTCAGTAAATGCCATACATGTGATGAAGAAGCAAAATATACCAATCTTCACTTTTCATTGAATTACTAGTTGCATTGTACCCAGTGTATTTTTACAGACATGTTATATAAATTTAGGCAAATCTGTATTTTCTTTTATAAGATTAAAATAAGATTACCTAGATGCTAGAGCCAACATTTTATGTCATACTTTGGAGATATATGAGTGAATTAGTAAAAAGCAGTTATTGTATTCCTCGGTCTAAATGCAACATATTATTATATCTATAAATGAGTCTGGGCCAAGTAAAAATGATACAGTTACTGCATTTCATATCCGGACTATTATTGATTTTTTTTTTACGAAGCTACACTGCTGGTTTTCAAATGCTGACTGCACCTATAAGTCGATTGGTGTCATTTAAACAAATCTAAATTGGAATCTGTCTCAGAACCGCTCTGCAGTTACATCAGTCTTAAAATAGAGAGAATATTTTTTGTTGGCAAAGTCTCATTTCTGTTTCTCTTTGGAACTTGCCTGGTAAAATACACAAGGAGAACACTGTAATCAACTGAAAACTATCCAATCAGCATTTTAATGTAAATATCCCTCTAATCAATGCAGCACAAATGAAATTGTCGTACCAAATACTAAAGGTAATATTTGTACTGGTTATTTCTTCATTAAGTGATTCAAGGGAGAATGTTTGTTTTGACATTTATCAGATGATAGATTTACTTCCTTTGACACTATAAAACAGTAAGCGATCATCAAAAAATGATGGGTTCTCCTATGTAGTATAAAGAATTGACTGTATAACTGTAACTGGAAGTAAATTAAAATCAAAGCAGTGATACTTCCAAATATTGGTCTTTGTACCTGTCCCTTGTTCACACCTTTACTTTGCCTTTGTATTTGTTCCAGTCCTTATAAAATGGCTATGAATGATAGCAGGACACAAACTAGTCCCACATTTGTGGTTAATATAAAATAACATACAAGAAAGCAAAATGGTTTATCTAAATAAAGGTGTACAGAAGTCAAAGAAATTCGGTAAAAAAAAAAAGCAACAATTATGTCCTTATTTATGAAAGATTTGTGAGGTTTTAGAGTTTTTTTTTCTACTTCGAATGAACTTACAATTTAAAAAAAACTTGAATGTCAGTTTATTTATTAGAAAATCCGAATATAAAAACCTTGATTGAGTACAATCGTAAAACAAATGGGAAAAATTCAAATTTGTGAGTTTACAAGCTCAAGAAAACTCAAAATCTAGAATAAACAAAAAACTTGAATTTTGCCTAGGACAACTCCCATTGACGGCTTCATGAACCTGCAAGCTTTTAGATGCTGAAGTTTTACATCCCTGTTTTTCGAGTTTTTTTGTGCTTAATAAATACCAAACATTCAACTTTTTGAAAAATATAATTAGCATTTGGGAGTTTTTGTGCAAAAATGTTTTAATCATTGCAAAAATTCAAATCACCCCCTAAGCCAGCTTGTGATTTCCAGGTTTTTGGAACAATTGTTGAGATCAATAGGTCAGTTGTGCCTACAAATTCAATTTGGCCATCCCCAGAAGGTTAGTCGGTAGTAGGATCATAACATCTGCTATGGGTATGGTTGGTTGGGTGGAGAGGACATTACACTTGGTCATATGATCTTTATTTAATGCAGTCTGATAAAAGAGGGTTTATTTATTTATGTCAAACAATGGAAAGTTGTGCTTACCACTATTTTTTAAAAACTTTAAAGGAGAAACAAACCCCTTATTAAAAAAACCTAACCCACATAGACCTACCTCCCCCCTCCCCCCTCCCAGACTAGCTGCTACCCCAGGCAAATGGCCCTAAATTTTTACTTACCCCTCGGTGCAGATTCAGGGATCAGAGTTCACAGCAGCCATCTTCTGGATCTTCATTTCTTCTTCCGGAAATTTCCGTCAATTTCAGCGCATGCAAAGTTGTCACAAACCAGGAAATTGCTCCAACTGTGCATGTGCTGCTTCGCCGGTCTCATTCTCAGATTACCAAAGACCCAGAAGATGGCTGCTGTCAACTCTGATCCCTGAATCTGCTTTTTTTTAATAAGGTGTTGTTTCTCCTTTAAGTGGGGGCGCAATGAGGTTGTGACCATAAAATTCACATAGACAAATACAAGAGGTCCACTGCACTCAACCCATAATCAATATATTAAGGACATTGAAACATTTTGTGCCTTAAGGTACAAAAAAATGCCTTACCCTTTAAACAAAACAGGGATTGTTTGTCCATATATTGCAATATATTTAAGCTGGCCAACTACATCAAAATAATTCCCAGTCCTACACTCAACTTTCATCTGATTCATTAAGGATTCAATTGCTTCATATTTTACAAAGGGACTAAGTTTTACCTGCAACTTACAATTTTGCAACAGGAATATTGTTATAGCAGTTTGACTATGAGTTAAAAGTTAAGTATTGACCAGTAGGGAGAGTTGCCTAATCATTAAGTGGGAGGGAGCTGTTCATTAAAATAAGTCTGATTATGTGCAAGAACCACTAGGGGATGTAAAGGGCATGCCTTTGTCAACTTGTCAAACAGTCAAACTGTACAGACTGATGTTGCGTAAGTTTTGAATGATGAAGTTTCTTGTGCCACAGATCTGTTTGTTCTGATTATTCCTATTTTGTCAAAATGTTAAAAATTCCTCTAGATCAGTCTCCTCTGAAGCTGGTGTTGGAGATGAGTACCCAGCTTACTGTACCAATCTCACCACCTGATTTTGGCTCAGATCAAAATGCTATTAGCAGTGCTTCAGCCTGAGCTGAAATCAGACAGATATAGCAAGGAGGGTTCTTGTGTCTTAAAGCCACCAGGCGGAAATCTGCTTAGTATAAAATCAAAGCAGCCCCAGCAAACCCCTTTCTTCTGGGTTTCTGTGTGTGCCAGATGCTTCAGTTAAGCCTACTCCATCTGTGGCATAGCGGATACAGTGAAACCTGGAGTCACAGAGAGTAGTTCAGGCTTAGCACTATCAATTTACCAGAGGCACATTCAGCAGTCACAGAAGCCTGGAGGTTGGCATACGATTGCTTGGCAAGAATATATTCACAACAACCCAAGATGTAGTGCACATACCATCTGCCTTCCGCATAAACCGTGTAAAGATTCACAATCCACTCATTTATTGTGCCAACTTAGTTCTTACTGCTTTGGCTGGTCTATCATAGTAGTAAGTCATTAAGCAAGTAGGTATTCCAATTCCTATTGTATTACCCACGGGCAGATTAATGCACAGGCTCTCCTAAGCTATAGCCTAGGGGTGAAAGTGATCAGGTGTTATTTAATTATTATTTATTTCTATTTTCTGAATGCATCTGGACCGAGCAGTAGCCTAGATGTAGCCTAACCACCCTATATCTCATTAATCTACCACTGGTATTACATTTCCACCTTCTATGAAATACATAGTGGTTGTATGTCTACATGTATTTCTATAATAGCTTTAAACTATGTTGAGATTAGTTAAATTCTCTAAAAAAAAACACAAAGGTCCTTTAGAGTATACTTGAGCCTAATGCAATTAAGGCCAAACTTGAATGTAAGTAATCATTTTATCCTACAGTACAATATGTCTTGTTTGGAGAGTCTTATGCAATGTGATCTAGAAATTGTTTCTGGCCTATTCACTTTTGGTGATTTCTAACTCAATTATACTGAATTCAAAGTGTTAGTTCCAAACAGCTGGCTTGGAGGATGAAATGCCCATAAATCCTCCAGTAATCTGCAACTGAATTGAACGTCAAAAACTGATTAGAGATGCATTTTGCCAAAATGGAACAATATCATAGAGGCAGAACTTCAGATCTGTCATTACAAAAACTCACCTGCCAAGAAAACAATTAATTTGACTGTGAAACCCCAGTTAGTTGCCCCACATTCATATACGCCATTCATTTACATACAACATGTGTTTTTTGAGGACCTAAAGGCTCTGTATGTTTTGGAGACTAAGCATTCCAAATACTCATTAATCATACAGCTATTGTGAAAGGTAAGCTCCCCTTTCCTCCTAAAACTTTTAATCTGTTTGGGGAAATTTCTTGAGAAATTGTCTTCATACAGATGCATATCTCTGGGTGGGGGTAGTAGGGAAGTAGAAGAAGAGCTTGGGGCAGGAGGGCTTGAAGGAAGGATCTGTAATGCTGTGGGACATGGAGAATAGGGAGATTGTTGAACTGATCTTGAGAGAGCCATAAGATAATGGTTGAAGTAAAGGGCCAAGTCATAGCAATGGAGTTACCCAAAAAAAGTTGAGTTTTAGAAGGAAAGTGAACTAAATAACTGTTCTGGCTGTCATAGACCATCGCCACTTTCTTCCTCAAAACAGAAACTGGGATAAAAGAAAGAAACTGATAGGCTGTGGGACAATATAGAGAGAACTATGTGAGCAATATGGCAAGGGACACTCACAGATTTGATAAATAAACACTGAATATTCCTGCTGTAATTGCATTACCAAGAGGAAAATGCAGTACGGCTGTTGTTTCCAGGACACTTTCTGAAGAAGAACTACCCCCTCTTACTGACTGGCATTCAAAAATTACAGGGGTTTTTTATCAAAAGCAAATTTATCTCAATATTTTCTGCTACAAACTCCAATCAAATCCGCTCGGGTTTTTTATGCCTATTTATTGTTACATTTTCCTGAAAATTTGGTTTGCGGGAGAAAAAATCAGATTTACACATTTTTTTTATCCAATTTTCACGAATTTCATGATTTTTCCGGAATTTTCACCCAAAAACTCCGAAAACTTTGGGGTATTGCCTGAAATTCAGCGCACATCTAAAACTCATTGGGACTTCTCCCATTGACTTATATATAATCTCAAAAGGTCTGAAATACCTGATTTTCATATTCTGACTTTTTCATCCTTGGGGTTTAATAAATTCAGAAAAAATCCAGATTTTTTTAAAAATCTGATTTTATAAAAAAAAAAAAAATTTGTGATTTTTGCATTCAGAGTTTAGTAAATAACCCCCTACATGTCACAGTATATGTATTGTCCAGTGCCAAAATAACAAATGAAGCATATCACACTTTGAAATTAGATAACCGCATGCCCATGGTTCTTTTAAGTTCTGTGAAATGTTTTTAGTTATGTCACAGTGGAGGTCGTTTATTAGTCATCAGTAAAAGCAATGATTGTGCAAACAGGTCCATATTAATGAAATGTTATTCTGACAACCCTTCTGCTAGTTTCTATTAAATTACTACAAGGAACCTTTAACCTTATTTTAATCAAGTGGAATTCTGGAAACGATCCAAGTAATTTAGAGTCTTATAGATCAATCTTTTTACAGTATCAGGATATAAAGATCTTTACTAAGCCGACAGCAGGACAGCTGCACAGTTGCCACCTAAAATAATTGACAGGGACCAGATGGGATTTATTGCTGCTTGAACCTCTGGCACTGGCGCTTAGAGAATTGAAGGCTTTCAATTTGAAGCCGATTGTTAGTAAACTTGTATTGTTTGTGTGATTCTTATCTAATCCAGTTACACATTTAAAATATATCATTTAGTTATGAAATGCGTTGTCTCCACATTATTAACAAATAAAACCCAGTTTAGCACTTTAAACTTGAGAAGGTCACAAAAGATAAACTAGAATTGTACATTCTAACCAGAATTTATAACATACTGTAAAGTATATAATCCATTGGTGAAATTGGCTGAAAATCCCAGAGTTTTCAAAACTGATTTGGAGTTTCCAGTTGTTTAATTTCTGTTTTTGTACTGAGCAGTTAGCTGAGGGCAGGAAAGAATTGAATGTCTTCATCCCTGGATAAATTCTTAGCTTGAATCAAACAATATACAGTAGGTGAGCAGGAAATAAGTGCACAATCTCTGCCATAACTCAAAGCTATCTATCATAATATATAATTAATTATTATACAGAAAAAAATCAACATAATAAAAGGAAAATGGACGGCACTGGTCAAAAATGTATTGTAGCACCCTGCAGATAGGCAAATCTAACTGTTTTGGAAACAACTCCCTTAAAATTAAATCAACACTTGTTTTCGTGTGGTGTCAGGAAAAGTCATTTGAACCAACATTGAATGAATCTACACAAGGATGAATTTCATTAAAGGTGATCCATCCCCTCATTTACCAACTGAATATCGTTCAGGGCTCTTGTAAGTTCAAAGAAACATCTACTTTAGACAGACAGACTGACAGATGACAGACAGATGATAGATAGACAGATAGATATTGGTATCCCTTTCTCTTAGGTGTAGTGCTAGAACAGATTTGTTTATACCAGTTTAACCTTTTTGCTTAAAAAGTTTTGAAATCAGCTTTGCACCACAAACTTTTCACCATGCTTTTATTTTCTATTGTATGAAGAAGTTCCACTTTATATGTGAGATCATGGAGACCCAACCTTTACAGCATGGAGATTGAATTTAGGGTACTGACTGTAAGTACAAGGCTATGCACTTTAGTAGAACGAACATAAACAAAGGTCCCTGACAAGGCCTCATCTGGAATATGCAGTACAGTTCTGGGCTCCAGTACTAAAGAAGGATAGTAATGAGCTGGGGAGAGCGCAGAGACTAAGTGCAACTAAACCAGTAGCAGGAATGGAACAATTGAACTATGAGAAAAGCCCTGACAAGATTGGGGTTGGGTTTTTTATTTTGGAAAAAGGTGCATGTGAGGGGACATGATTACCATATACAAGTACTTTACTGTAAAAAGTAGAGTAAAAAGTACTCTACTGTAATTTATATGAAAAAGCTGCTATTTAGCCAAGGGGGAAGCCATTGAAGCCTGAGAAAGGAGAAAAAGCACAGGATAAACAGTTGAAAGCAGATAAACTCTGTAGTATACAATGAGATTCTTTAGAACTTATTTGTTATCTACTGTGTATCCTGAGCTTGAATGGCTGCCCCCATGGCTAAACATCAGCTTGTTTATATAAACTATAGTTGTTTTTCTGAAGTAAACACGTCAATTTTACCAGTGCAGGGCAACAGTACATTATACTTTCATTCCTTTAAAACACTTGAATTTTTTTGGTGTTACTGTTCCTTTAGCTTTCTGCCCATTGAAAAGACCAATGAACCAGAGGCTAGCCCATTAGATTTGACAAACTAAACATTTGAAGCAGCGGAGGTGTTCATCACAGTGAGGGCAGTGAGGTTGGGAGAATGCCCTGCCGGGTTTTAAACTACGCCTATTTTTGTGGGCACATCCCTTAATTACCATGTTCATTTTACAAAATTTGGCAGGTTATGAAAGTTTGAATATTTTTCTTTGTTTTTTTCAGTTATTACAGTTTTGCTAATGAAGGTGAATTGCCCTTTAAGCTGTGAGTCTAACTTCTCCCAAGGGACCCGTTATCTTATATTGTTACAATTACTTATTTGCTTATCTCAAAATTGTTACAAAAGTATCTTATCTGTGGCTGTTCTGGGCTCTCTGCCAAAAGCCAATTAAGTTAGAAACATTGTTTCTTTTCCTGCCTGTTCAGTGCAGAGAAAATCAGGACTTTCCAGTACAAACGAGGGACTGCAGGTTGAGCTGTCAAAAGAGGGACTGTCCCTCTAAAAACGGGACAGTTGGGAGGTATGTTGTTTTGTAGGCAGTCAAATTAGGATCTATAAAACTGACCATGTTGGGTCAACACATGCCCAGATCATTGTACAGTTTCATTAGAAATGTACTGAACAATATAACATTCTGTATGAGTGTGGGCAGCTTTAAACTGAATTATCCCTGGCAGTCTGACCATATACACAGGAGGGTGTGCAGTTGGCCCTATATACAAAAGTTTTCACCTTAGCAGCAGGATGATGTTCCACATTTAAAGGGGCCTCGTGACTCAGCTATCTTGGTACAGCTCAGCATTGAGCTCCAAACTGTCAAGTCATTGTCTGATCTCCTGACAAGTACCATTAAATAATCTGGCTCCTATACAACAACTTTTATAGCACACCATTACTGCAGCTGCACTGAAGAGCCTCTCACAGCTTGCTGGTCTATCTTGAGCGTGCTTATTTTATTTAATGGAAATGGGAAGCTCACCTTCAGAATAAAACAACATTGTACAGGCACTATTTAATAACTTATATTTACAGTTGGCTTATTTCTTATTTGCCCAGTTTTTCTTTTGATCTTCTCTTACGTCAACAACTGCTTCTAGTTATATACATTCTGGTCCCCAAGTACTTTGTGAAAGTTGATTTGGTTTGATTGATCTAAAATGCCATTATTGTATCTTTATTGTATTACTGTATCTAGATGACTAGGCATTGACCTGAGGATATTTTCATCCCACTCTTGAATTTTAGGACCTTCAGAAACTCAAATTTCTACCTTCTTGACCGTATGCTTCTAAAGCAACATTTACAGATCTAGGCTTGGAGTTGGATTTAGAGATTTCCTTACTAAAAGCTCTCTGCTTGCATCTAACAAAACCCCCTGGTATGGGGATCAAACAGATCACTACAAAAACTAGATTTAAAAAGCAATTCATCCACTATTCCAGGTAAATGTTGTATTTCCATCCATTCTCTTTCTAGACTAGAGAAGTGCTTCAGTGCAATTCTCTGCATGAACATGGGTTCCATTAGGGCAGTGATCCCCAACCAGTAGCTCGTGAGCAATATGTTGCTCTCCAACACCATGGATGTTGCTCCCAGTGGCCTCAAAGCAGGTGCTTATTTTTGAATTCCTGGCTTGGAGGCAAGTTTTGGTTGTATAAAAACCAGATGTACTGCCAAACATAGCCTCACTGTAGGTTGACAATCCACATAGGGGCTACTAAATGGCCAATCACAGCCCTTATTCGTCACTCCAGGAACATTTTTCATGCTAGTGTTGCTTCCCAACTCCTTTTACTTCTGAATGTTGCTCACAGGTTCTAAAGGTTGGGGATCCCTGCACTAGGGGACCTGAACTAGAAGAACAAAAAACGTTGAGACGCAAGTTCAAAGGCCAGACATGTTGCACAGAGGTGATCTATGCTTCCATTAGCAGATCAGCTTTATACTACAAGTATGGGACCTGTTATACAGAAATGCTCGGGACCTGGGGTTTTCCGGATAATGGCTCTTTCCATAATTTAGATCTTCATACCTTACGTCTACTAGAAAATCATGAAAACATTACATACATCCAATAGGCTTATTCTGCTTTCCATAAGGATTAATTATATCTTAGTTTAGATCAAGTACAAGGTACTGTTTTATTATTACAGAGAAAAAGGGAATAATTTTTAAAAATTTGGATTATTTGGATAAAATATGAGAGATATCCATTCTGTAATTCGGAGCATTCTGGATAACGGGTTTTTGGATAACGGATCCCATACCTGTAGTTCCCCAGGGAATTCCAAGGTTAAATTCATATGCCCAACAGATCTGGCCAGTGCTAAACAGAGTAACGGCAAGCAGAGTAGAGATAAAGGTTAAAACCATAAAAAAAATATTTAACATAGAGCTAATCTATACTCAGAAGCTCAGTTCTATGTAATGAGCACTTTCACAAGGGGTAGGCTGCTTGTCTTAAAATGTGAAATATTGGTTGGGTGCTCTCGTGTCCTGCTTGGGACTTATGAACAGGAAATTACAGCAATAATGAAAATCACCCAGAACAGCAGCCCCCGAAGGTAAAAAAGCAATAACCGGACACTGCACACTTATCAATGACCTGCAGCACATTGTCTGGAGCGTATATCAAGTTCTTCAATAATCCAGTTTCTGGCAGAATTTGGAGCCTGATCTCATAAGGCTGTCCTCTGAATATTTAAGTCTTCAAATGCAAGGCAAATATTATTTATGCTGGACTCTGGGATAAAGCTGCTGATTCATAGGAAAAGACTGCTTAGCAAGAGTGGACAAATATCAAGCCAATGTATGGAGGAGATTTGTCTATGACATGTATAAAATAAAAGTTGTGTATTGTGGTTTATTTCTTTGTAGCAGAGGTAAAAAACAAGGGCAAACTTCACAGATGTGTCTCTCTTTGTGGAGCCTGCAATGCAGCAAATATACAGTAAGCAGTGGTGAAATAAAGAAACTGTATTGTGCTCCACAGATTCCTCCTAGAAGCTGCAGATAATAGTGTGCATCAGATTTACATCAGGAATGCCCAGTCTGTAGCCTTTAGTTTATTGGGCATTGCACTTTAGGACAATACGGCATATTAGCAATAAAATATTCATTAGGACTTACTATATTATTACAGGTATGTGAGTTGTTATCCAGGATGTACGGGACCTGAGGATTTTTCCAGAAAAGGGGTCTTCAGTTTTAGATCAAGAATACCCAGTCTGCAGCCTTTAGTTATTGTTGGGTATTGCACTTTAGTAACACACCCACTCCAATAAAAATAAAATAAAAAATAAAATAAAATACACTGGAACTATGAGAACTGAATAATTTGTATCACGGCTAAAAAGATAAAGGTTGTAAACCAAAGTACAAAAACCCTGGTTGCCAAAGGGATTTTTTTTTTTTTCTTTTTTTTTTGGGGTTGTTATGTATAGGAAATATTGTGAATGCCACTTTTTTCCTGTAATTTCTTTTTCTTTTTCTGTCTTTTGTTTGAAAAAATGTAATTATAAAAATATATTTAAAATAAAATAAAATATTCATTAGGACTGTATTATTACAGGTATGGGACCTGTTATCCAGGCTGCCCGGGACCTGGGGTTTTCTGTAATATCGATCTCCATAAAAAATCATTTAAACATTACACAAACCCACTAGGATTGTTTTTGCCTCCAGTAAGGAATAATTATATCATAGTTGGGATCAAGCTCCTATTATTATTACAGAGAAAAAGGAATGGAGTCTATGGGAGATGACCATTCCATACTAAGGGATTGCTCTGGGTCATTGATGCATTTCTATTTCTAAGACACAATTATGAGCCAGGGAAGACTTTTTCTTATTAATGTGATATCAGATGGTCTCTGTTTAGATTTACCCCGTATGTTAATCTTGTGTACTTGTAATTAGGTTTTAGCTTGCCAATACACCTCTGATTTACAGTTACTTTATGGCTTGTCTCCTGACATCAATGTATAAATGTTCTCTCAGCAGCGCTGTCAGTAAGAAGTCACCCTTGCCCATTGTTGATCTGAGCAGAATTCAGTTGTGACAGCCAGAAAAGCATAGTAAACTGACATTGATATAAACTCTCTTCCTCTATAAAATGCAAGTGCAGTAAAGGGTGTTGATATACAAGTAAACATAAGAGAACCGAAGATTTATTGGGAGCAAGCGATCAGCTGAGACTGCGGGGCCTCAGGGAAAGTAAAAGCACTGTACCACCACTGTACACTCAATCCCTTCAACTTCAATATGCACAGGAGAAAAGGCACAGGATACACAGTAGATAACTGATAAGCTCTATGGTAAACTGTGGGATTCTACAGGGCTTATCCATTATCTACTGTGTATCCTGTGTGTATCCCCATGGCTACACAGCAGCTTGTTTATATAAACTATAGTAGCGCTTCTGTAGCAATCACACCAGTTTTAATGTGCAGGACAACAGTACATTGCATTTTCATTACTTTAAAACATTTTGATGATTTGGTGTTACTGTTCCTTTAAGTCCACATAAGTAAAAAAAAATGTCTTGTGTTCATATTTTATCAACATGTACTTAGTATAGTTTTTCTGGTAGCACCATGGAATTAATTGGGATCACCCCTATTGCAGCATACTAAGGTATTGGCGTTTTTTTGAATTTAGTTTTTTGATGACATCCCTTGATCTGATTATGGTCCTAGAATAACAGATCTCCATGTGGATTTTTGCTTTGCTTTCTCCAATGTTGGCTAGTGTGCTTACTGAACAAATATTATATATAGTGAATAAAGTACCCCCTCTTGTAAAATATAAGGATATTATAAGTTACCGAGGAGTTTCATGACCATATAAAAACACGAGGCCGCAACTGGGGTATTTTATTTATTATAATACACAAGTTTCAGTGAGTCATGTGACAGAAATGACATCAGAACTCACCGTTTATAACTGATGACATCATTAAAACTGCTGTGTTCTTTAATTGTGCTACATGAATAAAAGCATAGGGGAGTAGAAACAACAGGCGCGTGGAAGTTTGCTCCAGTTCTAAAAACCCCACAGCAACAAGATCACAGGTACCATTTATTGAGTAACAATTTGAAAGCAAACATTTGATGGACGGATACACATATTTATTGGATGGATAACTAGGCTGGGAGCAAACTTTGCACATCTTATTACCTTGTATTCCCTAAAAACGTCTTGGGTGCATATAAGAGAACAATTGCTCTTTTACAACTGGTGGGCACAATGCAAAGTGAAAACCAACTACAAACAAGTGCCATTTTAGTACAGTTATCATGAAAAATAGGCTAATTCAAGCAAAATGTATACAAAAATAGTAACCTATCCATTCCCAGTTCATGGTCTTTTCTAAAACTGCTCTTTAAATAGGTTGTTTGCTATAGTTCCCCTTTAAACAACTAGTCAACAATTTATTATTTGAATATGACATATACGTATATAAGAAAGCTTATATAGAAATGATGTTGACATACAAGAAGTATATGGAGCTTGTTGGCAGGTACAGGTTTTCTGGACACATGGGAGTATTCCCCATATGAATGAATATTGTATGAACTACATGCAGCCAGGGGATGTGAGATTTCAGACCCCTAAACTAATCTTGGTATTGTGCTTGTGTTTAGCCACAAGTATGTGGGCCTGAAAGCATATGTGCTATTAACTGTCCCTGGCAAGTCATCCTCTGAGCTTCTGAGGCTTTCAGTCTTCTCAAATCCTTCCAGCTGGAAGATGAGCAATTATAATAAAGCAAAATGCTAAATCAGCTTTACTGGAAGAAAAATTGTCTCTTAAATGCTGACGAAATGCCTGCCCTGCTGTAGCTCGATTGCCCTGTGCAGTTCTGTAACCTTGGATTCTTCATTTCAGAGCTGGATACAATGACAAAGCACTTACCATCTGAGAGAAAACTTATATTATGGGTGAATTCATAAAATCTCACAGTATTTTTCAACGTTAATCTACTAGGTCTCAACATCTGGGTGCCCCCCTTGCTTCTAATCTTCTCTCTCTCCCCATTGTATTAACCCCAAGTCCCCATTTATCTCTTTCCTCACACATACACCTGGGGGAATCTCTACTTACCCCTGGACCCCTTCAGCATATTGGAGCAGAAATTTAAATAAATTATCACTCCTTCCAAGGCCCTACATACGCATAATTCTATCCCTGTTTTAAACAGCGTTGTGACCTAAATCCTAAGAGTCTATAAATAACCACAGATGCATATATTGCTAATTCACCTACAAATATCACTTAACTGGATGCAAAAGCTAATTTTAGACCTGGAAGACTAGCTAACAAGCCTATGTTAACACATATTTTAGATGTAAGTTCACACATAATGAAAGACTTGACTGTCGTGCTAAATGTGCAATATAGTAACCCCTGTCCCATAACTATATAACAAAAATATTTGTGGGCGTAACTATTCTATGCCTAGGGCAGTATTTATATATAGGCACCCAAGGGCCCATGCCAGGACTGGACTGGGATTCAAAATAGGCCCTGGCATTCCTAGTAAACCGAGGCCAAAACAGCCCCCACCAGCCCACTTAATAGTCACTTTCTATGGCATCTTATAGCAGCCCCTCTGGCATTTGCCAGAACCCACAGATTGCCAGTCCAGGCCTGGCCCATGCCTAGGGAGGCAGCTTAAGGCAGGCAACCCTCAGGTACCTATTTAATCAATATTTTTTTTTAAATAAAAAACTTCCCGAGCAGTTGCCCGAGACTACCTATGTAAATCCGGCCCAATGAGAAGGAAGTGACATGCATAGTGAAAGTGACAGCCATGTGCATGATATCACTTCTGCGAGTTGGGGGCACAGAGCTGTAGCTGCCCACATGTAAATCTAGGGATAGCCAGGAAATATTATCAGTCCTGACTTGTCAACCTTGTGTATTTTCAGGGGACACAGTTATACCCTGTTGGGAGCTGAATTCATAGTCTCTCATGCCCTACATGTGCTGCACCCCATAGATTAACCTACACCTGCCATGGATGGGGCATGGCTTGTAACCCTTGCCTTGGGTGCCAGTTCTCTTGGTTGATAAAATAATTACTATTTGAGTGACATTTGCCAAAATAGATGTAAATAAGTGTCTGTATCTGTATTTGTGCTCTGCACCAAATTGGGATGAACATATGGATGCTGTAAGATTGCCTATACAAATAGAGCCACCCTCTTCTTGTTCCTTTTGTCTGGCCCAATCTCCTTTTACCTTCCTCATCTTCCAATGATCATTTACTGGGGCCATTCAAACCTGTCCAATCAGCAAATCTACCAATATCCATAAAATCCACTGTAAATATTGCTTAGGAATATCCAGCCAGGATACACTTGACAAATTGCACAAGAAGATTTTCTCAGTATTTGTATAGGCAGGTTTAGACAGCAGGAATTTGTATGAAATAAAAAAAACAATGCTTGGGATATCCATGTTTTATAAAAATAAATTAATAAAAAAAACACCACAGAGCTGAACATTTCACTGCATATGCCATTAGGCTCTAAATGAATCCGTAGTTTATATGTATGTCAATACATTGATTCTAGTGACTTCTGCGTTAAAGATCTAGGGCTAAAAGAATGAATTCATTTGGGAAGGTTGGATTCAGAATTATTATCCCCTATACCATCATTTGTTTTATTGAGGAACAGCTGTTGCATTTCATGGCAGAAATAAACATTTTTATTATCCCATCGGATTTGTCAAACATTAGATCCGAGACCTTAGGATCCACAATCTTAAAATTCCTATGCTGGAATCCCAAGTAACCATGAAGGGAGGGTATATTTTATATTTTATTGTGAATACACAGGGATTTCTTTTCCACTGAATAAGTAATCCCTCGGAGAACAATGGAATTACATGGAGAACCTTCTTCAGGAATCAGTGAACAGTGTCTTCCCCTTTGTGGCTCAGAAACACCGCAATAATCACAACTATAATTTTAATAATCCAGATGGGATCATGTTCCTGTGCCATTGTCATTTATAATATAGCACTAATAATAATAGCTATAATATAGACCAGTGGTGTGCAAGAAATGTCAATCTTTCATTTGTATCTGCTAAAAGAAACTTCAATAAATACTTCTGTTCCTGCTGAACCTCTGCTTCTACTCTGGACTCATTCCCTTTTGCTTGTGGGTTTTTTTCAAAGCTGAACTTATAATTTTGTCTTTGTTTGTGGTCTGTTCTTTCCTTCTTATTTTGAATTTCAGACAGAGATATCGGTCTGTCCTGTTTTCTTTGTATAAAATGTATAATTTACTATACAAACTGTACATGGAAAATACCATGCACCCTGTTGAGATCAAGAGTGTTCGCTGGTTTCCCATCTCTCTGTAGACCTCAGTAGCTCTTGTGTTGTAACATTTGCAAAAAAACATCTGGCATGTGTGTTTGAAAGAAAGGAAAATCTCTGGGCTTGTGTATGGAGGGAAGATCCCTGGCTCTTTGTCTGGAGGAGGAGATCTTGCGTGATGATTTTCTGTGCATTTCATGAGAACGTTGGCTTTTGGTCTGTCTATTTGGCTGGCTGTCTCTCATTGACAGTTGATAAGTTGAGCACATGAGAGCAGGGCAAAGCCATTGCCAAGATCTTGTAATAAAACCCTGCAAAATGAGAGATACCAGCATGTGAGCCCATGCCAATTTCCCAGTTTCCTGTCGTCATCTGTTCTCATTATATTAGCAGAAAGCCAAGAAATGGGGAGCCCATATTTTTTTCTCGGATGAATGGATTATGTCAGTTTAATAAAGTTTATACTTAAAGGGGCTGTTCACCTTTAATTTACCTTTTAAATATTCTGAGACAATTTGCAATTGGTTTTCATTTTTTATTATTTGTGGTTTTTGAGTTATTAAGCTTTTTCTCCAGTTTGCATTTTCAGCAATCTGGTTGCTAAGGTCCAAACTATCCTAGCAACCATGCACTGATTTGAATAAGAGACAGGAATATGAATAGGAGAAGCATGAATAGAAAGACGAGTAATAAAAAGTAGCCATAAAAATAAATATTTAGCCTTACAGAGCATTTGTTTTCAGCTGGGGTCAGTGACGCCCATCAGAAAGTTGAAATGAGTCAGAAGAAAAAGGCAAATAATATAAAAATCTAGAAAAAATAAATAATGAAGACCAATTGAAAAATTGCTTAGAATTGGCCATTCTACAACACCGTACAAGTTAATTCAAAGGTGAACAGTTCTTGATCTTGATTTTTTGTGAATAAAATGTAGCCCCAATGATTCAGTCTTTGTAAGTTCTCCACCCAGTGCCAGTATAAAGAATTTTACTGATAAACCATTTCACAGTCATTTTATCCCTTGTATTTGTAATTAACTATACCTGAAGCTCCGCCATGTATTCATAGCAAAGACTCATTCTAAATAGCATCCCGTGTAAATTGGGCTGCCTTTAATTTGTATAGCTAATGCTGTCTTTCCAGTGAGGTTTAGCATGCAGTCCAAGTACCATGACATGATAACTATATACTAAAACTGCCCTTGTATCTTGGATTCTTTTGCTGTATCTTGGATGTGGAAGAAGAAATCAGTTAGAGTTGATTTGTTCTCTCCTCCTGGTTTCTCTGTTTTATATTATAGAAATACACTGGCACTCGAGGCAATTGAAATGCAGGGTTACCCCTTCTATTTATTTAGTGCGAATGTGCAACATTTCGGGGCAAGCCCCTTTATCAAGCATGCTTGATAAAGGGGCTCGCCCCGAAACGTTGCACATTTATATGTATATATATATATGTATATATGTCTATGTATTTGTCTATGTATATATGTCTACATTTATGACACCTATAAATGACCCAGTCATTAACAGGAATGTCAAATATAAAATAGGAAACATGAAATAAAATGATCTGAGTTAGACTGGCATGATGTCACCATGACTAGCTTGATGCTGTTTATTATGTCATGCCTGGAGGGGTTCCAAGCAAAGCAGGAAAGGTAGGACCCCAAACTGAGGAACAAAAATTGTCAGTGATGTAAATGACCCTCCAGGTGAAGTTAAGCATCAACATAACACCACTACCAACATTTGGAAGCAGATGGCACCCTGGGAGTTGTAGTTCATAAGCTGGACAACCCTACTGTAATGACAATGTGTAGAAGCTTTGGCTTGGAAATGAAAGAATGGCAAAATATAAGGACCGGCTTCACCCTCTGACAATGAATAGGAGCCTGGGCATTGAAAACGCAGCAGGGCACAGAGCAATGTTTGCTAATGAAATTCAGACAGATTGAAGTGAGATATGGAATAAGGGCAGGAAAACAAACACTGATGAGTCAGACTGCAGTCAGGAGAGTGAGCAGCACAAACAGGGCGGCCAGTATAATATCCCATCTTTATTCACATGCAGCTCTGTTCCTTACACTGCCAGCACTACTCAGAATAGATCGCAGGGAATTAACACTGGGACATTCGTGGTGCAGCGGGCAAAGGCTGTGGTTATGTTTGCAAATGTCCAGATTATTTAAGAAATATAAAGAAACATGAAATAGTCCAAAAAATCTAATTCACACAAACCATTTTAAATATTTATGTTTTTTAATATTTCACTTAGATGAATAAATAATAACATTCTCCTTAGCAGATTTTATTATGCAGAACATGCCATTGTTCACTGAAGCAATTCTCTATTCAGTTTCGAGCATTACTTGGCAGAATACTCCTATCAGGTCTGAGCTACAACCCCCCGTGTTTTGAAACTGCCATCAATTATGAAAATTCATAAATGTGAAAATGATTTCGGGGGATAGGACCATTATAAAATAGAGCACAATTACACTGCAATGCTATATGCGTAATGCAGTTAGGGTTCTCTTACAAGTAAAAGTTTGAGATCCGATATCTGGAAACCCATTATCCAGAAAACTCTGAATAATGGGAAGGCCATCTCCCATAGACTCCATTTTAATAAAACATTACCTTGTACTTAATCCAACCAAGCTATAAATAATCCTTATATAATAATAATAGGCAAATACGCCTATTGGGTTTATTTCATGTTTAAAGGGCATGTAAAGTCTAAAATAGAATAAGGCTAGAAATGCTGTATTTTGTATACTAAATATAAACATGAACTTACTGCACCACAAGCCTAATCAAACAAATAATTTATGCTTTCAAAGTCAGCTACAGGGGGTCACCAACTTGTAACTTTGTTAAACATCTTTGCAAGACTAAGACTGTGCACATGCTCAGTGTGGTCTGGGCTGCTTAGGGATCATCATAAACAAAGCTGCTTGAGTTCTGCATGGCTGGGAAGTAAGGCGGGGCTCCCCCTGCTGTTCATAAGTATGATTGTTTCCCTGCTCAGCAGTTAGGGACTGTCTGACAATTCCTATCCACAGCAGTAAATGAAGGGAGAATTTCACTGCATACAGTCAGGTTTCTTATAAAAACAGTACACATTTTTTAATTAAAGTATATTGGAGACATGCCCTTTAAATGCTGTTTTTAGTAGAGCTAGGCATAAAGATCCAAATTATGGAAATATCCATTATCCAGAAAACCCCAGGCCTCAAGCATTCTGGATAACAGGTTTCAAACCTGTATTAGGCTCTGAGCGATTTAAAGTGAACCCAGGTGCCAAGATAGTGTGTGTCATCTTGCTGAAGATAATGGGAAATGTTGGCTTCTCGACGGGATAATATAATTCACTCTGGAGTTACATAAACCCAAGGTTAATAGGAAGCACCAGTAGGAATGTTGACTGCTAATCTACAAAGCTGTATTTAAGGGAGATTTGAGCTGTTTATGGGCATGAATTATTCATTTATTTTTTCAGCACATACTAAACTGTTAGTTAAATAATGAATTCTCCTTCTTTTATATTCATAATATAAGGTGATTTTTATTCTCTTAGGATGGGTTATGGCATTGAATCATTATCATAAATTTCAGATAGACAAGGTGATTTTTTTCCCCCAGTGAAATGAGTACACGGGCCACCAGCAAACCTAGCGGTTCCCAACCTGTGGTGGTGGCGCTCTTGGGGAGAGTGTAGCCGTGGTACAATTTGGAGTAGGTATCCGAAAACCCAGTTTGAATATCAATTAAGTGAAAATTTGGGTGAATACTTATTTGTTGCCCTAGATATGCTTGAAACTGTGAGTGAATGACTGATAAACCAGTATTTTCTTATATCTATAAGCTAGTCAGAAAATTACTGCCTAAGACTATGAGGTTGCCCTCCAAACTTACTTTCTTCCTCTTTTTATCACCTTTAGTCTCTGTACATACTCCCATATTTCATTTCTGCTCCTTCCTTTTATAAAGAAATATGCAACAACCATGATATTGGCACACCGGTCCAAATAGCAGGACGAGTAGGAAGAGCTAAGGTAATTGGACCCACCAGGTACTCCAAGCTTCTATTTCTAATCAATATATTGACATATTCCACTTGTTTTAGATGGCAACTGGTTGTATGTAATAATTATCCTTTGCTTCTTTACTTTAAATAACAAGACATGTATACATGCATGTGTTTTTGGTTTTTTCTTGGCAATAAATGAAACAGAGGGTGTTGGGTAGCATCATTGGCTCTTTGGTTAGCTCTTCTGGCTTGCGATGCTGAGGACTATTGTAAAATATAAGAATATTATACTGTAAGTCAATGAGGAGTTCCATGACCATATAAAAGCAAAATGCCAAAGGCCAAATACTTTTATACAGCTCATGGAACTCCAAGGTGATTTCTAATATCCTTCAGGTGTACTTTGATTTTGAATTTTTTTAAATGATTTCAATAACACAGTCCCTTGTACTTGATGGTAACTAAGCTGCAGAATTCCATATTCGGAGCAAAACAATTGTATTGGCTTTATTTAGGGCAGATTTATCAAAGGTGCAATTTCGAAGTGAAATATACTTCGAAATTCGGCCATCGAATGGCTATACTTCGACTTCAAATATCGAAGTTGAATTTTTTTTACCGAATTTGATCGTTTTGCGGTCCAAGTAAAATCGTTCGATCGAGTGATTAAACCATTCTAATTGAACGATTCAAACGATTTCAACGATCGATCGAACGATTTTACTTCGACTACAAAAAACTTAGAAAAATGCATTACAAAGTTCCCATAGGCTAACATAGCACTTCGGCCGGTTTAATTTGGCAAAGTAGAAGTTTTTTTAAAGAGACAGTACTTCAATTATCGAATGGTCGAATATTCAAATGATTTTATTTCAAATCGAAGTCGTAGTATGCTATTCGATGGTCGAAGTATCCAAAAAATTTCCAATGTTTTTAACTTCAAAAATTCCCTCGAGTTCACTTCGACCCTTGATAAATCTGCCCCTAAATGTTTAAATTATTTATAGCATCCTTAAGGTATCAAGATCTAAAATACAAAAAGATCCCTAAGGGGCAGATTTATCAAAGGTCGACGTGAATTTTCAAATGAGAGAAAAAAATCGTATTCCAAGCTATTTTTTGTGTACTTCGACTAGGGAATAGTCCAAATTCGATTCGAATTTGAAAAAAATTAAAAAATTAGAATATCAAAATTTATCATGTACTGTCTCTTTAAAAATTTGACGTCAAACATTCAGTTCTGGTATAAAAATGTAAAGTAAACAGAAGCTATCATAAGATCATAATTATATATTTTTTGAATATTTATAGTTGCAAAGTCTATCAATTTAAAAACGATCTTTACAGTTCTGTATTTATGAGCAATTTCTATGCACACTGTTTCCCTCCCACAGTAGAATATACCTTGCTAATAACAAGCCCTGCATAAAAGTGGTGGCTCTGTTATTATAGGAGGCAACTCAGACTTATTTTGCATAGCCAATAATGGGTTTACCCAGTAAAAGAATATGCAGCCAATGTGGTTTTACAATAAGAAATCTCTTTATAAGCAAATAATTACACAGGAATTTCTCAGTATATACAGTTCATATCAAGCACATTAAAGGGATACTGTCATGGGAAAACGTGTTTTTTTTTCAAAATGCATCAGTTAATAGTGCTGCTCCAGCAGAATTCTGCACTGAAATCTGTTTTTCAAAAGCGCAAACTGACTTTTTTATATTTAATTTTCAAATCTTACATGGGTTCAGCCATATTGGCAGTTTCCCAGGTGCCATCAGTCATGTGACTTGTGCTCTGAACTTCACTCACTCTTTACTGCTGTACTGCAAGTTGGAGTGATATCAACCCCTCCCTTTCGACCAGCAGCCCATGAGCAGAACATCCATGTCCAGAACTCCTATAGTTACATTGAGTAGGAGAAATAATAGCCTGTCAGAAAGCAGTTCCATCCTAAAGTGCTGGCTCTTTCTGAAAGCACATGACCAGGCAAAATGACCTGAGACTGCTGCCTACACACCAATATTACAACTAAAAAAATATATATACTGGTTGGTTCAGGAATTAAATTTTACATGGTAGAGTGAATTATTTACAGTGTAAACAGTGTAATTTAGAAATAAAAATGACACCATAAAAATCAGGGCAAAATCCCTGTAACAATAAAGTGTGAATACACACTGTACCATCTCAATGCAAAAAAAAAAAAGGAAAATTAGCATACAAGGAAGTAGATACACTGGCTAAGGAATGAGAATCACCCTGATGTTTCGATGTATAAATCTTTTTCAAGGGGAATTCATACTTTATTGTTAATGTGTTTGAAATATGTCTTATAAAGAGATTTCATATTGTAATACCACCTTGGCTGCATATTGTTTTAGGGGCACATTTACTTAGCTCGAGTGAAGGATTAGAATGAAAAATACTTAGAATTTCGAACCATCAAATTGGCTAAATTGACCTTCGACTACGACTTCGAATCCACACTAAACATTGTTCGACTATTCGACCATTCGATAGTCAAAGTACTGTCTCTTTAAAAAGCTTTCCTAGCAATTTCTGATCGAAGGAAAATCGTTCGATCGAAGGATTTAATCATTCGATCGAACGATTTTTCCTTCGATCGTTTGATCGAACGAATTGCGGTAAATCCTTCGACTTCGATATTCGAAGTCGAAGGATTTAACTTCGATGGTCGAATATCGAGGGTTAATTAACCCTCGATATTCGACCCATAGTAAATGCGCCCCCTTAGTGTCCAAACCCATTATTGGTTAATTGAATGAAAGACTAAACTCATACGCAGGGGCGATCCTGGCCCCTCCGCCACCCAAGGCAGCATCAGTTGCTGCCGCCCCCTCCCCCATGCGCTTACCTTTTGCGCCTGAGGGGGTCCAGGGGGGGTCCACCAGGGCAACAGAGAGGGCCAGTGCACTAGCGCAGAGAGCCTAACTGCGCTCTCTGCGCTACAAGAGCCAAATTTCCGGTTTGAAAAAGTACCAGGAGCGGCATTTTTGCTACAGTCTAAAGTCGCCTCATACGAGAAGAAAGTTTGCAGATACAGAAACTATTTAACAAAAATCATTGGTTTTGGCATCCTTCCATTTTTTTAATTTACAGAAATGCTGTATTGGTGAAGATTGTTTCCCTGCCAGTTCTAATCTGACTCAAGCTTAGAGCTTCTTGTTTCATAACCTTGTGCACTGAGCCATGTGAAATGAAGCAGTTCCATCATGTTCATCTTCGTATAAATCCTTAGTCATTTTTTCTTCCAGGAGTCACATAGCAGATTTGCGTACTAAAGATAGCTGTTGGGTTCAAACTGCAAAAACCGAGGTTATTGGCAAGAAATAGCTGAGAGATTTCATTACGTTAAGTCAATACCGTGCACCTCAGAGGAGCCATTTTTTTCTGTGAAAGCAGAAATCATTTTAAAATTGCAGAGAATATAATATAATAGATTAAAACAACGGATGACAAAGTAAGCGTTTACATTTGTATACAAAAAAAATGTATCTTGTGGTAGAGGAAGCTTACAGACACATACATATAAGGTATGGTTAATAAATGAAAATGTGACATCTAGTGGCTATTTGAAGGCAGCATCAAACGCTAATGCTATTTATTGGGAACAAAGGAAATCTCTAATTTTTAAATGTATGTTAAGCATACAATCTGCAGCCCTCAAGCAGCTTACAAATATATATTTAGCACCCAGCACTTATAGATTTAGATATATTAAGTCCAGGATTTGGTCGTAACGTTATAACAGAGTCATGCGGATAGTAGAATTTCAGGGAATGTGGCAGAAAGCAGTACAATTCCTTATGCACTAATAGTAATTGAAAGAGCCCAAACCTAAATCTAAGGATTTCCTGCGATTTGCAGCCTCTGAATAAAAGACTATGGGTGCATAAAGAGCCCAGTGAGGGTGGCTGGCTGTATGTGTGTTGAACAACTGGTGTTTATTCAGCAGAAGGGGGCTATAATCTCATCAGACCTTTCAAGTTTATTTAAATTCAAAGAATTTGCATATATAAATACTATGACATTTTAATGAATTAGAATCTGATTTACAATATGTGGCTGCCAGTCAGTGCAAGATATAACAATTCCTACCCATTCATTAATCACAGTACTTTCATGTATCCTCCCTCCATATATTCCAGTAAGTTTACAGTAAGTTTTTGTATCCTGCTGCTATTGTGTTGTTCCAATATCTCAGAGCTTAATGAATATTCATTGGTGTAGGAAGCAGGGCCTGGCCAATTTAGTTTGGCACCCTGGGCAAGGGCTTCAATCAGCGCCTCCCCCCCATACTGTATTACCATTTTCCACCTTACCATTACGGCTTTTTAATAAAGAAACCTTACAACACAACTTGCCAACCAGTGGTTTAACTAGTTCCTACTGGGACCCACAGCAAATTCATTTGTTTGAAAATAGAGATTCCTTTAAACGCATTTTCTCTCATGTTGGTGGATGGGACACACAAACTACATGTGAATTGGGCAGCTTTAAAAATCAGGTCGGTCCAATTGGTCACCCCTGGCCAAAAATCAGATCATAGTGATGGACGAATTTGGGGCGTTTTGCTTGGCCGAAAAATTTATGAATTTCCCGCAAAAAACTGTGAAAAATTTGCGAAATGTCGCCGGTGTCCGTTTTTGATACCAGCGTCCATTTTTTTGGATGCCAGGGTTCGTTTTTGGCGACATTGCGCCGACGTCCATTTTTTTGGACGCCGGCGAATTTTCGCATCGGTTTCGTGAAATTATTCGCCAGCTGTGAATCGCGAGAATTCACGCCTGGCGAATAAATTCGCCCATCACTAATCATATGTTCAGCTTTAGGCAAGCAAGATGCTGCAGTGCTTTGTTTTCTATATAGCTTTCTTACAGATACAAATCTGTATTTGCAACTAGCAATTTATTGTTGTTCGTGAATGAGGCCTAATGTCCCCAGCCTAGAGGAGTCTCGCATCATCTCTCTTATTGTGATGACAACTTGCAATGACAAGAGCAGCAGCCATAGGTTAAGAAGGCCAGAGAGGGGGTAAAAGAGCCAGAGGTACAAAATCAAAGTATATTGTTTTCAAGTAAAACGACGAGACTCCTATAAAATATTGAAAACTGTTTTAATAATGAATAAGTAGACAAAACTGTCATAACTCATTATTAACCATAAAAGATTCTCATCATTGCCTCAATACATTAACTTGAAAGCACCTGTAATAATTCATCATTTGATCAAATACCTTGCAAGCAAAGAAACTGCTGGGAACAAATAAGCCATTTAAGATTGGGGGGGGTGATTTCACGTTTGATATAATTTCACTTCATCGCTACAGAATAACACAGCAGTGACAAAACGTGCATTGTTCTTTCCTTTCAGCCCTAATGTGCTTGCAACCTTCTGTTCTTGCTAGAAAGCACCTTCATACTCACAATCGGATTTGCCCTGGGGAACAGAAGCATAATGCAGCCAAGCTACACATCCTGCACATTCTGTCATATTCAGGAAAAACAGGAAGAAAATGTGTGTATTATGGCACCTGTTTTACACTGTACAGGGCACAGTTGCAGTTTAATTCAATAGCTGGAGAGTCACACTCTGGATATCCCATATGTATATATTAATATATTATCTAGGTATTGCTAAACTAAATAATATGTTTTTTTATCAACAAACCAGGATGATTGGGAGATAGTGATATCTTAGTTTCTGCCTCCACCCTAAAATCAGCCCTTCTTTATATGCACAAGATGGTTCAGTCTCCAGTTAAGGAAGTGCATAATTAGCATTTCTATTAAGATGGATGCTGAGTACATTCAATACACTAATTCCATTACTATGGAAAGAACAGGGTTTCTTACCAGTGTTCTCTCACCGCAACACATGGACTTTAATTGTCAAGTCCAATAAGGGGAAATTGATGGCACATCCCACAGTGAGGTGACCTCAGGAATTAAAGTAATTAATCTTCTGCTAATAATTAAGCATCATAATCTGGATCATCAGAGCATATTTCCTGTTGTTCTACTTGGGGCAAATTACAGGAAAATTGCCCTATCCACCTAAATAGCGCTCGCCCGAGGCAGATTTGCATCTGAGCACAGCAAATGAGTGAAATGCATGATTGATAGGAATGCCACTCGGGTCATTATATGACAAGCTCAATTTTCTAGTATTATATACATTTTTTTCTTTTGTTGTATTGAAAATGGTAATTTTCCCCCTACCATACATTTAAAGAATAGCACTAGCCTGTATGTAAGATATTGGTGTCTGAGAACTGGAGGGTACCACAAAGAAATAATAGAAAAAGAAATACACTCAAAGGCACAATGAGAAACATTATAAACCTTTTTTTTATCATCCTTATAAAAGGGGCAGCAGTATTCCACCTTCAACATGAATGCAATGAATAGGTCTTGTGCCAAACATACTTGTTGCCTATTTAGGAAATATGGATGAATTTTATTTCTTGGGCTAAAATGGAAATGATTTCTTTCATTATGCAAACATTTTTTTTGGGTGGTGATCCCCATATACTTCACTGCCATCCATTGAGACCGCAGGTCTTTTTTTATGATTATGTATACTTGAGGCCTGAACTCGGAGTTGGCAGAGTAGGCACGTGCCTAGGGCGGAAAGTTTGGGGGGCGCCCGGCACGTACCTTTAACTGCTGCCTACCCCAGTCCGGTCTGAAGAATCCTGAGATATGTGCATTGCAAGTGTGCCTACTTGAGGGGAGTGGTGTGAACGTTAACATGGACTGTGCGTGCGCGTGCGAGGTGGAGGGGCGACGCAACTGGTCGGGTTGCCTGGGGCGCCCGGCCGGTCTGGCCCGGCCCTGTGTATATTATATAAATATATATAATACACTGATGCCTTAAATACTCTCAGTGATCCATAAGTAATCTAGTTTGATGTCATAATAGGTATTATATTCAGTGCAAGTACAGCTCATTGCAGGGCAGAATGCAAAGATCTTTTAATCTTTTCCAAATGGTGTGCCAAGAGACATTTCATGGATTTTGGCCATGGCCCACATATTTTACATTTATCTCTGATCGCCATTATCATGCATTTCCTGGAATATGAGTGACAAGAAGATTTTATGCAAATAGCTAAGCTCAGTGGAGATGGAATTATGTAAAATGAATGAATGACAAATGGCTGCTGGGATTCAGCCTAGATAAGCTTAAGGTAGGGCCAGAGAGATGCTTTTATAAATACTGAATAAACTGGTTTTGGATACAATTTACAGAACACAGCTCATTACAGGCTGCCGTGCTGCTCACGATCAGAACCTGACAGTAACCTTGACAGATGCCCGGCAAATCATGTTCTTCCCATATAGCCGGGGAGCCATTATTCATTATTCCAGCTATTTGCAGTATGTATTGCACTACAAGAGGTTTTGGAAGAAAAAAACATGAGAACAAGAAGAGGATACAGGATTTTGGGGCAAATTCAGTAAAGGGCAATTTTTTCCTACGAAGGCTTTACCACACTTCACGCCACTTCGTCAGGATATGATGTCACTGACATGAGATTCGGGAGGATGAAGCCTTATCTTATCAGTTTGCAGGTCTAAGATGGTGAAGGAAACACTGGTGAAAGAGGTAATGTTATGTAAAATTCACAATTTAGTGAATTTGTGGAGTAAGATCGTTCGACTGAACGAAAATTCGCCTGGCAATATGGCGCAAAGCTTTGCTAACTATGGTCTCTTTCGCTAGCAAAATGTCCGCTCTGCCTGTTAGTAAATTGACAAGGTGCCTGCGGATGGGATTTCTGGCAAATTTTCGCTAGCGACGGCCTCTTCGCCCCAAATCTGCCCCTTTGACTTCATGGTTCCCACATACTCTCTTCCCTGGCCATTTTGCATAAATGAACCATTAGGGTACTAAATACAATAAAGCCCTTTGACTATCCAGCTGCGCCCATGCAAACTCTTTACAAATCCCTGTTGCAAGAGAATTATGCTGTCCTGAACATTGGAACATTGGAAGACCCAAGTACATATCAAGGTCATTAAGTAAGTGAATGGAAGGATGGGCCGCAATATTAATAAAACAAATGGATGTATTAGTTGATGAGAAGACTGGGAGAGCCGTGGGTTGTTCAGATTGAACACAGACATCATCATCATCATCCTCATTTATTTATATAACTCTGACAAGATCGGCAGTGCTTTACCTCTAGTAGGGGATTCATACATACAGGCCCCAAATACAATTAACTCTCTCTCTGAAGGTTTAGTCTATGTGGCATGTAATAGACAAGCCCAAGGACAACTCAAACAAAGTGAGATTTAGTTACAGTAAATAAACTGTTCAATAAGGGCTGTACAAGCTAAAATCATAAGGCTTTAGATTTTCTAAAAATCTTTTTCTTTTTCTGGTATTAAGCTGGCAATGAGATTGTCCTTACAATAAGTGTATCACTATGACAATATAAAGGAACAATATTTCATATGTAAACGAGGTAGTGAAAAGAATACTCCTGTGGTTGGAAATGGAAACTTATACTTATACATAAAACAAACAAAATTCAAGTTTCTTGGACAGTAGCCTTAAAGAGGTAGCTCAACTTTAAATTAACTTTTGGTGTGATGTAGATATTGATATTCCAAAACAATGTGCAAGTGGTTAATATGTTTTTTGTTCATGAGCAGCTCTCCAGATTGGTGTATCAGCAGCTATCTGTTTGCCAGGGTCATATTTGCCCTAGTAGCCAAGCAGTGGTTTGAACAAGAGGCATTCATATGAATAAGATATGGCCTTGATACATTGCCTTGACCTGAGCGGATTTTGGTGCCAAAATGCCATAACTCTTGCAATTCGGCACCAAAATCCTATGCATTTGCCTGCACCCAAGTTGAGGCACTGTATCCAGGAGCGGAGGTGCGGATTATTGGCCTGGGAGAACACTAGCCTCAATTAAACACCCCTTTAATAAAAACAGAACCTACAGTATAGGAGAGAACATCATCTTTTTTCATACAATGGGGCAGATTTAACTAGCGTCGAATATCGAGGGTTAATTAACCCTCGATATTCGACCGTTGAAGTAAAATCCTTTTACTCCGAATATTGAAGTCGAAGGATTTTGCGCTATTCCTACGATCGAACGATCGAAGGAATAATCGTTCGATTGAATGTTTAAATCCTTAGAATCGAACGATTCTAAGGATTTTAATCCATCGATCGAAGGATATTCCTTCGATCAGAAAATTGTTAGGAAGCCTATGGGGACCTAACATTGGCCTCAGTAGGTTTTATGTGGCGAACTAGGGGGTCGAAGAATTTTTTAAAGAGACAGTACTTCGACTATCGAATGGTCGAATAGTTGAACGATTTTTAGTTCGAATCGTTCGATTCGAAGTCGAAGGTCGTAATCAAAGGTCGAAGTAGTCCATTCGATGGTCGAAGTAGTCAAAAAAAACATTTAAAATTTTAACTATTTTTCCTCTATTCCTTCACTCGAACTAAGTAAATGGGCCCCTAAATGTCTGACTCATCCTTCCACTGGTATAGGCAGCAAATTAATGCTGTTCTGCATAATGAACAGTTTTATGTCCTAGGCAGCATAGAAGAGTGAGGAGAAGCTCTTTATACTGTGCTGTACTGGCTTGATAGCAAAGGAAAGGGGATGAGATGGATTTGTACAGTCTTACCCTCAGTTCAGCACCTCCTTGACTTATATATAAGCCTTTTTTAATGGATCTTGTCCTCCTACCACTATTCTACTGTAGGTAAATATACTGTATAAATGTGTGCTTTATCTACACCGCATGGGCTTTTGCCCAGCCCTGTGGGTTACAGTAATAAAATTGGTTGCACTGTTTTTTCTACTCTCGTATTGTGGTCATTTGTTGTTTGGAGATTACAGACTCTTAAAGGGCTTGTAAAGTCTAAAATAGAATAAGGCTAGAAATGCTGTATTTTGTATACTAAATATAAACTTGAACTTACTGCACTACAAACCTTATCAAACAAATAATTTATGCTTTCAAAGTTGGCTACAGGGGGTCACCATCTTGTAACTTTGTTAAACACCTTTGCAAGACTAAGACTGTGCACATGCTCAGTGTGGTCTGGGCTGCTTAGGGATCGTCATAAACAAAGCTGCTTGAGTTCTGCATGGCTGGGAAGTAAGGCGGGGGCTCCTCCTGCTGTTCATAAGTATGATTGTTTCCCTGCTCAGCAGTTAGGGACTGTCTGACAATTCCTATCCACAGCAGTAAATGAAGGGAGAATTTCACTGCATACAGTCAGGTTTCTTATAAAAACGGTACACATTTTTTAATTAAAGTATATTTGAAATAGGTCTCTTTTTCATTAAAGTAAAAAAGGGATTTTATTTGTTTGCCTTTACATGTCCTTTAAGGGACAAGAAAAGTGCAATTTACTGGGAGGGTGCCTATGTGTCACTGATTACAGTTGCTAACCTTGAACCCTGGGCTGGTACTCCTCTAAAAATGCCCTTGCCTGGAGTATATTCCTATTAGTGCCACATGCAGGGCCACGATCAGGGGGGCACAGGGGATACAGCTGTACTGGGCCTGAAGGTGGGCCCAGCTATGTTGTACTTTTCAAATTAGCCAGGCCCCCTTTAACAGCACCGAAGTTCATGCCCCGCCGAAATGTGTTGAAGACCTGAACCCGCGAAAAGACCCGAAGTCGTGAAAAGACCGAAGCAAGTTTATTTTTAATGTATAGGGGGGCCCTGACCACCAATGATTTTTTTAAAACTTGCAGGAGGCCTTGACCAACAATGTTTTTGCAAAATCTTTTATGGGGGGCCCTAGCGCAAGTTTATTTTTAATGTATAGTGGGGCCCTGACAACCAATGATTTTTTTTAAAACTTGTAGGGGGCCCTGACCACCAATGTTTTTGTAAAAACTTTTATGGGGACCCTGGCACAAATGTTTTTTTTTTAATGTTTAGGGGGGCCCTGACCACCAATGATTTTTTAAACTTGTAGGAGGCCCTGACCACCAATGATTTTTTAAAAAACTTGTAGGAGGTCCTGACCACCAATGTTTTTGTAAAATCTTTTATGGGGGCCCCAGTGCAATTTTTTTAATGTATAGGGGGCCCTGACCACCAATGTTTTTAAAAACATTTATGTGGGACCTTAGCCGCCAATTTTTTTTTTTTAATTATAAGGGGGCCCTGACTACCAATTGCTTTTTATAACTTGTGAGTGAGGGGAGTTTACCATTTTTAGCGCTGGTGTCTATGTGGACTTTTTACTGTGGTGTGGGTGGGGTCTTTGGTGTGGCTTGGGGCGGGATATGGGGTGAATGAATGTATATGGGGGATCCTAACCACCAATCATTTTTTTTAACTTGTAGGGGGGCCCTGACCACCAATGTTTATTAAAAACGTATATGTGGGACCATGGCCGCCAATTTTATTTTTTAATTATAAGGGGGCCCTGACCACCAATGGCTTTTTATAACTTGTGAGTGAGGGGAGTTTACCATTTTTAGCGCTGATGTGTGTGGACTTTTTACTGTGGTGTGGGCAGGGTCTTTGGTGGGGCTTGGGGTGGGATCTGGGGTGGGCAGGGATCCAGGGGCCAAAAAAATTTTGCTGTACAAGACCCTGTGATTTCTGATGGTGGCCCTGGCCACATGGCTGCCTTTAGTCACTTAACAGCTGTCCTTTCTGCTACCGTGTATAGTAACATGCCATGCATGAAGTCCGGAACCATTCGGACCATTGGGAGACAACCAGGGCCGCCATCAGGGGGGGACAGGGGGGACAAGCGTACCGGGCCCGGGCATGAAGGGGGGCCCGGCAGCGCTGCATTTTTTGAAGATCCGGGCCCCCCTTACGAGCGTCCGAGCCGTACGTCTTGCCTCTTGCGTTGCCGAATGCGGAAGTGCCGAAAAGCCGAAGCCGATGCGCCGAAAAGACCTGAAGTCACGGAAAAAGCCGAAGTCCCGAAGCGCCGAAAAGACCCGAAGTCACGAAGCGCCGAAAAGACCCGAAGTCACGAAAACAGCCGAAGTCCTGAAGCAGCGCAAAGACCCGAAGTCACGAAAACAGCTGAAATTGAAGTCCTGAAGCAGCGCAAAGACCTGAAGTCACGAAAAGAGGCGAAGTTGAAGTACTGAAGCCATGAGTTCAATTCTACTGAACACCAGTTTGTGTGGTTTTTTTTTTTAATCCCCTGGCCACCAATGTATTATTTTAATATTCTATAGGCCCCTGCCACCAATCTTTTTTTTAAAACATTTTTTTTTGGGGCCCCAATTTTTTTTTAACTCGTAAGGGGCCCCTTGCCACCATTGTTTTTTTTTTTGGCGGCCCCAATTCTTTTTTAACTTGTAAGGGGGCCCCTGCCGCCAATGTTTTGTTTTTTTTAAAAAAAAAAAAATTTTAATTTTTTTTTTTTGGGGCCCCAATTTTTTATAAGGGGGCCCTGACCATCAATAGCTTTTTACAACTTGTATGGGGGGGTTACTTTTTTAGCGCTGATGTCTGTGTGGTCTTTTAACTGCGATGTAGAGTGGGCGGGATATGGGGTGGAGCTTGGTCGTCTGTGTGGGCGGGGACCAGGGGGCCCCAAAAATTTTGTTGTACGAGGCCCCGTGATTTCTAATGGCGGCCCTGGAGACAACTGAAGATGACAGCACAATACTGATATGACTATGTCAGGAGCAAATGTTTTTTTCAGCAAAGAGGAACGGGGGGGGGTACTGACAAACAGGCCTTGACCTTTAAAGGAAAACTATACCCCCCAACAATGCAGGTCTATATATTTAATAAAACAGCTCATATGTAAAACCCTGATTCATGTAAATAAACCATTTTCATAGTAATATACTTTTTTAGTAGTATGTGCCATTGGGTAATCATAAATAGAAAATTGCCATTTTAATGGGGGATCCTACAATTCATAGTGCACATAAACAAAACAAGGACACACATACATGTTAGGTCACATGAGCCAATTAATGGACAAAGTTCTGTCTTTTGCTTCCACACTTCTTCCTGTTACAGTTAGAGTTGTAGTATGTCTGGTCATGTGATCTCTGAGGCAGCACAGATAGAGTCACGAAATGGTGGTTCAAGGCAAGAGATGTAAAGGGCAATATTTATGTAAATATATATTCCAGTTTGGTAAGATTGGTAAGATGATGTGTTGCTTAAATATTATTTTTGGGTAGTTGCCATTGGTATCCCATCATTTGGCCCATTACCTCATGTGTCTCTGCAATCTTTAAGGAGGAAGACATTAAACCTTATATAAAGCCACAGAGGGTACCTGCAAAAGGTACAGTGGCAGAACTATGGGCAAGGGCAACTGCACTTGGAGCTGCATCCCCTCTGGAGCAACAGAATGGAATTGTTCATTTGTGCATGTGCTAACAATGGTGAAAAAGGGAATGACTTGAAGGATTGGGGGGCCCAGTTGAACGTCCTACACCAGGGCCCAGCCAAGGATTGCTACTGAGAGGGTACCATGAACTGCAACCAACCATAAAACTAGTTAGTAAACACATTGGTCCCTCAGACCAGCTTGTATGTCACTATAAACTATAGGCTGTACATACACACCTAGCACAATATGTCACTCCTAGCCTGCAGCCTTCTACATACATAATTAGGTAGGCACTGAATCCAGGATTCGGTTCGGGATTCGGCCAGGATTCGGCCTTTTTCAGCAGGTTTCGGATTCGGCGAATCCTTGTGCCTGGCCGAACCAAATCTGAATCCTAATTTGCATATGTAAATTAGGGGTTTATAGAGAAATCAAGTGACTTTTCATCACAAAAGAAGAATTTTTTCCACTTTTTCCTTTCCTGCTCCTAATTTACATACGCAAATTAGGATTCGGTTCGGCATTCGGCCGAACCTTCCACCAAGTATTCGAGGATTTGGCTGAATCCCAAATAGTGTATTCGATGCATCCCTATACATAATAAAGATTAAAATCGAATTTCTGCAGAACAAACCTTCTCCAGCTGCTCACAATTCATCTCTATGTTGGGTCCAACATTTATTCAGTGACTGTCTGTTAAAACGAATATATGTCACACAGAATTGTTGGGGCTGAACTGATTTCTGGTGATAGATAAATCCAGCAATTATACATTAAATGACCCTACATTTAATAGTGTGGGGTCAGTAATTTGGGGTAAGGCCGTGACAACTTGAGGTGCAAGAGGAGGGCAAACATTAGGCATGGCAGAAACATTATCTAGATGTTCCTTATTCTTTCTGTAGATTCTTTACATTTGCCTTGTTTGATATTTCTTGAAAAGCTAGCAGTAGAACTATGGAACTAGAACTAAAGCAAATGGACATGTTAATGGTGGCTATACGTTTCTGCAGAACCATACATGCTTTCTATATGTCTAAATGTCTGCTTCTGTGCTTCTCTTCATAGCTCCAGTGGTTATTATAAGAGACAGGTTGATCTCAGATTACACAGAAATGATGCTAAATATAATCTTGGACAGGATCACACAAAAGAGACTGGCAGCATCTTATTCCAAGCCTCTTTTTATTTAACCCTCTGTTTACTGGGATCCATGGGCTTCAGCAGAATATTTTAGGGGGTAGGGGAACGAGGAGGGGAAGGAATTGCACAAATACTTGTATCACTATTTAAATTCAGAATTTACAAAATGTTTCTATAATATATAAAGCAGTAAAAAATTACATACATATAGCATTTTCATTCTGTTAATGACACTTTAGCATCAATTGTATCATTGCAGTTTGGCCCAGCATGTGGGTGGCCTAATCAAGTTTAGATATGATCATTTAGTGACCTCTCCAAACGAGTGTAGTGTATGCCCAGCTTTACTGCATTCAGTTGTGCTTTTCCATAGGAGACTAAAGGACACACTGTTTACAAAGTTATTTTGAATTTTGTCATAACTGTCTATAATTTAGAGTATTTCCTTTTTTTTTTTAAACCCCCAAGGTGTCTGCTCTCTGAATTTACATTTTGATTTATTGCTATTTCACAAAGCTGGCCAGCATTGTACTAACACACACATTATTCTGTGCTAATGCAGCAGTCTTTATTAGTCAAATCAGTGCCTTGGGCATGTAAATTTAGCAAGGAGAGCCAGTAGGGTTGCCCCCTTTGACTTTCACAAAAACCAAACTACGTGATGGGGCAATGGTATTGAGGATGGGGCAGTGACATTACAAGGGTGGGGTTATAATATTAGGGGTCTGTTTTGGTGCTTTGTGGGCAGGGTTCTGACATCAGAGGTGGTTATTGGCCAAAACCCAAACAGGCAGTTGTAACCCGAACCCAAGAAAAACCTAATTGTTTGGGTCAAAACCAACTAGGTGGCAACCCTAGAGCCAGTCCATCAAATAAAATGGTCAGCTTCCTAGTGTGTGCCTAACCAAAGCAGTGCCTTGAATTCAAGAGAAATAACAATTCTCATGTGGACTGAGAGTGGACAGGCTGATAATTCATAAACTTTTTTAAGTAACAACAGCAGGAAGATGGTGTGTACAACAACTGTCCTTCTCTTTGGCTGGTAACAACCAGGATTGGACTGGGCCGGCAGATCAACGGGAAAAAACTCAGTGGGCCCTGGCTCTTTTGGGCCAAGCTGGCCCAGACCCAATCCCTGCACTGGCGCATACCTCCCTCCCTGATCCCGGTCACAATGCACAGGAAATGGTACATGCACATGTGGGGGGGGGTTGGTCCTGGGGGATGGTGTGGGGGGCCCCTGAGACTACAGGCCAGGTGGGCCCTGTATAGTAGTTGGCAAAGGGTTCACATAATGCCAAGAGTGTAGAATTTATGTTTAAGCATTCTGCATTATTCCCACAGTGGCATGCTGGTTTAGAAGGTATGATTCTACAGTACTTAAATTGTGGGGAGGAATAGGCAAAGGGGAGCTAAAAGCAGAACAAAGAAGTAGAAGAAGGACAAAAGCAGGTGAGGGGGCTGATGTTCAAATATATAGATAGAGTAGTTACAAACAACTGGACTAGCTTGGATAGGCATAATTAATGTCACTGAAATTATGATATTGCTGGAAAATTAATGCAGGTTCAAACACAACACTGAAGCAGCATGTGTTTGATGATGCTCCCGAACTTGGTCACTGAAATGACACAAAATTAGGGGGCATGATGGGAGATGTTTATGTGCCTATTCTAGCCCACCCCTTATGAATACATTGCTGCCAAATGTACACAGTGTAGCATTCACTGAGCACAAGGACCTGCACCTATTGGTGCAGGTACAAAACATCTGTTTTTTCCACTTTGCACCTTGTCCTGTGAAGTCTAGTCTGGATACATTATTTGTAGACCAAACTTTCCTAAACATTTTGCCCTGGGAGGCATGAATTTAATTGCAAAATCAGCTTTGGCACCCTACAGTACTATGTTATGTTCTTAAAGGCATTTCAAATTATTTATGGAGACCCACCAACAGGGACACATATATGGATCCTGGACCATAGGTCTAGAATCCCTGTTGTAAGCAGCTGTAAGCTTCCCAGAAACATTCTGAATCCCATTTTATATAAATAGAAAGGAACAAAAGAACCTTGACATTTTTATAATATACATTGCATGTTTGAAGCAGACGAGACTGCAGGTGGCAGAGGTGCAGTTATTATTAGACGAGAGTAGAACAATACTGAGGCGCACAGCTGTGGAGGTTTTTATAAAAGCCGTTTAATAAAGCCAACAAATGAGTGTAGAGTTTAATAACACTAACATTTAGAACAAATTAGAGAAGGAAGAATTGTAGGTGAATGGCAGTTAAGAGGTGGCTGTCTATAGTTAAATAAAAGATGCTTCCAGGCCAATAATACACATTGTATTGAGAAATTTAAAATGCTAATAAAAATATTTATACAAAAAGCTAAAAAATGCAAAAAATACGTCAGGTGCCAAGAACATGTAACCTATGCAATGTATGTATCCAGAAACCTTTTATCCAGATACAAGATGGCTGTCTCCCATAGACTCCAATCGAATAGTCGAATAGTCAAACGATTTTTACTTTGAAGTCAAATGGTCGAATATAGCCTATTCGATGGTCAACGTACCCAAAAATTTACTTCGAAATTCAAACTTTTTGACATTCGAACCATTCACTCAAGCTAAGTAAATCTGCCCCTTAAGGTATGAAGAACCAAATTGCAGAAAGATCCATTATCCGGAAAAACCCAGGTCCCGAGCATTCTGGATAATGGGTCTCATATCTGTACATATAATAATATTTTATACAGTAATATAATGTATCCCCAATAGTAAATTATTAAGGTATGGGATAATACTAAGGAATTACCCAGAATGCTTGGAACCTGGAGTTTTCCATAAGGGATCTTTCCGTAATTCTGGACTTTATACAATAAGTCTAGTTGAAATTAATTAAAACATTTAATAAACCCGATAGGATTGTTTTACGTCTAATAAGGATTAATTAAATCAAAGTTTGGATCAAGTTTTTTTTATTACACAGAAAAAGGAAATCAATTTTAAAAATCTGAATTATTTGATCAAAATGAACTATATGGGAGATGGCTTCCAGTAATCCTGAGTTTCCCAGTTATCTTATTTTGGGATAACGGATCCCATACCTGTACTAGCATATGTAGAAGCATTTTGTAAGCGTCTTCATACTGGTCATGGAATTCCAAGATGATTTCTGATATGTTCATATTTTGTTGTTGGAAGAAACATTATTCCTTTTCTAGATTGAGAACAGATGAACATGGGCAATGCGTGCCCTGACTGATGATTGAGCAGCTTTATAACAGGTAAGATGACTCTTGGTCAATGACAGTCAGGTGGCAAAAGAGACCCCTGCCTCAACGGATATACAGTATGAACAGGGTTCTCACATCAGTTGGTAAGGCTGCTAAATCCCATTGTTGAAGGACTATAGTGGGATATGGACATCATACAATGGCATCCCCAATGTGGCCAATGTTATCCCTTCATTTGGGCGGCCAAATCAGGCAGAGATATGCTTGTGTGTTGATCTTTCTGAAGAGAAGACACTAAGGAATCACTATTATCCTTAAAGAGACATAACATAAATATCAAAACAGCAAATGCATTACCCTGTATTAGACACAATAAAGCATATCATTAAGTTATTAGATTACATCTTAAATGTGCAACATAAACTTTGAAAACAATAAATCATTTAAACCTGAACACTTTTCCTTTAGCAATAGCCTTGACATCATGCGCAGAATAAAGACTGCCCCCCTAGCCCTTTGGTCATGCTCAGTAACAAGCATAGTCAGATATACATATTTTATATATTCATTTTATTTTGAAAATATTTTATTTGATTTCCATATTAAACAAATAAAATCAGTATGACCGCAAATGTTATGCAGACAAAGAGAATATATTATATTAGATACAATGGCAAAAAACGAAATACCTTTAAAGAAGACTAACAAGAACTAACTAAACTAAGCCAGTGGAAGTACATATAATAACAGAAATAAAGAAATATATTATATATTCAGAACCAAGTTAAAGACAAGTGCATCGATAAGTATTTTGCCACCAAGCCACCAAAATACACCACTATTCTTTTTTCCATAGAAATATCTGATGAAAAATCATGGAAAGTTGAATAAAATAATTAGCATGTGAATATATTTTAATACTTTTTGTGCTCTCTGATCTATAAGATTTTGTCCCGTTTGCTGATATTCAGATTTTATTTCAGGTCCAGAAAAAAAATTCAACTCATTATTTTAATCCTTCTAATTTAGGCAGACACAGGATTACTGCAGCAGTTAAAAAATAAATCCATGTCCATGCTCTCAGCCTTTGCTATGTCAACTAAATGATGTTCTCTTCTTTATCATTCCTGTTGAGTGCACGGCATACATTATTCATAATCCTAATGCTCCGGTTAGGCCTCTCGCTTGGCTCCTTTCAAGTGATTGTCATCTATGCCTCTTTATTCAATGTGGCTTATCACACCTCAATCACCTAAAGCAGCAGGAATGATCCAGAAGAGTTAAAGTGCGGCACATCATTTTGTGTTAATGCCACTTTACTAACGAGTTATCGTTTATGCAGTAACGACTTCAAGATAGCAATAACTGGAGAGAAAACCATTAAATAGGTTCATCCCTGAACAGCTTAAACAAAGCTGCAGCCTGCCATAACTGTCTGTTTTAAAGGACCTGGAGATCACTTGAGGTGAAAGTGTATTTGACACAAGCTCTGTGGATTCTGAACTTACAAAGAAACCCGAACAAAAGAATCACAGAGTTCCTATAGACTTGTAAAAAGAGAGTTACCAGAGGGAAAGCATTGAGAAATTGTTCCACAGCACAGAAAAACAAAAGAACTGCTCTTACAGTCAAGCAGGTGGTAAAGTCCTGCGTGGAACCAATTTTTGAAACCCGAAACCGACCCAAGACTCGCAACCCGCACTCGAACCTGCATCCCGCATTCTCACCCACTTGGACCCGCTACCTGACCTGCAAGTGCCTTATCCGCGACCAGCTGATCATCAAGAAACAGGAAGTGCTGTCATTGGAAACAGGAAGTGACATCATTAGAAGTAGCCGTGATCAGGAAAAAAGTTTTAAAAACATACATACAGATGAAGCCACTTGGATTTGTGAGTTAAATGCATTGGGATTAATTGAAGAAACTGTGTTATCTAAAGTCATCTTAACTCATTTAATGCATTTAACCTTTTCAAAGCACCATTGTTCACAATGGGGAATGCTTTAATTAAATAGGATGCTGTGACTCAATTTTCTGTGTTAAATGGGATAAGTGGGATATCTGGGTTTAGTTATTCTGTGTCAAACACACAAATCAAATTGAGAAGTCCCACCATCAGAATCACTGACCTGCGTCTATAGCCACACCCGAAAATTCTACTCACAACGCAGGTTACCTGCTTTTTTGCGGGTAACCCGCGGGTACCCGACCTGCTGCAGGACTCTAGCAGGTGGCTCTGCCCTCAAGGCCAGGGTACTAGTGGCCAAGGCTTGAGAATATAATCCATCCAAATCAGGGGAGCTCACATGGGAATCTGAATACAAAGAATTTTATTCTCTTTCATAACAATCATTGGTGTTACGGTAAACATTATTGCAATGGTTTGAAAACATTTTCGTCTTGGTATCACATATTTCAGTTCCAACAATAAAACATATGGTATGACTACAAGAAAAATAAAATAAAAATAAAACAGAAAGTCAGATAAACAGCATTAAACTGACTAATTATAAACAATACATTCAAATTAAGGAAATTCAATTCCACCTTTCATACCTATTTTATACACTAAATTCAAGATACCAAACGATATATTTTTTGGATGTGTATTATAAATACAGTGCTTCTTCAATATTTATCTGCATTAAATGTGGGTCAAATCTGGAAGTATTATAAACAGAGTGACATATAAATGAAGTGAGCAGGCAAAGGAAGAAGTATTAAGTATTATTTTGACTTTATATTTTACCAGACATCATTTTGCACCCATAGGATCTACAGAAGCCTTAAAGCAACTCTGTTAGAGAGAGACATTCTGGAGAAAATCATTTAACCTACTTAAGTAAATTGCCCCTCAGCGTGGCACAAACACTCAAAGAAATATTTGAAATAGACTGCGAGTGGATGGAGGAGTTACACAGGCTATTAATTCTTATACCCTGTGGCATAGTCTGTTCAACTAGGTTGTGCTTGGTACTGGCACATCCTAAAGCATTATGATACCGTTACCCAGTGTGGGGAATAGCTCAAAGCAGCGGGTAGGGCTCAGGTAAAACAGTTCTTACAGAGGAGACAGGAGGCTTAGGTTTGCAACAAAATGACACAGGCTCCTGCCTGGAGTTTATTGTTCCAACCGGACAACTTAAACAGGCACAAGTTCCGTGCTATAACAGTCAAATAATAAGGAAAACATCACCAGTTTGCAGTGTTACAGTCCATAGGAAAGTTTCTTTGGTAACAAACAGTTGCTCTTTTGAGTTGCAGTCAAATACACAGTTTGTTCACAAACACTTCACAGGGTGTGTTCAGAGGTTCTCTCTCTGACTCTCTCAATTATCAGCAGACCAGCACTCCCTTTAAAATTGTAATAATTTTATTGTCGTAGTATCAAATGCGCAACGTTTCGGTCCACATTTGGAAGGGTCATTTCCAACTGCAAATGCAGTTGTGTTTACGCTATATTGCCTGCAGCCATTGCACAAAAAAATACCATTCATTAAATGTAATTATGTCCAAATGTGCTGCTGTGATCTGTGGACCCTATATATCTACCCTTACCTCCTGACCAGGTGTTAGCTGCATGGTTAGCACCAGATTAGTTACCTGGGAGCACTCCGATCCACTCCATACTCCGTGTGCCACACATAAAAAGCTACCCCAGTACAGTTCAATAGTCCAGAACCTCTAAAAGTGAATATGGTGCACCATGGAGGGAGATAAAAAAACTCACATGTGAAGGAACCATAGCTTAACACGTTTTGTGGCTATCCAGCCACTTTCTCAAAAGCAGCTTTTGAGAAAGTGGCTGGATAGCCACAAAACGCGTGACGCTATGGTTCCTTCACATATGAGTTTTTGTCCTTTTAAATGGAATAATAATGGAACAATAAAATATGGATTTTTAAAGCGACTATCAAGTCTATTTATCTCCCTCCATGGTGCACCATATTCACTTTTAGAGGTTAGCTGCATGGTTCCCTAAAATGCCTTCCATCAATCGCCGTAGTGCAGTTGCGCCTAAAGAATTGCGCACAGATATCACTTATATGCCAAATAATGGAAATGATTCCAGGCAGATTTCTAAAATATTCAGCACTTCTGCACCTAATGAATAAGGAAGCGCACATGCAGTTGCCTCTTTTTTGATAAGTCAGATGAGTCTGGTTGCACGTGCAATGACAAATGAATTCTGGGGAAAACCGGCGCATTGTTGGGAAAAAAAAACATGGTGACTGCTGCCGCAGTTGGGTAAATGAATGCTCTCTATAGACTCTATAGAAATCTGTAACATGAAAAATACACATAAAAGCCCCAATACAGAGGAGAATGGGGTTCCCTGTAAGTCCCATGAGCTGACCAAACATAACTATTGACTGTCAGATAGATTAAATACAGCTGTTAATGTTCCATGAATGATTAATTAGTGAGAAAGTGGTTTTAAAGTTGATTATTAATCTTTCATATGGGCAGGAGATAGAGCAGGCGTGCTGGGATATAAATTGCGGGTAGCAGATTTTACAAAGAAAAGCATTGTGCTATCATTTTAGGTAAGTTCTTCCTTAATTCTGTATATGTCAAAACCTTATTTCATGGTGAACTAAAAAGAGAGAAAGATGATCCCATTAAAAGCTAAATATCCTTGGTAAAAGAACAACTGATTTTTTCTCAAGTTTTGCCATGATTGTGGTGTTCATTATCCATGATAATGCCGTACTGTATAATTGATTTATGGTGTATTATAGATATTATTTGGACTTTCTGACTTTATTCTCTCTGGAAAAAACCCTGCTTCCTTGTCTTGGGTACTTTTATGTGATGGTTATATATTCATTTTGTTATAACATATTTTGTGTTTAATTGTTAGAACCTTTCAGCCTACAGTTTTGACATCTTTATTTGTTTATCTTTGTGGGAAAAGATTGTATCTTTGTGAGGCAAGTCAATACCTGTAACAAAGCACAGCGCTAAAATCTTCAGTAAGAAGACTGGCTGCATGGCAACATCTCAATTTTGTCTTTTGTATTTAATGGTTATGGAGAGGCACATTCAATGGCTGTCAAATATCCTGTACTTCTAAGCCTTAATGCTTAATCCTGTATATAAGTGTTAAGAGCCTCTTACAATGCCCTAGGGAATATTTCAGAAAAGTCTCCAGCATGAAATCACGTGAATACATCGTGTGCATTATCATTAATGATCTATATGTTAGTAGTCATTACACTGAGCTGTCTATTCCCACATTCACAATGTAATTATTGAGACTATAAAAGCAAATTCCAGCATTCTTTAGAATTTCATCCTATGTTCCATTCAACTTGTATAGAATAATCCAAAATCCTGGAGGAGATCAGAGGCATAGTGATTGGCTGATCCCAATAATATACTATAACATGTAGTATTCATACACTACTCTATATATTTTGCTGATTGTGGTACTTTGTGAAAGAGGATATCTATGGCTGAGCATTACTAAATATTAGGGATGCACCGAATCCAGGATTTCGGTTCGAGATTCGGCCAGGATTCGGCCTTTTTCAGCAGGATTCAGATTTGGCCGAATCCTTGTGCCTGGCAGAACCGAATCCTAATTTGCATATGTAAATTAGGGGCCGGTAGGGAAATCAGACAACTTTTCTTGACAAAAGAAGAATTTTTTCAACTTTTTCATTTACATATGCAAATTAGGATTCCGTTCGTTATTCAGCCAAATCTTTCATCAAGGATTATGGGATTCGGCCGAATCCCAAATAGTGGATTTGGTGCATCCCTACTAAATATACTATACTATATACTAAAGGGCACTTCTGCAATGGATACAGTGTACTAGGTTGTGAGCATAGTCCACTGAGCTTACTAGCACCTTTGACAAATAATATTGCAATATATTAGTTACATGACAGATTACATTATATCATGGATCAATTTCCTTCCATAGTGTTGTTCCCTGCAAAACATTTATGGAGGCAATGCAATACCAGCAATATTCTTGGGTTTGGAATGTCCTGTACTTGTGTTTCAGATCAAGTGCATTATTACCAAGAAATATGTACTGGACTTGACCATTACATAAAGGGCACAATACTTATGAGGCTTGGCTTGCAGAAATAGTAACCTACACCCTTTGGAACTGCTAAATGTGGTGTAATTGTGCGAGTGCTGTGAAGAGCACTGGGGAAAGGTGGTACAGCATAGATAGGGGTGAGGTAAAAAAGTGCTACTGGTCTAATAACCTATAATGAGCCAAAGAATAAAACAATCAAAAATAAAAGGGTTTTAAAGGAGAATTCAACCCTAAAGTTAAAAAACCCTACCCACCTACCCTCCTGCCCCCAGCCTAGCTGCTACCCTGGGCAAATGCCCCTAAGTCTTTACTCACCCCTCTGTGCAGATTCTGTCCAGCAGAGTTCATGGCAGCCATCTTCCTGCTCTTCGGTAATCTTCGGAAGGCATGAGCATATCTGTCCTATACTGAAGAGCTTTCAGTCTAATTAAGACCATAAATCAGTAGGTGTCAATTCAAGCGTCATTATTATCAGGGATATGATAGCAGGGATATATAAGGTTTGATTAATACAGTCGGGAGCAAAACCATTAGACTCTGAATGTTAAACAAATAATTAGATATTAAACGTGGAGTTTAGCAGCATGTTTCCAAATGATTTATGTTTCTAAACAGGTTAGTAGGAGCCTATTCACACTAGTAAATTCATAATCCCATCTCCTCCGAGACACCAGAAAGCTAAATCAGATCTCACACTCCCCTATCTGTGTGTATATTAGCATTACCCTGACTGAGCACAGATGTTCACATCACTCATGCACTTGTGGGAAGGAGAAATCAATTGTGCTCAGACTAGAAGCAATATATATTATTGTCATAACCTTGCCCCCCACTTTATAGGGGTTCCCCATCATTTTGAGTGACATGTCTGTTTTTATCCATGCAATTGTGATGATGTATCCAGATTCATATAGATATATGGGTTTATTTGCAGGAACCACTCACTCTGGACTTATGCAAAAACATAAAAGTTTATGGTAGTCAGCTGAATCCCCAGCCTTTCTCAGTTCAGCTCACTTTCATAGAACACAACACACTGCGACAACAAACTTGACAGAGGGGCAACAGAACTGCCTTTTTAAGGTCATGCCACAACATCTCAATAGGATTCAGGTCAGGACTTTGACTAGGCCACTCCAAAGTCTTCATTTTGTTTTTCTTCAGCCATTCAGAGGTGGATTTGCTGGTGTGTTTTGGGTCATTGTCCTGCTGCAGCACCCAAGATCGCTTCAGCTTGAGTTGACGAACAGATGGCCGGACATTCTCCTTCAGGATTTTTTGGTAGACAGTAGAATTCATGGTTCCATCTATCACAGCAAGTCTTCCAGGTCCTGAAGCAGCAAAAAACCCCAGACCATCACACTACCACCACCATATTTTACTGTTGGTATGATGTTCTTTTTCTGAAATGCTGTGTTACTTTTACGCCAGATGTAACGGGACGCGCACCTACCAAAAAGTTCAACTTTTGTCTCATCGGTCCACAAGGTATTTTCCCAAAAGTCTTGGCAATCATTGAGATGTTTTTTAGCAAAATTGAGACGAGCCTTAATGTTCTTTTTGCTTAAAAGTGGTTTGCGCCTTGGAAATCTGCCATGCAGGCCGTTTTTGCCCAGTCTCTTTCTTATGGTGGAGTCGTGAACACTGACCCTAATTGAGGCAAGTGAGGCCTGCAGTTCTTTAGATGTTGTCCTGGGGTCTTTTGTGGCCTCTCGGATGAGTTGTCTCTGCGCTCTTGGGGTAATTTTGGTCGGCCGGCCACTCCTGGGAAGGTTCACCACTGTTCCATGTTTTTGCCATTTGTGGATAATGGCTCTCACTGTGGTTCGCTGGAGTCCCAAAGCTTTAGAAATGGCTTTATAACCTTTGAAATTGAACTCAGGTGTGATAAACCACAGTTAAGTTATTTTTTAACAAGGGGGGCAATCACTTTTTCACACAGGCCCATGTAGATTTGGAGTTTTTTTTCTCCCTTAATAACGTAAACCTTCATTTAAAAACTGCATTTTGTGTTCAATTATGTTATCTTTGACTAATAGTTAACGGTTTTTGATGAGCAGAAACATTTAAGTGTGACAAACATGCAAAAGAATAAGAAATCAGGAAGGGGGCAAATAGTTTTTCACACCACTGTAAATGCATTTACAACAATATAAACCCTGCATTGGGGAACCCATGTGGTTTCAAGTACCACAGGCCCACACTCAACTTCAGATGGACAAATGCAATTGCTCAGTTTAGTCCCTGGTAACGTGTCCCTTCCTCAAAAGCTCTTATACCCCAAATAGCGCTACCTGCCCCAAAGGCAGTTGGTCCGACGTAGCAGGTTTGCAATAAAAACCTGTCTTCACACAGGGGACCATACGCGGAATATGTTCCATACCTTCCTCTCAGGTGAATCATGCACTGGGGCATCCACAGGTAGATGAGCGGGAAGCAGAACCAGGGTTGGATTGGTGCATTGGGGGCCCACCAGGTTCCAAACATCGATAAAAGATGGAAAGCAAGTGCAAAAACTATTTGTTTATGGTGAACAATCTGAAAAGAACTGAATTGAAAAAAGTTTTTGGAAGGTGAACAACTCCCTTAATACATATTGTATTTGTATGTGTAGCTGTATCCTACAATGAGATGCCTAAGAGCCAGGGCTTTTGATGGGACCGGTATTGACTACTTATTTTGTATAATTGGCAATAGCGAATAAATGTTTGCAGATGTTTATAGTCATTGCTGGGTAGATGTCGCATTGTAACATAAATAATGTAACAATTTTCAGCTCCTCGAGACTGCATGTATTGCCAGATCTATTATTTTTCAGCTGTGTGAGCTAATTGTCTCTCTAGACGACTTTCACATGCAATTACATCTCATTTGTGCAGTTCCAACTAAACACTATGCGCTGTGTTATAAAGCATTTCAGTATTAATTTGTTGAAACACAAAATATTGGAGCAAGGCACTCTGATAGGTCACACATAGATCAGCCTATGACACGAAACGCATTAGTATGAGATGTTTACATAAAACTTTCATACTTTTATCTACTATTAGTCTGATCTATGCGTGACCTATGAGAGTGCCGTGCTCCAACATTTTGTGTTTCTACATACGGATTGTCCGCTCCCTTGGGCTGAGGGGCTGAGGCAGGAGCACCTGGTCAACCTGTTCAACTTGGTGAGTTATTTGACTGGTGAAGTTTTTTATGCTTAAAGAGCATGTAAAGGCAAAAAAATAAAATCCCATTTTTACTTTCTTTAATGAAAAAGAAACCTATCTCCAATATACTTTAATTAAAAAATGTGTACCATTTTTATAAGAAACCTGACTGTCTGCAGTGAAATTCTCCCTTCATTTACTGCTGTGGATAGGAATTGTCAGATGGTCCCTAACTGCTGAGCAGGGAAACAATCATACTCATGAACAGCAGGGGGAGCCCCCGCCTTACTTCCCAGCCATGCAGAACTCAAGCAGCTTTGTTTATGACGACCCCTAAGCAGCCCAGACCACACTGAGCATGTGCACAGTCTTAGTCTTGCAAAGATGTTTAACAAAGTTACAAGATGGTGACCCCCTGCAGCCAACTTTGAAAGCATAAATTCTTTGTTTTATTGGGCTTGTGGTGCAGTAAGTCCATGTATATATTTAGTATACAAAATACAGCATTTCTAGCCTTATTCTATTTATACTTTACATGCCCTTTAAGTACATTTGGTTTGCAATATTAATTTGTTGACAGAGTTAATTTAACTCAATGAAGCCAAGAAGTGTCTGCTGGTTTAAAGGGGTTGTTCACAGTTAAATTAACTTTTAGTATGATGTAGAGTGTGATATTCTTAGAAAAATTGCAATTGGTCTTCATTTTTTTATTAAATGTGGTCTTTCAATTGTTTAGCAATAGAATTTTAACAGCTATCTGGTCCAAATTACCCTAGCAACCAAGCAGTGATTTGTTTTGGGGTTCTGTACCAGCCCAAGGCAACCACAGTCCTAGCTTTGTGGCTCCAAAGATGTGTCAGTAGCTCCCCATGTTCTTTTCTGCTGATTTACTGCACATGGTCTGTGTTGTTGTCACTTACTGAACTTAGGGACCTACTCAAAACTATAATTAAAATTATAATAAAAAAATTACTACATGGCAGCACAGAAACCAGTGCAACTAGCATCATAATTTAATAATCAACCCTGTAGCACCAGCTTATATTACAGACCAACATCATTTTCTTCTTGATAATTAGTGACGACCCCTAAGCTTAGCTTCTCAACAGCTGCTCAGAGCCCACTGAGCATGTGAGTGTCACAGACACTTTCCAAGATGGTGACCCCCTGTCACAAGTTTGAAATCCTGGATCATTGCTGCTATTGAGAAGCTGAAACTTTAGGTTGGTGCAATAAATTCAGTGTATAAAACATGGCATTTTTAGTCACATTCATTTTTAGAGTTTAGTTCTCCTTTAAAGTGAATCAGTGGAAAATTGTTTCCCCCACTAGAGGTGCGGGTTAATATAGTCTACACTCCAGGACAGACAAAATATTATTTTAGACCATAAAAAAACCTGCTAATAAAAATGTATTTTGTATCAACAGTCCCCTTGTAATGCAGGGTGTCCCAAACTCAGAATTAACTCCAAGGTCCTGAAAGTTAACCAATAAAGGTTTTACCTTAATATAACATTTTAGATAATTGAAAAGGAACACCGCCACCTGCTGGTGATTGTGAAAAAAATATGTTTTCTGATGTTGCTTTGCTTAATACTAACTAGAGAGCATTCCGTGAAAATTAGTTTTAAAATGTTAGTGTTTAAGAATAAAAAAATAAAGTTGTCACTTTTGGTTTTTTTTCCCTGATTGCATTTTTTGTCTTGAACTTGAAGTCTGCCTGTTGGGTTAGGAATATTACACTCTACTATATTTTTCATTATTTATTATTATTGTTTGTGTATGCTGGATTTCTTACTCCCCCCCCCCCAATATAATCCAAAATATAATTAGTCTTCAAAGTAGGCCTCCAGTCCCCTGCAGGGGGAGTCCCTGCTTTACTTCCCAGCCATGCAGAACTCAAGCAGCTTTGTTTATGACAATCCCTAAGCAGCCCAGACCACACTGAGCATGTGCACAGTCTTAGTCTTGCAAAGATGTATAACAAAGTTACAAGATGGTGACCCCCTGTAGCCGACTTTGAAAGCATAAATTATTTGTTTGATTAGGCTTGTGGTGCAGTAAGTTCATGTTTATATTTTGTATAAAAAATACAGCATTTCTAGCCTTATTCTATTTTAGACTTTACATGCCCTTTAACAACACACGCACACACATACAGTAAATATATAAAAGATTTTATTTTACAATGATATATTAATAGATCGGGATGTCCGAGGTCTCCTGATTCCAACGTTGACATTATACTCAGAACTTCATCACATTCTGAAAACTCCAAATTGTGTTTTCTGCGTCGGAGCATTTAAAGCTGCGCTCAGACTTAGTCCCAGAACCAACCTGGTATCAGCAGGATCAATTATTCCATCATCCCACAATCTAAAAACATAGATATAAGATGTTGTGTTAGCAGTTATAATATTAGTATCTTTACTGTAAAGAAAAGAAAGAAAATTCAATAAAGGCTGTCTGTGAAGGTTTTCATTCATCCAAGTCATGGTATATCCATATATAATACACAAAAGCCATGAATATCTTGAAAATGATATCCTTATAAACGGTGAGTTCTGATGTCATCAGTTATACACGGTGAGTTCTGATGTCATTTCTGTCACATGACTCACTGAAACTTGTGTATTATAATAAATAAAGTACCCCCAGTTGTAAAATATGAGGATATTAGAAGTTACCTTGGAGTTCCATGACCTGTATAAAAACACTTGGCCTTCGGCCTCGTGTTTTTATATGGTCATGAAACTCCTCGGTAACTTATAATATCCTTATATTTTACAAGAGGGGGTACTTTATTCACTATATAATCAATTCAGAAGAAACGGAGAAATCTAGTTGGATGAATAGCAAAAATGTCTTCAAGGAGGCGGGGATGTACAGCAAGTCCAGTTGATTTGACTTATTAATATAGATATCAACAAAGGCCGACATTTGTTCAACTTGAGTTTACATGCTTATAAGTACAAGCAAGATCAAGATATTTACATTATTTCTTGACCTCACAGAGCAAACATTGAAAGAACCATATTTATTATTAAAAAAGCATGATTTCATTGGATCAGGGACAAATCATAAAATCGAGCGAAAATCCGAATTTTCTGATTTATTTTCCAGAATCACTGGATTTTTGCCTGAAAAGCCCGAAATAAATGGATTTTCTGGCTAAATCCAGCGGCAGACACTTCCAAATAGGATAGGGACCTCTCCCATTGACTTATACAACCCGGCAGGTCTGAGATTTTCGGATTCTGCGGGGCATAATAAATTAGATTATTTTTCCACTAAAAATTCAGATTTTAAAGTAAAAAAAAACAAAAAACTATTTTTTGCATTTGGACTTTAATAAATAACCCCTAAATCAGAGCACAACACAAGCATGCAAAAGGTTCCCTGGGGTTGCCACTTAAACTGTGGCTGACTACTGCCCCATGTGGACTGGCAGCCAACAATTGGTTGTGTTATGCAACCAAAACTTGCTTCCAATCCAGAAATTAAAAAAAAAGCTGCTTGGAGGCCGCTGGGAGAAACATCCAAGGGGCTGGTGACTAACATGTTACTCATGAGCCACTGGTTAGGGATCACTACTCTAAATCAAGGTTTCCCAAACTGTAGTTTTTTTTTAATGGCAGATGGGCAAGTCAAGGTCAGTTAGAGTAGAGAGAATGTTTATTTTACCTGCTATACACCCATGGAAAACCAGCCTTAGAGTCAGTAAGGGTAAAATTGGGGTTAATGTTTATTTCTTTCTCTAGAACTTTCAATAAACTATGAGAATATCTACTGACAGTGTTGCCATATGTGTGTAATCTTGTCACAGACAAACAAAACATGGTGAAAACCTCAGCTATAAATGAGCAGTAGAATAAAATATATTAAATATTGCAAAGTAGACCTTAAGTTCAGTTCAACTTACAAAAGCTAAAGGCATTTAGGGGAGTTGAAGTTTCATTATAAAAAAAACCAAAACATAAATGAATAGGCCGAGCATGTGTCATATCGTTTACATCCATACACTTCATTAAAGGAGAAGGAAAGGTTAAAACTAAGTAAGCCTTATCAGAAAGGTCCACCTAAATGCCCCGGGCGTGAGCATGCTCAGTTTGCTCCTCCCCCCCCCTTCTCTGCTGTAATCTGAGCCCAGAGCTATAAGTGAGCAGGGAGAGACTCGGACAGGAAGTGATGTCACACCAAGCTAATACTGCAGCTGCTATCCTAAACAAACAGAAAGCTTCTAGATCTTTTTACTCAGGTATGGTAAACATTCTACAGAATAAATATAGCATTCTAGCTTGTAATATTGAAGCTAATTTATTGGCAATAAAAATGCCTCTGTAACTTTCATTCTCCTTTACTAAAATGATCTCACCGTGCACTTGAATAATACGGATTCCCCTCTTCTTCAAACCTCCTAACGATGGGTTCCTTCAGAGCGGCTTCTTCCTGCTCAGAGAACTGGAACAAAAATAAAAATGTATTTGATGTCATTGGCCAAACAGGTAGAAGCCTTTAAGTGGGGTCTGACAATGGTGCTGCTGACAGAATGGCATACGGTAAGTTGTACAAGAATTCTGCATCCTGGTGCCCTGGTGTGTGATGATAGCTTCCATCAGATCAGATCCACATGTCTGTGTTCTCTATGTGTAAATAACTTCATAATGCAGCAGCCCAGGTCCCCACAGCATAGTATACGTGACACGATCAACCCACTGAGCAGGTGTTACACTCTTGTGACACAAGTTACACACACAGTGATTTTTTGGAATGCACCAAGGATAAGGTTAGGGATTGCGCCAGGATTCTGCCTTTTTCAGCAGGATTCCGAATCGGAAGAGTCTACGGGGCAAATTCACTAACATTCGAAGTTGTGCCAGGCGCAACTTCGCCGCACTTCGCCAGGCGTAGTTTCGTCAGCGCTCCGCAAATTCACTAAAATCCGAAGTTGCGCTCAGGGGTAGCGTAAGGTTGCGAAGTTGCGCTAGCGTTGATTTGCTAAGTAAAGCAAAGTTACGCTAGCGAAGGCTAATTTGCATACGGCGCGAAATTCAAATTTCAATGGAGGAATACGCATCAGCACTACAAATGGCTAGAAAACCTTCAAATCATCAAATAAAAATTTTATTTTGCCCTACACATGTGCCCACTGTCTAGGTTAGTTGCCATGAGTCAGGAAATGTAGGGGGGAAGGAGGGGAGCTCCTTAAAAATTTTCGATCTTTTTCAGCCTATCACCCATAATGTAGAAAACACGCCAGCGTTTTTTGGGACTTAGGGATTGTTTCAAAAAAAGTCAAAAATTTTTCTATCTACTCTATTGCGCTTCGCCAGGTCTGAGGTGGCGAAGGAAGTCTAGCGTAAAAGGTAGCGTTCAGTACACTGCGCGCGTTAGTGAATTTGCGTAGTTACGTCCCTAGCGAAACTTCGCCAGGCGTAAGGGTGCGAAGTAACACTAGCGAAACTACGCCAGCGTTCGTTAGTGAGTTTGCGCAGTAATGAAAATGACAAACGCTAGCGAAGTAACGCTAGCGTTCGGCGCTTAGTGAATTTGCCCCCAAGCGCCTGGCTGAACTGAACAGGAATCTTACAATCACACCGAATTTTTGTCACACAGACAACGCAGTTTTAAAAAAAATGTCATAAGTGGTTTAATCCTTTCTTTCCCTGATTTGCATATGCATATTAGGGTTTGTATTCGGTTCAGGATTCGGCCTAATTTGCATCTGAAAAGTGTATTTTCACAATTATTAATAGGAACCCTTAAAAGCAAATATTCTTGGGCATTCCCAAGAATATATGTGCAATTTCATTATAAAACCTATGGCCAGGATGAACATGATGTGCCCAGCAGATTATGCCTGTGCCCAGCTTTATTTTTAAGGTACAACTGGCCCTCGACAGCTCATCTTAATATACTCTATTCCATTGCTCATCAGTATTTCCTATCAGTATAGTAAAACTATACGGAATCACAGCGATACAGAATTTTTTTTATGAAGAGCAAGAAAACACAGGATTACAGGTTCAAGCCCAATATATGAATGAATAAATAAATATAGTCCTTACATTAAAATCAAGCTGCTGTGAAAAATCCCCTTTTCAAGGTGGGATTAAAAAATTAAGATGATATTCACCTGTTTCCCTTCTCTTGCTTTCTGGTCTTTTGCAATTGTAGCCAATACAGTTGCGGCTTGTTCACCGCCCATTACAGAGATGCGGGCGTTTGGCCACATGTATAAGAACCGAGGGCTGAAAAAGAAGGCAATTTAAAGAGCAAATAAAGATATGTAAATATAATACAAAAAAATATATATAAAAACAAGCATCTTAAAATAAAAAAATCCACCTATTAGCAACAAACACCCCCATTTTTCTGTTGAAAATATATTTGTTACAGTTGAATGAAACACAAAGAAGACCCTTAACCTCCCATCCAGCTGCCTTAGATTTAACACAACTTTTCCTCTCAGTGCTTGAAACAGTGGGCAAAGCATTGGCACTTAAATTAACTATGAGCAAGTGCAGGAGCGTTCATTATAATGAGCTCATTAGCACTTACACATAAATACACATTCCCTGGCACAGTGGGAATGGGTCTCCAGATAGGAGATAGGTGTTTTATTTCCATAAAGAAAAATAAAACAGCACCATTGCAGGGTAATTTTCCTGTGAGCGCTGTGCCACCATCTTGAATGCTTTTACAAGGGATTTATGTAACCATTATTTAACACTAGGGGAGTACTGACCTAGGGTAAAAAAAGGAAAACCATTGTGTTGCCTACCTAACAAACTGGTACTTCCTGGTCATCGAATATGAATATTTTTCCATGAGCAAATTAAAACAAAATTATTTTTTTTTCCTTGTGGGGAAAAATAAGGTTAATTGTTGGAACTTTTGTCAAATAATAGTGACAATGTCCCTATGTGTATTGCACTATATTGAACTGGAGGGGGAACAATGACAGTGACATAAAACATATCAACACAAGTGGAGTTGAGCAGTGGAAAAATCTCTTTTTTAGAAAGAAGCAATTAGAATTTTCTTTAAAAATCACACTACAAGGGGGGATATTTATGTAAGATGTACCTGTAAGCTCTGCCACACATGCCGTAGTTTCCAGCCCCATAAGAACCTCCAATGATGACAGTTATTTTGGGCACATTAGCACAAGCCACTGCAGTCACCATCTTTGCTCCATCCTTTGCTATCCCTCCAGCTTCATAATCTCGGCCGACCATAAAACCTGGAAAACAAAGTGACCAACATTACAATCGCCATATTTATTTATTATGCAAAGCAAATACGAGTTCCTCGTGACTCCGTGAAATCATGTGGTGTAATTATGTATGAATCTACAATGCAATATACATTCATTACAACAACGAGTTTTTACAAATAACAGAACATTTTTTACTGTACTGAACATTTTTTTTTTACATAAGAAAGTTGCTTAGAATTAGGTTTTGTTTTATTAGGCAAATTTTTATTTTGGGGGATCACTTGCCTTTTAAAATTTGTGCAAATGTATATCAACAGCATTAAGGGGCTGATTCACTAAGGGTCAAATATCGAGGGTTAATTAACCCTCGATATTCGACTAGGAACTAAAATCCTTGGACTTCGAATATCGAAGTCGAAGTATTTAGCGCAGATAGTACGATCGAACGATCGAAGGATTATTCCTTCGATCGAACGATAAAATCCTTCGAATCGAACGATTCGAAGGATTTAAATCCAACGATCGAAGGAATATCCTTCGATCAAAAAAAGTTAGCCAAGCCTATGGGGACCTTCCCACATACTTCGACTATCGAATGGTCGAATAGTCGAACGATTTTTACTTTGAATCCTTCGATTCGAAGTCGTAGTCGAAGGTCGAAGTAGCCCATTCGATGGTCGAAGTAGGCCAAAAAAACTTTGAAATTTGAAGTTTTTTTTACTTCGAATCCTTCACTCGAAGTTAGTGAATCGGCCCCTAAATGTCAGTATTTGTAGTTCACTATCTTTATTATGGCAGCTTTAGCCTATGTTTAAAGTAGTACTAAAGCGTAACTAAAGAAGTAGATATATAAAAGTAGTATAACTGCAGTTCCCGGATTTCCCCTTTGGTTCCGACTCAGTTTTTCCCATTTTACCTCGGGTGGCAATCACAATATCACAGTCTGTGTGAGTCAGCGCTAAAAGCTAGGAGAAATAAGAATGCAGCATAAAGAGAATCTAAGTGTAGTGGGTTGTTGGTAGTTGCAGTTCCACACTCTCCCAAAATTCCACTATGAGGTGCTAGATTACTTTTTACATCCACCACGTGCCTTGCTTATAAATTGGGTACTTACAAACGTTTTAAGGCTTTAAAAACATAGTTATTATTGATTATTACCAAGTGTCTTGCCACAGAGCAATATAGACATTTCCATTGAACCAAAACAATAAATACTGATATAAAGGTTTCATTTGCAGAAAACAATCCTTATTGAAAAATCAGCAACCAGTTCAGTGCAAGTTAAATCTATGAGAAAAAAAGTCAGTCATAGCTCAACAGGCTGAAGTCAGAATTACACGATTGACAAAAAGGAGCAAGTAATGAATGACATACCAACCTGTAATATTCTGCAAGAAAATGAGAGGTATATTTCTTTGACAACAAAGCTGAATGAAGTGGGTCCCCTGTTACAAAACAGCAGAAAAAGAAATGAAAATGATGGCAAAGAGCAGGGGAAGGCAATTATCCCTTAAATGTGTTGTTGCCCTCTTAAAGGAACAATAACACCAAAAAAAGAAAGTGTACATCATTTACTGTTGCCCTGCACTGATAAAACTGACGTGTTTGATTCAGAAACACTACTATAGTTCATATAAACAAGCTGCTGTGCAGCAATGGTGGAAACTGAAAAAAAGGCGGAACCAAAGGGGAAATCCAGGAACTGCAGTAGTAGTAACGGATAACACCATTATGTTCTACTGAGCTTATCTGCTGTGTAACCTGAGCCTTTCTCATTTGAATGGCTGCCCCATTGCTACATAGTAGTGTTTCTGAAGCAAACACGCCAGTGCATTATATTTGTATTACTTTAAAATACTTTCATTTTTTGATGTTACTATTCCTTTAAGGAATCTATATGATCAGAACTAATAAAGTATAAAGTGATAGAATTGAACAAGATTTAATTTAAACATAACTTCTGCTTTAACATGAGACATGGAACATCATTCCAGCATAAACAAAATACACGTCATTGTTCATTTATGGTATTTACGCCCAGAACCTAACCAATCAATTTAGTCTCATTATTTTATACATTACACCTTCATTTTATGAGGAAGTTCGTATGCTCTGAACCTTTTTACCTATTGTATCAGTTATTGGCTATTGTTTTTTGTTATCTTTATGTTCAATATATGCACCAAATTACTGTACAGCACTGTGGAATATGTTAGTGTTTTATAAATAATAATAATAGTTGTTAATTATATAGGGTTGCAAAGGGGTGGGCCGTGATGCAGAAAAGGGGGCGGAGCCACGTGGGTCGTGCCGCAAAAGGGGGCGGTGACACATCGTGCAAGGACAAGATGACGAAGAAAAGGTACGTTTCCACCGGAGGGCAAGAGCTTTTGTTAAGGGTATTACAAATTACCGGCAGCTACATTGCCAGTAAATTTGTAATACTGGCCCTAGCCCTGGCAGATGTTTTACCCGATAGGCTGGTAAAATACTGGCTGGGTGGCAACCCTAATTGCAACATACCTGTCCAAGAGGCATCCATACCATACATCATAATCAAACATACAACAATTTACCCATGAGCCACATTCAAATGTAGAAAGAGTTGGGGAGCAACAACAAGCATGAAAAATGTTCCTGCCAAATAAAGGATATAATTGGCTATTCGGTTGCACTATGTGGAGCAGCAGCCTAAAGGAGAGTTTGTTTGGTCATAAACCTGTTTTTTATGCAACCAAAAATTGCCCCCAAATCAGGAATTAAAAAATGAGCTTTCTGCTTTGAGGCCAAATGAGATGATGGATCTCCTGTGAGCTACTATATGACAATCCATTTTTTAACAATTTTCCCCTTCCCACCCCTAATTTGCATATGCAAATAAGGATTCAGATTTGGTTCATTATTCGGCCGAATTTTTCGCAAAGGATTCGGGGGTTCGGCCAAATCCAAAATAGTGGAGTTGGTGCATTCCTAAAAAAAAAAAAATTGGTGGTCAGGGTCCCCTACAAATTAAAAAATAACTGGTGCCAGGGTCCCCTACACAATAAAAAAAACATTGGTGCCAGGGACCCTTCATATTCTTCATTCTTACGGGGGATTTAGTTCTCCTTTAATTTGAATCTTATATTATCTGTATGTCTGTCTGTTTAGGTGGGCTGCCTCAATAACTCTCAAGCACCACTTTTCAAGAATGTGTTACAAGTCTAAAATGGTATTGATACTGTTTTGTAATACCATAACCAATAATGTTTCAACGCAAAAAAGAAATATAAAAAAAACCTTATGTAATGAAAGAAAAAATCTTCAAATTCTCATTTTCAATTTCAACCTTTTAGCAAATTGTGGAATAGTAGTGAACCACTGTTTTCCATATGTGTTATAAAACACTGCAGAAAATCAGGCAAATTGTATAAATTGGGATGGGGAGCTTCTACGGATCAGGGCATGTCTATGCTTAACTGGATGTGGTCAGAGGAATTATCCGATTCGTTTATGCTGGTGGCTACTGTTATTGATTACCAAGGGAATATAAGATTACAACATAATTAAAAGGTAGTAACATAGTTCATCCTTTTAGTATACTTGCCTTTTTTGCAGATTCTGAGAAAAGAACTCCATTATTTCCAATAATACCAACTGGGTAACCGTATATCCTGGCAAACCCTAAAAACAAAAAGCACAACCTTTCATATATGCAGCACAAATAAACATCAGAGGTTTAATGGTAACAGAAAATAGCACTTATGATTGGTGTAAAGGCAAACAAATTTGAAAAACTGACTAACAGGCCCTTTGATTTACTAGAAGCAATAACCTGCCCTCTATCTTTGTCATGGCACATTACACACCTATATTTAAAGGGGAAGTAAAGTCTAAAATAGAATAAGCTGTATTTTGTATGCTAAACATAAACAAGAACCACAAGCCTAATTAAACAAATGATTTATGCTTTCAAAGTTGGCCACAGGGGGTCACCATCTTGTAACTTTGTTAAACATCTTTGCAAGACCAAGACTGTGCACATGCTCAGTGTGGTCTGGGCTGCTTAGGGATCGTCATAAATGATCAAAACATCACAAGTCAAATAATATCTGCCAGAAGCCAATAGCAAGATCAACTGGGTCCTGTGTTGTCATGTAATCTAATGTGGATTTTATAGTTTATGTATTGTTTAATACAAACTTTCTCCAACTCTGCAGAAACAGTGGCTGCAGCACAAAAATCCTCCAAATAGTTTATGTTTAAATCTGGCTCTTGATCTTTGTCCCAGCAGCTGGAGTTGGAAACAGTAAAGGGAATGTAAAGACAAAAACAAAATCCAATACAAATCTCTACACAGTCGCCAACTGCTCTACAGGGAAAAATACAAAGCTGCTTGAGTTCTGCATGGCTGGGAAGTAAGGCGGGGGCTCCCCCTGCTGTTCATAAGTATTATTGTTTCCCTGCTCAGCAGTTAGGGACCGTCTAACAATTCCTATCCACAGCAGTAAATAAAGGTAGAATTTCACTGCATACAGTCAGGTTTCTTATAAAAACAGTACACATTTCTTAATTAAAGTATATTGGAGATTGGTTTCTTTTTCATTAAAGAAAGTAAAAATTGGATTTTATTTTTTTGCCTTTACATGCCCTTTAACACAGAGGCTGCACTGAACACAGAACTACTGAGGTTTTTGTTTAGCCAAAAATGGTAAAAATGGCAGAATAAAGCAGAGCGGTTGGCAATAAACACAGAACTTATACTAGGTGTGCAGGGCAATATCAGTATGTCAATAAATTATAATTAATAATTTAAAATGTTTGATCTTCTTGCCTTCGAAAAAATTTAATAGTAAGACACCCAAGAAGTGGATAATTGCCCACAAATAAAGAAATACAAGGAAGAATTTAAAATAATGTAGCATCAGTGGGTATTAGTCAAAGCCAAATCCAAACTCCACAACCCATAATCCCCTTCTGTTCAGTACATAGAAGAATCTGTGTCTGCTCTTTCCATGCAGTTCACTGCGAGAGGCTGAGGTTCTTGGGATGATATGCTACTATGGCCTTGTTTGACGTTTTTTATTAAATTATAAATCTATTTTAAAATGTTCAATGATTAATAAAGAAACCTAAGATTGCCAGGATTTTTGATGCCTTACAGACTCAAGTAGCTGGTTGGAACGTTAAGGTTTTTTTTCATCTTTATGTTTAACTTTTCTAATTTATCTGCTTTTTGATCATTAAAAACATACACATATATTATATCATTACAATGTGAATAGCAACATTCCTTTACCTGTTATTAGGGTATCTCCATATAATGCCTTAAATTCATCAAATTTGCTTCCATCCACAACCCGAGCAATGACCTTAAAAGAACATATAACTTAAAAGCTTTACACGGCGTATAAAAAACATTTTCATAAAATTGTGACGTTTTCCACAGCCCTGGCAACCAATCATTGATTAGCTTTTTTTCCCCCAACCAGCTGAAGGTAGAATAATAAAACAAAAATGTGATTGCGATAGGTTACTGCCTAGATGCAAATTCACTCAGTGTTGGTTATGTTTTTTAATGTTAAACTCTCATATTTACACATATTGAAATCAAAAGCTGGCAATTTTCTTCTTATTTGTATGTGAACAATGACTCTAGATCACATCAAGCATTTGGTCAGCTATAGATGTAGGAGTGCTTGCATTTCATGGCTTCTAGCATCTAGTGGGATGCTGATTTCATTCTCTGTGCTCAGTACTCTAATGCTACTTTTACTGGATTGCCCAGAATGAAATAATGCCCACGGCTCCCTGCTGAATATTATACACAGCAATGGGATTGTGAGGACTTAGGTTGAAGGAAGTCATCTGTATACTATATGAAGAATCTACTGTATTAGGTTGCTAGAAAAGCAGTCCTTCTATAGAAGGGTTATATTATTTCTCAGTGCACCAGTGTATGCTGAGGACATAATTACCTCTCGCACATCAAAATTCTTTTTTAAGTTAGCACCGACAATTCCATATAATTCATCCGCAGGAAAAAGAGGATCTTCTGGCTTCTCCACAGTCACCTAGAAATTATCAAGCAACATTATTTAATTTTCATCCATACAAGGCACCACTAGAATATAAATCTTACCAAAGCTGGTCATCATCCCCAAAAGGTGATTGTGGCACCCAGGGCCAGATTTACATTGTGGGTGCCCCTAGGTCCGCTGCCATTAGTTGCCACCTTCCCTTCCCCTTCATTTCTGCACATGTGCAAATTTTCCTCGGGTCTGGAGCATTGGGGGAATTTTAAAAACTATTGTATCGCCTGTGCATCCCCAGTGCTTTCTGAACCAATGCGGCTGTGTTTGGGCAGAATGCCGCCCCCTAAAACCCTGGCACCATAGGCCTGGGCCTTTGTGGCCTTTCCACAAATCCGGGCCTGGTGGCACCACATGCTGTGATAGCTGGGAACCCCCATGTTTGGCCCCTTTATGACAAAAACACACAGGTATAGTTCACAACACAGTTACCCCCTGGTCTTCAGGAGACACAAACACAACAGCTTAGTTAGGATCAAGTACAAAGCACAGTTCAAGCAGAGAGAAAAAGGAAAACATTTTTTTTTTTTTTTAAATTTCCATTATTTACTTAAAATTGAGTCTATAGGAGATAACCTTCCTACAATTCAGAGTTATCTAGATAACAGGTTTTTGTATAAGGGATCTCAAATATGTACAATCAGTCTCATCTGATGACATGGCCATCCTGCAGCTTAATACTGATAGTCTGTCTGACTTACATCTAAGGTCTTCTTGTAGTTCAAGCTCCTCACGGTTTTCCGAGCAAGATGAAGAGCATGAGTATCATCTAAAGCATAATGATCTGTCACTCCAGACTTCCTGAATAATACAAAAAAGTGTTCAGCATTTATAAAAACATTAATACACAAATATGCAGGAGCCTCTGTTATGCCCATAACTAATCAACCTATCTGAGATGGTTACAACTTCCGTTGAGGGCTCAATTTCATTTACAGAACTAGTTAACTAGCACTAAAATATTTTTTTTACATGAAAAAAAAAAAAATTCACTGTTTTTCTGCCAACATCAGCCTCAATAAGTGGACATACAGAACTGGATCAGTACATCTGATCATCTAAGTGTGTGGGTTAACAACAAGCTCTTCAAGTATAGCAAATTACAATTATCAACGGTAGCCATGGCCTTGGAATTTTAGTATATACTGTATTGTTGATAGGGTTCCCACAGTGATCTGCATAAAACTTCAGTGCTATTAATTATACACAGAGTTTTAGTAAATAGCTGCTCTATAGAGCTTACAATCTTTTTCGGTGCTTGAGAAGCAACAAACTTCAAAGAAGTATTTTGAAAATATATGAAGTGTTGATAAACCAGTAGCAACCTAAATCAAAAAAAGAAATGAATCAGGGGGCAACCTTCACTTAGGTACAAAGATGCTGAAGGTTTCTATGGAAAATTACAATACGCAGTTTCTGAAAGAAAAGGACTCCTTGAAGGTATTCTATAACTGAATTTATGGTCACTGTTCTATATGGAAAGCATCTTGCAATGAAATCTCAAAAAAAGAAATAAAAACAAAAAGCAGATGATAGAAAAAAAAAAAAAAAATAGAAAAAGAAAATAAAGCAGGTAGGGCCCCAAGAGTAAGAACATTAGTTGACATTAGTTGATATTTGCAGCCTAGTCTTTTTCATTTTATTTGTTCATTGACAAACACAGTGCACATATCACCATTGTTTCATACCCTCAATGCCAGGGCGGGGCCAACCTCAGCCAACCAGCACCCTAGGCAACCCCGCCAACTTTGCTATTTCATCCTCCTGCGCACATGCACGAATAATGAGTATGTTCATTTGTGCGCACATGTATGAACAAGCTCTCTCGTGAGCACTATTTAGGGGAGATGGGGACTATGTAAAATGAATGACTAGGCTACAGAAAAGATATGTAACCATCTCCCTCAACCCCGTTGTGTCCTAGGCACGTGCCTTTTCTGCCTACCCCTAGTCCCGGCCCTGCTCAATTCAAACTTGTCGCCCAGAATTCCATCTTAGTTGTGGAGACACCCAAAAATACAGTGCAAATTGCATGTCATGCATCCATTGGAATGTGAATTGTTGCACAGTGCACAGACTTTAAAAAAATGATAGACTGTATGAAGTTCAATATGCAAACATTGGCAACATTTTGGCATAATTTTTTTTAAAAGGAGAAGAAATACCATTTTGCTCCTATCAGCATAAAACTGCACCGGCCCAGGGTTCTCCTAGCGAGCACCACAGACTGATCCTCTTCCTGCTTCTTCGGGTCTTCTTGCGGCAGCGCAAACGCAGTAGAGCGGGAATAACTAAACTTTAACAAAAAAGCCGGCTATTTTGCTCTACTGCGCATGTGTCTGCCCTGAGAAATTTGAAAAATGAAAAAGCAGGAAGAGGATTGCTCCGTAGTGCTCTCTAAAACGATGGTTCTGCTGGTAGGAGCATCGGCCTGGGGTGTCGGGTAAGTAAAAGTCACTTGGGGTGCCTAACTTTTGAAACCCCAAGTGCAAAATGGTATTCCTTCTCCTATAAATGAATTCCTTTTTCTATTGCTTGACTCTGGGTGAGCTGGGCAGGGCATTATCTGGCCCACTGAACTTATGTAGGACAGCACTGAAAAAATCAGCAAGTAAGCGCATTAATCAGTGTTAATCAACATTTTGTGCAGTCATCTTGATACCTCTCAAAATCACTAAGGGATGTGATGATCAGGCAGTTACCCTCAAACTGGCCTGCAAAGATCAAGCTGACAAAACAAAACGTAAGCACAATACTCTCACTATTACAGTATACTTCTGTTCCCAGGCATATTACCTGCAGTGAAGGTCTGCCCCACCCAGGTCTTCTGCTGACACTTCTTCTCCAGTTGCAGCTTTTACCTGCAAATACAAAGTAAATTATAGTTTTGAAAATTAACTTTTGTGCTCACAGGTCTTTGGCAAAGAAATCCAAAAACATATATTTAATCTTATGCAAAGTCTCGAAAAAGTAGTGTTAGTCACTAGTACGCACAATGATTAAACAGCATTAAACACATTGAGGAAGCTCATTTGTCTAAATGCTCGTTGGGGAAGATCAGTTCTAGGAGTTGCATGACACATTGGATAATCCTATCACAGTAACTACACAGAATCAACACCTCTGTGAATTTTCAGATGTCACCGCTCTGAAGAGTTACAATGTGCCATTGTGATTGGATTAGTGGAAGAGTTTATATGCCAGGAATTTCCCACACCAGTCAGTTGAACTCAGCTGCTCGGATACAGGTGGCCATACACGGAGAGATCCGCTCGTTTGTCGATGTCGCAAAGCGAGCGGATCTCTCCCCGATATGCCCACCTTGAGGTGGGCAATATCGGGCTGATCCGATCGTGGGCCCTAGGGCCCAATGATCAGATCCTAAAAATGGTAACAACGAACATATGCGGCCGCGATGGGGTTTTTTAGTCCCATCCGATCGAGTTCTGCCCGACTTTCGGCCAGATCTTGATCGGGGAAGCCCGTCGGGGGGGCCCCATACACGGGCCAATAAGCTGCCAACTCGGTCTGTCGGCAGCTTTTATCGGCCCGTGTATGGCCACCTTTAGAAGTGAAACAACTTCAATGATTACTCAACAGATTTACTCAAGTCCAGTTGTTTTTAGATTTACCTATACTAGATATACCATGACCTAGATGAATAAAAATCTTCATAGTCAACCTTGCTTAAATATAATTGTGCCTCCCGGTGCCTTGAGATCCCCTCATGTATTTAATGCCATTTGATCATTGTGCTAACTTTTGTCATATTAAGTATTCTTGGGGTTTAGGACTGAGGGGTCTATTACTGAGTACTTATTATATAAGACAGTGGACACACTAGATTATCAGTGTATGAGGGGGAATCTATGATCCCCTCTGTACCCAGGTAATTAGGCCATTAAAAGGGTTAAGGAATCATGTGTCACTGATCCTTTTTGTAATGTTTTTCAAGTAATTATTTGTTTTTAAAGGGCATGTAAAGGCAAAAGAATAATATCCCATTTTTACTTTCTTTAATGAAAAAGAAACCTATCTCCAATATACTTTAATTAAAAAATGTGTACTGTTTTTATAAGAAACCTGACTGTATGCAGTGAAATTCTCCCTTGATTTACTGCTGTGGATAGGAATTGTCAGACGGTCCCTAACAGCTGAGCAGGGAAACAATCATACTTATGAACAGCAGGGGGAGCCCCCGCCTTACTTCCCAGCCATGCAGAACTCAAGCAGCTTTTTTTATGACGATCCCTAAGCAGCCCAGACCACACTGAGCATGTGCACAGTCTTAGTCTTGCAAAGATGTTTAACAAAGTTACAAGATGGTGACCCCCTGTAGCCGACTTTGAAAGCATAAATTATTTGTTTGATTAGGCTTGTGGTGCAGTAAGTTCGTGTTTATATTTAGTATACAAAGTACAGCATTTCTAGCCTTATTCTATTTTAGACTTTACATGCCCTTTAATGGTGTTTAAATAAAGTGAGCTTTTTTGATAACTGTATGCTTGTGTGAGTCCTCAATGCTGGATTTCCTCTGTTCTTATGCGTTTTATTGCTTTAAGTTCTTAATCCTTATACCCAGAAAAGCTCCCAATGTATTTACAGTGTTATCGAGTAAGTGAATAACATAATCAGTGCACCCTTGGGTGATAATAGGTATATACATTTGTCATATGGTGTCGTCAGATTAAAAATGTTGTATACAGTGATTTGAGACAGACTGGAAATATATCCAAACTATAGGAAAATATGTGAGACAGCGATGGTATAATTATTGAGGATTATTGTGGGTTATATTGCACATTGCCATACCCCCCCCCCCAGCATGAATACTCCAATGGAAAGATATGCATGAAAAATAGCTGCCATACTTTCCTTATCACTATTATCTATTTTTCTTCAACTTTTATTGAGCAAATACAAAAATCAATGTTTAGCCAACCTTATGTCCTACCTACATCCCTAGAGCACAGTTCAATACAAAGCAAAAGGCAGTTGTCAGAGTACAAAATTAACACTTGAAAACAGATTAATAACTCATCCTGTTTAGGATTTGTTTTCTACACATTAATCATTCTAAAGACAAACAAATCTGCAGATTCAATTAGCAGTATACAATATAAAAACGCCATTGTATGAGTGGACCCCTAGACGATAATTACTGGACATGTTTCAGCCAAGTTATATATGATGCAACATATGCACAGGGTGGTCATGAACAAGAAGACAATGCGAGATGATGGGACTGTATTGGGGACATGAGTAAGGAGTTGTCACCTTTCAGGAGAAAAATACCAGCCCTGTGTCTATTTGCCATAATAATTCCAGCTATCAGCTGCCATATTTACCAGTTGAGATGGTAAAATATCAGTATGGTGGCAACCATATGTGAATGAGGTAAATGCCACAAAAAAACTATTTTGAAAACAAATCTAGGCAGCTCCCTCTAAAAAAGAAACTCTTGGCTCTCTATTAAAAAGAAAACTAAAGAACCAGCAGCAACGATATCATATTTGTCTATTAATAATTCCCAAACCAAACATTTACATGCATCTTATGATCCATTAACTAGATTTCACATATTTGGTATGCTTTGCAATTAAGTATTAATTACACAAGCTCCTAAATATATAAGCCATGGGCATGTTTAGCCTGGTAACTTGCTTTACAGACAATATGAGGGCTACTTACCAATGGTGGGCCACCCAGGAAAATGGTTCCTTGTTTGCGCACAATTATACTTTCATCAGCCATAGCTGGGACATAAGCTCCACCAGCTGTACAGGATCCCATAACCACTGCAATCTACAAACATAAGTGCTCTATTAAATAAAAAGCTTTTTTTTTTTTTTTTTTTTTTTTTTTTAAAAAGAACTACATTCAACTAAAGAAACATTTATGAACAACAGGCTTTTCATCTTACCCATTAACTACTTATTCTGTCTTTCTCTATCTTGTGGCTACCTATACAAACATGGACAACCCTCACTCTCCTCCTTAATTTCTCTACACAATGTTTGAACCTTATGTCTCACCTAAAATGATAAAATATTATATCTTAGGTCTTTTATTTTAGCAGTAACTAAAATTAAGTAGATTGTTGTCCTGATGCTTTCAGACCTATGATTTATTCACATTCAGATTTTTGTGTTATTTATGGCTACATTATCCCCATTATCTAAAATATATCACAAAAGCTGCGCATGCCTCCCTAAGATCCTCTGAACATGAAAGTTTACTATTAAAAATATATTTAATATACATTCCTATTTTTTAAAGGGGTGGTTCGCCTTTAAGTTAACTTTTAGTTAGGGATGCACAGAATCCACTATTCTGGATTCAGCCGAACCCTTGAATCCTTCGTGAAAGATTTGGTAGAATATCGAACCAAAACCTAATTTGCGTATGCAAATTAGGGGCGGGAAGGGGAAAACATTTTTTACTTCCTTGTTTTGTGACAAAAAGTCATTTGATTTCACTCCAGCCCCTAATTTGCATATGCATATGAAAAAGGCTGAATCCCGAACCAAATCCTGGATTCGGTGCATCCCTACTTTTAGTATGTTATAGAATGAACAATTCTAAGCAACTTTTGAATTGGTTTTATTTTTATTTATTTTTTATAGTTTTTGCTTTATTTGCCTTCTTCTTTTGACTCTTGCCAGCTTTTAGATGGGGGTCACTGAAACCATTTAAAAAACAAATGCTCTGCAAAGCTACAAAATGTATTATTTTTGCTACTTTTTATTACTTCATTCTATTCAGGCCCTCTCCTATTCATATTCCAGTCTCTTATTCAAATCAATGCATGGTTGCTAATTTAATTTGGACCCTAGCAACCAAATTGCTAATATTCCAAACTGGAAACCTGCTGAATAAAAAGCTAAATAACTCAAAAACCACAAATAATAAATTGTCTCTGCGTCATACTAAAAGTTAATTTGAAGGTGAACAAACCCTTTTAAAAGCAGTTTTTTAGTATCAGTATCACTTTAAGTACCTGAGATATCCCTTGAGAAGACATTCTTGCTTGGTTGTAAAAAATTCGCCCAAAGTGATCCCGATCAGGAAAAACTTCTGCTTGTCGAGGGAGATTTGCTCCTCCAGAATCCACTGGAATAATAAAGGGTCAAAGTTAATGAATTCACATAATTTTGCCTCAACAGTGTTGTTTGCCCAAAAAACTCTTGGTGCCACTGTTAGATCATACACACCACCGCTTAATAACTTAAAAAGGATAGGTAAGCACAACTCATGCAATTTTACCACTCTTATGACTTTTGCTACATTCTAAAAAAGTTATTATTATTATCAACATGTATTTATATAGCGCCAACATATTGAGCAGTGCTATAGCCGAGAAACAATATCCTATATAATCACCTAAGTATACACAAGGGAGGTGATTCTGCATTGCAATTTCTTGTGCTCTGAGATGTTTCTTCACAGTAATTGGGTAATAAGATCCACCTTTCACGGTTGCATCATTGGCTACAATCAGACACTCTACCCTGTTAACAAAAAAGAAAGTAAGATTCTACAATTGGACCATACTAACAATTTTCATAACACCACAGTATACCAGTGCAAGCGTGAATACTAATATATAGAACATAATGTACCTCTTTCATAATATAAAAGGCAATTAGAAGTCAGAGAGGATGTATACATGTCCAGTGCATTTATGGTGGCCTCGGTACTAATATCCTCAATGTTAAACAGGGATATATAATTTCTTATAATATTATTCGTGTCACACGTTTTATTGAACTTGTGTATTATATCTGATTATATGCATAAAATACTAGATTTTTATTACATTCATTAAAACCACCCTAACCTAACGGGGGGGGGGGCTCCTTATTATTCCAAACATGTCAGGAGAGTCAAGAGTGAGTTTATTGTCATTCAGCCATATACATTTGTACAATACACAGTGAAATGATACAACGTTGCTATGGGACCATGGTGCTACACACAACATAGATGTACTCGACAACAGACAAAAAGTGAAAGTGCAAAAGTATGCAACTCTTGCAAGACAGCATAGTGCAGGGACAGGACAAGACAGTGCACACTCAGCAGATGTAACATATACATATATGTATAATACAAATATAGTGTATCACACAGACCATAACTAGCGTTATTGATATTGAAACACCCCTAGTCTCCATCGCACAGATGCATGCATGTATATATGTACAGTGGTGTGAAAAACTATTTGCCCCCTTCCTGATTTCTTATTCTTTTGCATGTTTGTCACACAAAATGTTTCTGATCATCAAACACATTTAACTATTAGTCAAAGATAACACAAGTAAACACAAAATGCAGTTTTTAAATGAGGGTTTTTATTATTTAGGGAGAAAAGAAATCCAAACCTGTGTGAAAAAGTAATTGCCCCCTGAACCTAATAACTGGTTGGGCCACCCTTAGCAGCAATAACTGCAATCAATCGTTTGCGATAACTTGCAACGAGTCTTTTACAGCGCTCTGGAGGCATTTTGGCCCACTCATCTTTGCAGAATTGTTGTAATTCAGCTTTATTTGAGGGTTTTCTAGCATGAACCGCCTTTTTAAGGTCATGCCACAACATCTCAATAGGATTCAGGTCAGGACTTTGACTAGGCCACTCCAAAGTCTTTATTTTTTTTTTGTTCAGCCATTCAGAGGTGGATTTGCTGGTGTGTTTTGGGTCATTGTCCTGCTGCAGCACCCAAGATCGCTTCAGCTTGAGTTGACGAACAGATGGCCGGACATTCTCCTTCAGGATTTTTTGGTAGACAGTAGAATTCATGGTTCCATCTATCACAGCAAGTCTTCCAGGTCCTGAAGCAGCAAAACAACCCCAGACCATCACACTACCACCACCATATTTTACTGTTGGTATGATGTTCTTTTTCTGAAATGCTGTGTTACTTTTAGGCCAGATGTAATGGGACGCGCACCTTCCAAAAAGTTCAACTTTTGTCTCGTCGGTCCACAAGGTATTTTCCCAAAAGTCTTGGCAATCATTGAGATGTTTTTTAGCAAAATTGAGACGAGCCTTAATGTTCTTTTTGCTTAAAAGTGGTTTGCACCTTGGAAATCTGCCATGCAGGCCGTTTTTGCCCAGTCTCTTTCTTATGGTGGAGTCGTGAACACTGACCTTAATTGAATGCAAGTGAGGCCTGCAGTTCTTTAGATGTTGTCCTGGGGTCTTTTGTGGCCTCTCGGATGAGTTGTCTCTGCGCTCTTGGGGTAATTTTGGTCGGCCGGCCACTCCTGGGAATGTTCACCACTGTTCCATGTTTTTGCCATTTGTGGATAATGGCTCTCACTGTGGTTCGCTGGAGTCCCAAAGCTTTAGAAATGGCTTTATAACCTTTGAAATTGAACTCAGGTGTGATAAACCACAGTTAAGTTAACAAGGGGGGCAATCACTTTTTCACACAGGCCCATGTAGATTTGGAGTTTTTTTTCTCCCTTAATAACGTAAACCTTCATTTAAAAACTGCATTTTGTGTTCAATTATGTTATTTTTGACTAATAGTTAACGGTTTTTGATGAGCAGAAACATTTAAGTGTGACAAACATGCAAAAGAATAAGAAATCAGGAGGGGGGCAAATAGTTTTTCACACCACTGTATGTAGGTTGTCATATTTACTGTGCAATTACTGTAAGAAACTAAACAATTCAGAAATTGTGTCTTGCCAACTGGTGTAACAATTGAGGTAATACAGGGTAACTAATAATAGCTGTTAGTACAAGTTGATTGGTTTGGTTACCATCTTGGAGTCTGGAAGGATTTTCCCCCCCCCAAATTGGAGAAGCTTCAAAAAGATTTTTTGCCTTCCTTTGGATCAACTAGCAGTTGGATGTGTGTCTTTTTTCAACCTAACTTACCATGTAAATCTACTGTTATTTTACAATGGTGGGATTTTTTTCAACTTGGGCAATGTCAAACTGCATTTAATGATTTGAAGTACACTATTAAATCTCTTTATTCAACCCACTATATTTATAGCTAAAATACAAATATTTTTTAAAGGTGATTCATGACTTTTTGTATATTATATTTAAACTATGCAAAAATTTCAAGTAATTTTTTTTTCTACTTTCAATTCATGAACTGTCAAATGCCAAGGAACAAATACAACATAAACATGAGATTTCTGGAAACAAATATATAATAGAAAATATATAAAAAAATAAAAAAAATAACGTTAAAGGTAGCCATGTACTACCATTTCTGCTCATTTGGCAAGGTCACCAGACAACCAGATCTGGGTTTCATTGGCTCGGGCCAAAATGGGGCTGATCTTACTGTTGGTCTTGGGTACCTAAGATCTGATCATTGGCTTTTTATGAGTCACTAATATAGAGGCATTTCTGGAAAGTGCATGAAATTTTATTACAGGGCTTTTGTCTTTTTTTGTTTAATGTTTCTTTATTGCTTCTTTTGTGTTTTTTTATGCTTGTAGTTTTGGGGAATATTTCTCCAGATACTAACACTCAGAAGAGGCTTAAATATGCTGGTGGGAAAAAGCTTTGTGTGCCATTGGCCTAAAGGTTCTTATACACTTACCCAGACACTCGTCCTATACCAGAAATAATGCCCCCAGCAGGTACCTCCTCATTACCATATAACTGGTAACCAGCAAACTGAGAAAACTCCAGGAAGGCCGATCTGAAAAAGAATGTTACACTTTATAACACACGGCTTCTTCTAAAACATTACAATTTACGGATACAATAAATATTAAACAAACAGTGATACCTCAATCCCCTTACTTTAAGTCTTCACATTTTACACCATTTTTTGTGCTTCCACAATATATAAATCATAATGCCTTTCCCTGATTTCAAGTTGTTCTCAGATTTTACACCATGTTTCACAAATGGGGATTCTACTGTGAATATATAAAAAAGGTTCACCTTTAAATAATTTTTCAGTATGATGTAGACATTCCTACTTTAAGACTATTTGCAATGTGTTTTGTGCAATGGTCATATTTTTTGTGGCTTTTGAATTATTTAGCACTTTGTTTAGCAGCTCTCCAGCATGTAATTTCAGCAGCTATTTGGCTGGTAAGCTCCAGTTTACCCTAGCAACCAAGAAGTAGATTTGATTGAGAATCTGGAATATCAACAGTTGAATAGAAATAGTAACAATAAAAAGTAACGATAAGAATGTAATAAGACTGCAGCCTCACAGGGCAATAGTTTTTCTGTTGCCAGGGTCAATGACCCACCAACTTGAAAACTGGAAATAGGAAAACAAAGAACACAAATAATAAAAATAAAAAACTGTAAAAAATAAAACGTAGAATTACTGAAAAGTTACTAAAAATAAGACATTCTATAGGCACAGTAATAAAGAGCACTGAATGGCATCTGTTAAAATGTGCATTATAAAATGGTAAGGGTCATTGACAAACAGTGCAGTTAATTGGATGCACATTACCATTTTTTTACCCACAATGCAATTTATCCCAGAATTCCAGAGTAATTGTGGCTGAAATCACAATAAGTTCTTCAAACACATAAGGGTTCAATATGCAATGGAAATTATTGGTGTTTTTTTTTTTTGCCCCATTCCTAAGTTCATCTTCAACTTAACTTTTAGTTTGTTATAGAATGTCTAATTCAATAGGTCTTTAATTTTTATTTTTGAATGATCAGATTTCATCTTCTGCTTCTAACCAGCTTTCAAATAGGGGTCACTGAACCCACCAGCCAAAAAACTATTGCTCCGTGAGAATACAATTTTATTGTTTTTCTTACTTTTTACTGCTTATCTTTAAATTTATCTTCCTGTCTTTTGACACCACTGCCTGGTTGCTAGGGTAAATTGCACCCAAGCAACCAAACAGCTGCTGAAATTTCAAACTGGGTTCCTCAACAAAAAGCTAAAATAATTTAAATAAAAGTGGTAGAAAGTATTTAAAAAAAAAAAACGATATATATATATATATATATATATATATATATATACATACATACATATACACACACACACACACACACACACACACATATATATATATATATATAAATACACACACACAAAAATAGCTTGGAGCGCCCACACTTCTGAAATCCAATAGTTGGAGGTGCTCGATCAATTGATGAATTATACAAGAATAAGGGATCAGCACACTCCTTTTTCAGTAGTGAAGGAATGCTTTTATTTTTGCATTTTTATCCGACGTTCCGGTTCCACCTGAGGACCTTATCATGTTGGGGCCACTATCGGAGGGTTGTCTTTTTATTATTATGACAAAAAAAAAAGAGAACATGTGAAGGAACAAAGAGGAACTAAAAGGACCAAGTAACTCTGAAAAGTAAAAAAACATACCCTGGATCAATAAGCCTATCAATTCTTTCTCTGGGTAACAATTTCCCTCTTGAAGTATGAAGTGCTCGGGCCTTATCCCCTCCTCCTGAAAAAGATAAAAAATAAGCAAAATATTTTGTCAATCACTGTTTGGGGTTTTATAATGTTTGCAAAATAAGAAAAACTCATATGACCGTTAGCATGTGAACCTTAAAGGAACATTGTAACAAAAATTTGATTTTATTCATGCCTAGAAGGTATCGGTCTATTATCCAGAATGCTGGGGATCTGAGGTTTTATGGCTAAAGGATCTTTTGTAATTTGGATCACACCTGCTAAAAATCATAAAAACATTAAATAATCCCAATAGAGAAATATGGATTCATGCAGCTTAGTTACAATAAGTGTAATGTAGTGTTTTATTAAAAAGGAAAGGAAAACCATTTTAAAACATTTGAATTATTTGCTTGAAATGGATTCTACGGCAGAAGTGCTTCCGATAATAAGGGATCTCCTACCTGTATGGTGTTTTATTAAGCACTGCACTACAGTCTTTGGGGGGAAATGAAAGATACTGTTGGCTGAAAGCTGCTCTGCAAGCCTTCTAATGTCCCATGTCCCTTTTAGCATAAAAATGAAACCTTTTAACTTTACTTGAACAAGGATATTTATTAGATAAAGGAGATCAGCATTCAAGGTGCCAACCTGGACCAAAACAGCACAGTCCTATACACGCAAGAAAATAACCGTCTCCTTTATGAGTTATATGACTCCTTACCGGTCACCATGGTTTCTCGACTGTGGATGGCTTTTCCACGTGTTTGAGAGCATGCCGAAAAGGTCCCAAAAAATCCCTTATAATACTTATATTCTACTGGTACTCATTGGTTCTAGAATGACAAACTAACAGAACAGACTGTTCACCATAAACAAAGACTTTTTCAATTACTTTCCATCTATTACTTTTTTTACCGTTTTCTCAAAATTGAAGTTTAATGTTCTTGTCTCTGGTGTTTGTCTGGCAGCTCAGTGATCCAGGAGAATCTGAACTGTTACAATTTGCTACTTTTAATTGATACAATTAGTTGATACATTGCTCAGCAGTATCTGTGGCATATTAGCAACTAATGTATCATTTCTAACAGTTGCCTTTAATGAAACTGCTCCAGGATTCTGCTCAGCAAGGCTTAATATAACAAATGTATCAACTAAATGTAGGGATGCACCGAATCCACTATTTTGGATTCGGCCGAACCCCGAATCCTTTGCGAACGATTCGGCCAAATACTGACCCGAATCCTACAAATTTGCATATGCAAATTAGGGGTTGGAAGGGGAAAAATGTTTTACTTCCTTGTTTTGTGACAAAAAGTCATGCAATGTTTCTCCCCACCCCTAATTTACATATGCAAATTAGGATTCAGATTTGGTTCAGCCGAATCCAAATCCTGCTGAAAAAGGACGAATCCTGGCCGAATCCCGAACCGATTCCTGGAATCAGTGCATCCCTAACTAAATGTATCAATTTAGAACAGTTACAGAGTCGGTAACTCCGGTTTGCCAATTGGATCAGTCCAGCTTTATGCCCTTTGCACAACAAAGAGGAGTAATTAGCAAGGTTTAAAAGGCAGAACTCACCAAAACGTATCTTTTGAGATCTCTCTTTGAGTTCCGTTACTAGTGCTTCCATCCTTTCATAGCTTTCCTATGGAAACAGTTTAGAAACAGTAGTTAAAGGTCAAGCAAAGGATTAGGGGTTTGCCGAGTATGAGTGAGACAGAGACGCCAGAGCCCCTGCATGAGGCTGAAAGACATTATTTGTACCCTTCTGCTTTCTAGATGGGGCATGCTTAAACAGTTCTAATGGAGCAATATAAAATAGTTGCACCAGGTTTATTAACATAAAGCAACCAATCAGGATAACAGTTATTTCTATTTGCTAATTGGTTGATATAGAGTTCTAGAACTTGAGAAAATGTTGTACCTTTTATTAATTGCACCTTCAGACCTCATTAAACCTCTATCAGCCATGTGATATCTGAGGAATCGGGGGTACAAAGTGTTTTAGTTGAAGGTGTGGACATGCCATATCCCCAGTATGTGTGTTTTGATGCATGTATTATGAGAAAGATGCAGCCATGTACTTTTCATGTTATAACAGTGAGAGTACATTGACAGAATATAAGGCAAACTGTGGACATGAAGTCACTTAATGAAAACTCTGCCCCAGCACATGTGCTACCTACAATATATGTGGCAATTATCAGTTACTGTTAAAGGACCAGTAACATTAAAAAAAAATTGTTAGTATACATCAAAAAATAAACACCAACACAAATTAAACTTTTAAATTGCAAAGCCTTTATTAAAAAAATAACAATGAAACTCCACTTCCGCTCTTCTTGAGAAAAGACGACAGGGTGACCATCCATTCTGCAGTAGTTGATTTCTCCTCCCTGGCTATCTCTCCTGGCCACTCTGCTCTGCCAGAAAGATGGGGCAGCACTTCTAAGTGATGCACATGTCGCATCCCCCAGCCCACGGTCGTTGCCATTGCCTGCCAGTTGCTCCCCAGTTCCCAGCATTGCTCCTCCGTCTCTCCCGGCATTTTTTTTTTCTTCCCGCACCCCCAACCCCCACACTGCGCTGCCCCGTCTCCCTCCTTGGCCAAACGAAGTCTTATTCCCTCCATCGTTGTTTCAGCGTGCAGTAGAGACTGCACACCAGGAGAGACGGAGGAGCTATTCTGTCTAGGGGAAAAAAGATAAATATAAAGGTAGGCTGGTATTGTTTTCCAGAAAAGTTGGCAGCCCTATATGCAAAAGTCCTTTGTGCCCTGGCCAGAAAGTAGGGTTGCCACTTTTTCTGGAAAAAAAAACGGCCTTCCTGTATATTATTTTATTTTAATTAATAACATTCGAATCAACCATCATTTTTACCGGCCAGTCCGGTAAAATGCTGGCCAGGTGGCAACCCTACCTGACAGATTACTTTGCAGAGAAAGATGAATTAATCCAGGGCCCAGTAGATGAGAATATACACTAGGACTGGATGACAGCCCATGGGCACCTTGCAATAAGCTGTAAGATGCCATACTAGTCTCCAGATAGTGCTGATACAACTCATGGCTGGTGGGGAGTGCTGGGAGTTATTGATAAAACTGCAGGTTAAGGAATCCCTGGATTCAAGACCAGAAGGTGCCAGCCAGGCCTGGACAGGCAATCTGTGAATTCTGGCAAATGCCAGAGGGGCTGCTGTAAGATACAATACAACTGGTTAGGCCTCTGTGTACTTGAAATGCCAGGGCCTATTTTGACTCCAAGTCCAACTGGCAGCGAGCTGCAGGGCAGGGTGAAAGCTGTCAGACAAGGGCGGGCCTACCTACCTGGTAAACAGGGGTGTTTGAGTCCGGCTTGGTCCCGATAGTGGCCACTTTGTCTCCGTGGTAGAATCTGCGGAAACACCCCATGGAGCAGTGCCTGAGGAGGCCTGGCCTCACCGTGTGCAACATCTCCCCGGTACTGCTGGAATCCTGCACGCACCGAGCAACACTGCTCCCCCGGCCAACAGAAGTCAATGAGAGGACGCGATGACTTAGAAAAGACAGCCCGGGACTGGATGGAGAGAATGTGACACTCCCACCGTCACAGCCAATCACGCTACAGCCTGCCCGTGTGTGCAGAACACACTACCTGTATTGTATGGTGTCCAGTTCAGGACATTTATGTGTACATTTGCATATGCGCATATTCATGCTCCTTTCTCCTTTTTAAAAAAAAAAAAAAAATATTTGTATAGAACGAAAAAAAGACACCAAGATATATGTAACTTTAAAATCGTCAAGTCTTTATTAAAAAAATAACTTACCGAAACTCCATTTCAGAAAAGGCGACAATCCATCGTGCGGCGCTCGATTTCTCTTCTCTGACATCTATAGGAGATAGCCAGGGAGGAGAAATCGAGCGCCGCACGAAGGATCATCGCCCTGTCGGCAGAGTTTCGGTAAGTTATTTTTTTTAATAAAGACTTGGCGATTTTAAAGTTACATATGTCTTGGTGGGTTTTTTTTTCGTTCTATACAAACGAATTAGAAAAAAATGATGTTACTGATCCTTTAAGACACTAAACGGATCTATTACACGGCCACGCCTCACATGAACGCGCCTCAGATGTGGGGCTGATTGTGCTGTCAGGGCTGGAGCAGCATGTGGAGACTCGTTGCAATAGCAGCTCCTTGACTGGCAGCGGCTGCCTCAGAAATTGACTCGGGAGCTCGCTAACTCTCAAAGAACTGACTGACTCGCCCAATTAATAACTGCACTTCGTTTGCGACTGTCCAGCTAGTGCGCAACTGACGCGAGCGCAGTACAGAATTCACGTAATTCAATCGCCTACAACGAGTGGGGCGACTTGGCTGCAATGTTCTAGCTACTGATCTTGCAAAGTACAGTCACGTGATATCAGTGCCTATTGGTGGGAGGCGCCAGTAAGCTTGTCTTACCAGACATGTGCGCATAGACCTTCCGAAACCACGCCCATTTTCACTAACACACGTGCGCGGAATTATCTGTTGTTGTTGTTCGCCTTTGCGGGGAGTTTATTAGTTGACGTCTGTTGGAGGTCCGCTACTCTGCCTGCTCACGTTGAATGAGCTTCATAGCACTGCTTGTTTGTGCATATTACTCAGCTGGAAGCTGTGTGAGTGGAGGAGGACATACATCAACGTTCGCGAGGGTCAGATCACAGGTTCTGCTTTATTGTATCCCTCCTCCTCCCCAGACCCTTTTATCTATAAACATTGCGGAAACACCAGAAGCGCAGTTAGCGAGTGAGTAGGGGAGAAGCTGGGGCTCGCTCTTGGCCTTTCCAAACTTTATTGCACGGGGCATGTATATAATGAAGCAGGAACGCCATCTAAAAATCGCAGGACCCCATATGAAAAAACTTCCTGGGCCCTCTCTGGTGCACCCACTACAAGCCCCACCTACAGGTCCGCCCTCCACACCCCACAGGTCCACCCCCACCACACACTAATAAAAAAAAAACATTGGTGGCTATGGTTCCCACATGTTAATAAAAAAATATTGGTGTTCAGCCCCCCTCCCCATTAAAAAAACATTTGTGGTCAGGGCCCCCCATTAAAAAATATTGGTGGCTAGGGTCCCTCCCCAACGTTATAAAAAAATTGGTGGCAAGGGCCCCCCTTAAACGTCCATGTAACAAAACTTGCCCCCCCAGTAAAAAAATGTGGTGCCCAGGGCCCCACCACACAATAGGGACCTCAAAGGGTTACCTTTAGGGGGGCCCTGCCATGCTACACTTACTGCTGCTTGGTCCTCTATGGGAGCTGCTTGGGCCTCTGTGTACCTAAAATGCCAGGGCCTATTTTGATTCCCAGTTCAGACCTGATACCAAAAGAAAATCAGATGGCAATCACAACAGCAAATGTGCTGAAACCCTTAGGTTGTTTTAATGAGATCTCCACATAACATTTCAGGGGTTGCTCCCCTTTTCTCAAGTGCAAAACAAACAAAAGAAGCACGATTAAAGGAAAAGTAAACCCTCAGAATGTTTTTCTTTGCCGATCTTTTTCGCAGGAAAGAAGAAACCTATATTAAACAGATATTATGTCGTTGGTGACTTTCCGCCGCTTTCCTGTGGCATTTTCATAGTTTTAATGGCAAGACTTGGGTTTGCTTAATCTTTTGCACATAGTTCTTACTGTTTGACAAACACATACTGAATACTGCTCAAGATAAGCTGCACTTATTATGGATGATCCATAATCAGTATTTGGATGAGTAGTTAAATGTCAATATGTGACATGATGAGAGTGGAATAAAAGATTTGGTGCAGCCACAGTAAACTAATTTAAACAACTAAATAAAGAAACCTTATGATGAAAAAGGGTAGTTTTCTCAATGCGTTCAAGCTATATGCATTAGGAGACATAGAAACATAATATACATTACCTAAAAATTGTCTAACATAGTGGCGTAAGCCCGGAGATAGGCATCCACACTACCTGTATTCAGCCGAGAAGCTAATGAGAAACCAGTGCTGAGCATGGGGAGAACACAGAAGCAGAGCCACGACAGAGTGGTAAAAGAAAAATCTGTGCTCAAGAGCCCAACTCTTCCCCAAAGAGACATAGCGCCAATGTTTCGCAGCAAACTTAAAGACCGTGAGGGTGCGGTAAAAATGTCACCGACGCGAAGAGGGAAAGAGGAGGTGATGGAAGCCACCACTCAAGACTTTGCGGAATCGGAGAGTGAAGGTGAGACGGATGAGCTGTATACACAAATCGCTAAGTTGCCGTCTAAAACAGACATCAGGGAAATGCTGTGGGATGTGACTGCCTCCATTAAAGAGGATATACAGGGCATTAAAAAGGATATGGCTGCTATGGTAAACCACAGAAAGAAATTGACAGCAAAGTAAGTGATTTACAGTCTAATCAAAAAGCAACATACTCAAAAATGCAACAGCAAGACAGCCTAATTATAAACCTCCAAAGACAGCTGGAGGATCTTGAAAATAGAAACAGGAGAAAGAATATCAGAGTAAGGGGTGTACCTGAGGCAATACAGAAGGATGAGATAAAGACTTTCTTACAACAGATTTTCAATAACATATTAATCAAGAAGGTTGTTGAAATACAAATAGAGCTCATCGGGTTCAGAAGCCTAAAATGGTACCCCAAATGTCCCAAGAGATGTACTTTGCTGTCTGTTGAGCTATGCGATAAAGGAATACATTTTACAAAAAGCAAAAGAAGTCCATCGTATCACATGAGGAAAACACGATTATACTGTATCAGGACTTGTCTAAAACAACGTTACGTAAAAGAAAAGTCTTGAAGCACAGACATGCTGAGAGAGAGAAAGATATTGTACAGGTGGGGATTTTCCTTTTTCCTGACAGTATATAAAGAGGGTGTTATGGCTATAATACGCAGTCCTAAAGACACAGAAAGCTTTTTGAAAAAACTCCATCTACCTGAGGTGGAAATAACCGAATGGCCAGTGGAAAATGTGCCAACTCCGGATTTGAACTGGGATCAGCATGAAGACTGGATAAAGGTAGCAGATACAAAGAAAACTACACCATTGAAAGTAAAGGTAAAGGAGAGCTCTAAAGTTTAAAAAGCTCTTGAAAAAGGATTTTAAGGATGCTTTGGACAAAATAATGAACAAAAATTGCTTAAGTTGAAATTGGACTATACTGACCCCTTTAATAATTTATAGCAATTTCTGAAAAGCAAGTTACGGACGGGTAATGTATAAAATTCACAAAATGTATGGATGTTTAAAATATATGACGTGAGAAATATTGGTTAGACCTAGGATTGGTTATATATAAAAAAAAAGAAAGTAAAAAATTGATGATTAAAGGGAAAGGTAATCAAAAAAAAAAATTATAAGATGCTCTGGAAGATATGGGATCTAGAACCCACCTAAGGCCCAGGCGGTCAAATTCCTCCCAAAACAGTGGAAATCCCACTCTAGCCGCTGTTACCAACAGCCAGCAACAGGGATGGAGCCCTAAGAAGCTGAGGCGGCTAAAATATTGGTTCTTTTTTCTAGTTTTTGGAGTAAATTCTATGGAAATCGCTCTTTTATTTTCTTCCTTTTTTTTGATGTCTGTAATTTTTCCTTCTTCTAAATTCCTCTCCTTTTCCCCTGTTAAAATGCTACAAAAGAAAAACAAGGACGTATGGTAGAAGCCATGGCAGTGTCTACTAATATGGAGTATACAGTTTTTTTTCATTTAATATAAATGGGATTAATGAATCTGTTAAGAGAGCAAGGGTATTTTATGAATGTAAGAAACATAAAGCTAAAATAGTAAAATAGTAATGCTCCAAGAAACCCATTTTAGACAGAACCATTTACCTGTGTTTAATTTAAAAACCTATTCACAAATATATATGAGTAATAATCCGGAAAAGAAAGCAACTGGAGTAATGACCCTGATTCATAAAGATTTGCCATTTAAATTAATAGACTACAAGATAGATTCTGAGGGAAGGTTTGTGATTGTTAAGGGCAAGTTGGCTAATCCGATATGTACATTGGCTAATATACATTGTGTAATTGGCAATTTTTACAGGTGTTAGAAACTTATAGCGAAGGACTAGTTATTTTGGGTGGAGATTTCAACATTATGATGAATCCGCTTATAGACTCGTCTTCTAGTAAAACTAATATTTCCTATAAAAGCCTCGAGAGTAAAAAGATCATTAGCAGACATACACTTGGTGGATATATCGAGGGTAGTGAACCCGCAAAAAAAAAAAAAAAAAAGATTACTCTCACTTTTCAAAACAATATCCGGTTTATTCACGAATAGATTACATAATTGGTATCACAACAATGGGTACATTTATTTCAACAGGCCTATATAGCAACATCAATAATATCAGACCATTCACCTGTGATAGCAAAATATACAATACCAGGGGTGATAAAACCTGAGTTTAATTGGCGACTAAATACATTTTTATTACATAATGCTAACAACAAGGAGATGATACATGATTGGATTGTACAAATTATATTAAATAATAAGACATTGAGATTAGTAACTTTATGGGAAACACTTAGGGGCAAATTCATCATGGGTCGAATATCAAGGTTTAATTAACCGTCGCTATTCGACTGGGAATTAAAATCCTTCGACTTCGATATTTGCAGTCGACGGATTTTAGCGCAAATAGTTCGATCGAAGGAATAATCGTTCGATTGAACGATTAGATCCTTCAAATCGAACGATTCGAAGGATTTTAATCCAACGATCGAAGGATTATCCTTCGACCAAAAAAATTTAGGACCTTCCCTATAGGCTAACATTGGGTTCGGTAGGTTTTAGATGGCGAACTAGGGTGTCGAAGTTTTTTCTTAAAGAGACAGTACTTCGAATATCAAATGGTCGAATAGTCGAACGATTTTTAGTTCGAATCATTCGATTCGAAGTCTTAGTTGAAGTCGAAGGTCGAAGTAGCCATTCGATGGTCGAAGTAGCCCAAAAAACACTTCGAAATTTGAAGTTTTTTTACTTCGAATCCTTCACTTGAGCTTGAATATGTTTTAAGAGGCAACTTGATTAATAATTTGATAAAGGAAATATCGCAATTAGAACACAATGATACATTTTGGAATAAGGGAACAAATGACACAGAGAATATTTGCTTTATATGATAGACCTTCTGCTAAAATAAAAATTAATGGTACCCTCTCACAGATAGTCCAGATATTTAATGGCATGAGATAGGGATGTCCCCTATCGCCTACTTCGTTTCTGCTGGTGATGGAGGTATTGCGCTCACATATTAGAAATAATCAGGATATATCGGAGTGATGATAAAGGGCAAAGAATATAAATCCGCAGCATTTGCAGATGATCTGTTGATGTACACAACAAATCCTCTAATCACTTTACCAAATCTGATATGCCTATTGAAGCAATTTGGAGAACTATCCAATTTTAAAATTAACTACACAAAATCTGAGATTGTAAACATAAATGTGAAAGACTATATTGTAAAGCAGATTAAACAAAACTTCCCATTTAAATGGTCGTCGTCCACTATAAAATATCTAGGGGTAAATATAAGAGGGGACTTGGAGAAGGCATTTCAAGACAATTATATACCATTGTTACTATCCCTACAATAGATAAGTGGGAAAAAATTAAGATAGCGTGGTCTGGAAGAATACAAGCTATAAAGATGGTTGTTATGCCCAAAGCGCTATATCTATTTCAAGTTTTACCAATAGATATACCACAAACTTTTTTTAATACACTAAAATCTATGTTTACAAGGTTTATATGGGATGGTAAAAAACCAAGGATAAATTATAAAATACTAACAGATCCCAAAGAAAAAGGAGGGATGGGGGGTTCCAGGCCCGTATTTATACTACACAGCTGTACATCTGGTGTGAATATTAAATTGGACCACAAGAAAAGAAAAAAAAGATTGGAGGTGTATAGAACAAGAGTGGGGTAAATTTCCAATAGAAAATGCACTATGGGACGATAATTGGACAAAGAATAAGACGATATTACAACATCCCCTAATCAGTACTACTCAAAGTATGGCATAAGAATAAAATAGATATGTATTTGACTAGTGCCCCATATGTGCTACAACCACTGACGTATAACCCAAAATTTCTACCTAGCTTGGAAAGGGGAGCATATGAAAGGTGGGAGAAATGGGATGATAGATTAACAAAAATCCGAGATCTTATTAGAGGAGATAAGATGTTCCCTTTACAGGAATTACAAAGGAGATGGGGGGGGGGTGTTATGGTAAGTTCCTGGTTTTGAGGGAGGCAGTGCAAAGGTGCACACTGGGCCTGCTGTAAGGCACTGGCTATGCCACTATGTACCATTAAAGGAGAACTAAAGCCTAAAAATGAATTTGGTTAAAAATGCCATAATCTACATACTGAATTTATTGCACTAGTTTCAGCCTCTCAATAGCAGCAATGATACAGGACTTCAAACTTGTCACAGGGGGTCACCATCTTGGAAAGTGTCTGCGACACTCGCATGCTCACTGGGCTCTGAGCAGCTGTTGAGAAGCTAAGCTTAGGGGTTGTCGCAAATTCACAAGCAGAAAATGAGGTTTGTCTGTAATATAAGCTGATGCTACAGGGCTGATTATTAAATCCTGATGCCAATTGCACTGGTTTCTGTGCTGTCATGTAGTAATTATCTGTATTAATTACTAATCAGCCTTATAATGGGACATTTATATAATGTATATTGTGCATTGGTCCCTAAGCTCAGTAAGTGACAGAAGCACAGATCATGTGCAGTGAATCAGCAGAAAAGAACATGGGGAGCTACTGGGGCATCTTTGGAGACACATATCTTTACTACTAAAGGGCAGCAGTTGCCTTGGGTTGGTACAGAAGCCCAATACATACAATGTACAACATTTCTAGCTACTTCATTTAGGCTTTAGTTCTCCTTTAAAGGGGTTTAGTACAAAGTAGAGTGATATTTTAAGACCATTTACAATTGGTCATTTTTATTTATAGTTTTTTTAAATTATTTAGGTCTTTGTTCAGCTGCTCTTCACCTTGGAATTTTAGCATCTTTTTGGTTGCTAGGGTCCAAACTACCCAAGCAACCAGGAGCTGGTTTGAAAGTGAAACTGGAATAGGAGAGGCCTGAATTGGAAAATGAAAAATAAAACATAACTGTAAAATTGTAGCCTTATGAAACAACTGTTTATGGGCTATCTGGGTCAGTGATCCCCCATTGAAAAAAAAAAAAAACAGTGCTTTTATGGATGTAGATCATAATGAGACAACATCGCTAAAAGTAGTGCCTGCATTAGTAAAGTATGGGCACTCCTGGTCCAGAATATTAGTGCAGGAAATAGCATGGGGCAGTAGACAATTTTTTTATTTATATTTAAAGACATGGCATTTAGCATAAGTATAAACTCAGTGAGAATGAGAAATTAATACATTTTGCAAAGTTGCTTAGAAAATTTTTCATCATTAGGCAAAATGTTATACATGGTTTGCTTCCCCTTTAATCATACCTCCCAACTGTCCCGTTTTCTGCAGGACAGTCCTGAATTTAACAGCTCAGCGGTTTTCTTACTGAAATGTCCAGAGTTCCTCTTCCATCTCCTGCACTGCCACTGATGCCAGAAAAAGATACAAAGTTTCTGAAACGTAATTAAAATAAGAGGCTTTTTGGTAGAGAGCCCAGAATATGCATCAGATGCACTAAGATACATTTGTAACAATTTAAGATAAGCAAGAAACCATTTGATAAGCAGGTCTCTTGGGTCAGGGTTACCCTGTCCACAGGGCTGTGGACATACCTGAACTGGGCCGTCGAACCGAGTTGACACAGACACACCAAATTTGAAAAATTCTGGCTTTACACCGGTCCCTGGGGCAAAAAAGGTTGGGGACCGCTGACTAGTAGTTTAAAAGGCAATTCCACTTTCATTAGCAAAACTGTAATAACATATAAAACATTGCACTAAAACTCCCAGAAATGTGTTCAAACTTTCATAATCTGCAAAAATTTTGTAAAATGGACATATGCTTTAATATCTTTATAGAAAACCCAAGTGCCAGTGCTTATGGATTAATAAACCAGGATGGACCGAGGGGTGAAGCACACACATTGGGATAAACCTTATGAATAAGATGATAAAATATATATATGTATGTAATATGTGGTAAAATAATGAGCAGGCAGGGGTTAGGGTTGCCACCTGGCTGGTATTTTACCGGCCTGGCTGGTAAAAATGATGGTTGATCCCAATGTTATTAATAGGGAAAAAAGATAATATAGGAAGGCCGGTATTTTTTTTCCAGAAAAGGTGGCAACCAGGTCTGGACTGAGATTCAAAATAGGCCCTGGAATTTCAGCTACACAGAGGCCCAAACTGCACCTCACCAGCCCAATAAATAGTGCCTGTTTTATGGCAACTTACAGCAGCCCCTCTGGCATTTGCCAGAACCCACAGATTGCCAGTCTGGGCCTGGTGGCAACCCTAGCAGAGGTATGGGGGCACCACGATTACCCTGGGCTGGTGGGGACTTTGATTAAAACGTTAGAAGTGAAACATTTCCATGCAAGTTCAGTATTTTGGCAAATGCCAGAGGGGCTACTATTTATCAAGCCTGTTGGGGGGGGGGGCTGTCTGAGCCTTTGTGGATTAAAACGCCAGCACCTACTTTGAATCTCAGCCCGTACCTGTTACTTTTTGCAAGGTTTGGTGCAAGCCCGGACTGGCAATCTGTGGGTTCTGGCAAATGCCAGAGGGGCTGCTGTATGGTTCCATAGAAAGTTACCATATAGTGGGCTGTTAGGGGGCTATTTGGGCCTCTGTGTACTGGGAATGGCAGGTCCTATTTTGACTCCCAGTCCAGGCCTGGTTTGGTGATCCTAAAATATTTTGCTCTTAGTATTTCTGGTTAGCTGTGCCGGTGTAACCAGAAACAGACTTGTGCTAGAGCTCAGTGTTGTGACTCTCAGGCTAACTATGTCACGATTTGAATATAAATGGACTTACTTTCTTACAACCTCCTCTAGCCCCGCCCCCAAGCCAATATAAGCAAATTGCTGGAAATTGGGCGCCAATATCTCGCTGACATGACTGGTACAGCATGGAGGGAAGCTGAGGGGTGAGTAAGGGCGAAAATTTGACGGATAAGTTAATTCAGTTTGAGGGCCTCATTCACACCATTATGTTATGCTTATACAGCGCTCATGTCTCGCTCGGGGACACGTCTCTGTGGTGGTGCTGGGAGCTCGACGTTTAGAAAGCTGTTTCTGCAGACTCCTGAGACAGAGCCCTCCGCTTGCTTAAGTCCTAGTGTTTCCCCTCCCCTGTATGGATCTATTTACTGCTGCTGTGCAGTTACTGTAACTGGTGGGATATCACACTGGTACTAGTAGCCAGTCAGCCATAGTACTGCGCGCTGTTCAGTGTAGTCTCACGATGGCTGGCTTCTATTGGCTTCCCTGGATATGGGGGGCGTGGCTAAATGTTAGTGGCGCGCAATCTGTAAATCCTGCGGAATTTTCGCCAAATCCAGCTGACATGGGACCGGATACACGGCGTCTCGTTGTTTCCGCGGTGGCAGTGCTTGTTTCAGGTGAGTTTTTGCTCTTTCGTGTGACGAATGAAAGCTGAGGGCTAAGGCAACTTCTCTTAACTTCACACGGACTAACTTTAGGGGCCGTCTCAGGTGATTGTTGGAGCCGCGCTCCTCCGGGAACCATAGACTGTGCAGTAATTGCCCCTGGTTGGTGAGCTGTGGGCCGTTCCACCGGTAGCAACATTCATGGGCGATGTGAGAGAGTTCAGGGCGAAGGAACATTCTATGTGGGGGAGGGGGTGCTGTCACTTCCTGGGAGCGGGGCTGTCACCTCCAGTGCTGCTGCCTGATTTGTTTAGCAGATTTCTGTGGAAGTTTTCAGGTTGTAACCAGGGTTGCCAATGGTTTACATTTCAAAAGCAGCCAAAGACTAGTAATAAAGTAGCCAAAAGCCATTTTAAAAGTAGCCCCCTCCGTACACTGAAAAATCTTAATAAAATGAAGTTAAAACAATGAGGGGATCAAATCAATGAAATGTCTGGAATTTACCAAGGTGCCAGAAAAATATCTTAAGAGGGTCACATCCAGCCCACAGGGCCTCTTGTGGATAGGGTTGCCACCTGGCCGGTATTTTAGCCGCCTGGCCAGTAAAGACGATGGCTGATCCCAGTATTATTAATAGGGGAAAAAAGATAAATATATAGGAAGGCAGGTATATATTTTTTTTTTTTCCCTTAAAAAAAATACGACAACTCTTCTTGTCAGATATATGGTGTTTTGGGGGGGGTCCATTCGCATATTGTAATTTAATGATCACTTTTAGTTCTTCTGACTGGAAGGGAAAAAGAAGCATAATTTACTTTACAGTGCTACGCAATATGTTGGCGCTATATAAATACATTTTGATAATAATAATTTGCACCCATTTTATTCTGTAGCGCCAAATTTTATATATAGCTCCAAGTCTGTATACCGTCCGTCTTCTCATTGTGTAACGTTTGCTGCCGTCTCTCTTTTACCCTAAACCACTGGCAAGCATGGGTACACCAGCCTGTCTGCAACTGACCGTGTCAAAAACAAAACCATCAGTGTTTCAGAGGCGCAAGCAGACCACTGAAAGCCCAGGCTGTGCATTCTGTCTAGTGATGCAGGATAAGAACTCGCCATCCATAGTCTTATTAGGTGCACGTCCCAGGCAGCCACCTGCAGCTGAAATTCAGGAACACTTCTCTAATAGACGGCACCAGACCAATGGAAATTTTCTTAAAAAGCCTTTATTCAAACTTGAGGAAAGGCTAATGTAAGTCTAAACCGTTGCTATTTTCCCCTTCAAATAAAGGCTTTTTAAGAAAATTTCCATTGGTCTGGTGCCGTCTATTTGAGAAGTTACATAGTTACATAGTTAAATTGGGTTGAAAAAGGACAAAGTCCATCAAAAGTTCAACCTCTCCAAATAAAAACCCATCATCCATACATACACCCATCCCTATTTTTAAGTAAATTCTATATACCCATATCTATACTAACTATAGAGCTGTGCTGTCTAGTGACGCACCTATTGATGCCTGGGCAAAACGCAGTCACGCCATGTGCCACCACTGTACTGCTAACTTCATCGTGGCAAACATTTCAGTCTTATTTTTATATATGTATTTTGGTTTTTATTTCTTGAAAAATGTGCAAAAAAAAACCCCCTTCATTTATACATCTGTGGAAGCATTTGTATATGTAAAATATCTCCTTCTCCAACATAAGTTCAGGTTCCCCCCCATCTATATCACTGGTGCAGATATAGAATTGTTTTGCCATGATGATGAGCAGACTGTTCATTCACTGGGACAATCGTAGAAGCTGTACAACCCTGTGTTACATACACACATAGTAACTATGCAGATTATTCGCTCCAAAAAGCTTCCCAACAGGTAGAATTTTGCACAGTGAAAACATTTCTGTGAGCACAACTGAATCTTATACATTGCCTTGCTGGAATGGGTTGTAGAAAAAAAACAAAGGCTGGCCATAGACTCAAGGATTCGTACGATTTTCGGACCGTGTGTGGAGAGTAACGACATTTTTCATCCCATGAAGATCAGTCAATCGGCCAGGCCAGGTTTAAAGATTTCTGTCAGCTGCCAATAATATCTCTGCGTGTATTGCCGATCATATGATTTTCAGTGGGAGACTGTCACCAGCTTTTGTCGGACATAACTTTCGTACGATTGCTGTCAGGGGCAGAGCATCCGCTGATCTGTTCTTTTGCTACTTTATTTGATCTGAATGGTTAGTGGCAGGTCGGGAGATGGGGAAGTCCGAGGAGTCGAATGGATCGGATCTTTGTATCTATGGCCAGCTTTAGTCTTTTTTTTTTTTTTTTTTTTTTCCATTTCTGCTTTCTAAACAGATCTTGTGTTTACTCTTTTAGGGTTTTTCAGCATGCCCGTTGCATCTGGTCCGATTGGTGAGTATATATTTCACTAAAAAAAATGGTGGGAACAATATAAATTGTTTTTGCATGTTCTGGGTGTAGTCCCATAATCTACCCATTCTACAATCCTATTATTGAAGTTTTGTCGCCTGAGCCTTTTTCTACTCAAAGGGCAAACGACCCTTAGCCTGTTTTAATTGAAAACTACATTGTAGCTTTTAGATAAAGGCCCATAGACAGTCAAAAAAATTGCAAAGCCTCTTAAGGTGCCCAGCTGCTTTCACCTGTGGCTACAGCTGGAAGGGTGCATGTTAGAGGCAACACTTGCTATGGAAATTGCCATTCTAACACTTTTCCCTCCTCTATTGCAGATTATTCACAATGCAGAGATTTCAACAACAGCCTTACAATATCTGTAGGACAAAATGTTACATTGCCAAAACTATTGTCCTCTGATCTGTTTAAACTAGAAAGACTATGGCCGTTGGAAGGTTTGATCTGTGAACTTGTCAATGGAAATATGAAACAAAATTACTTAAAATGTGTCTATGGAAACTTGACTATAATTCTAATCAACATGCAAATCAGTGACTCTGGGGTATACCTTTTTAAGAATGGTTTCGGCCCTGGTATCTGCTTAAACATCTCTGTTACTGGTAAGTGATATAACATTCTTGAATGGGGATGAAAAGGCATTGCGTTAAAGCAACAGTAACACCAAAAAAAGTGTTTTAAAGGAAAGACTATATAATCTACTGTTACCCTGCACTTGCAAAACTGGTGTGTGTTTGCTATAGAAACACTATTATAGTTTATATAAACAAGCTGCTGTGTAGCCATAGAGGCAGCTGGAGAAGGGGGAAACCGCACAGGATACACCTTAAATAAGATACGCTCTGTAGTATACAATGGTATTCTTCAGAGATTTTCTGTTATCTATTGTGTATCCTGTGTTCGAATGGCTACACAGCAGCTTCTTTATAGAAACTATAGTGAGTTTCTTGAACCGTTTTACCAGTGTAGCACAACAGTACATTATATTTTCATTACTTTAGGACACTTTAATTTTTTTGGTGTTTACGTTTTTAGTGATTCTGATATAATCTCTTAAAATAAACTAGTTTGATCATCAATCTTTTCAAAGATAAGTGTGTCAGTAGCCCTGGTCACCCAAAGATCTGATACTAGGAAACCTAGTCGGCGCAAACCCTCCTCCCCCCTGGCCTATCCGTCCCGCTGGGCAAATGCCCCTAACTTGTTACTTACCCTTCTGCGCAGGTCCAGTCCAGGGAGTTCACCGACGACATCTTCTTCCACGCGATCTTCTTCCTGCTGTGAACGGCGTTTTGGCGCATGCACAGTAGGATCTTTTCGCCGGTACGTATCTACTGCGCATGCGCCAAAAGTCACGCGCATGCGCAGTAGATCGTACCGGCGAAATGATCCTACTGCGCATGCACCAAAACGCCGTTCACAGCAGGAAGAAGATCGCGTGGAAGAAGATGTCGTCGGTGAACTCCCTGGACTGGACCTGCGCAGAAGGGTAAGTAACAAGTTAGGGGCATTTGCCCAGCGGGACGGGTAGGCCAGGGGGGGAGGAGGGAGGGTGGGCAACACACGGGAGGGAGATGGGGGGGGTTTGCGCCGATTAGGTTTCCTTCCCCTTTAAATGAAAAGTGGACACTATGCATTTGAGTAAGAGGCAACTGGATGCAATTTGACGTTATGCTTCGTTAAAGTATATTCCAAAATATTCTTTATATACATATGCACCAACATATTCTGCATTGCTATCATTTTACAGTGTAACATAATGGGATTGTGAAGCCCATAGGTCCAGTTAGAGGAAGTACAGAATATTGCTGAATACTACATACAGCCTTAGGCTTCTAGTTAAAGGGGTAGTTGACGTTAAGTTTTAGAATGTTTAATTTTTTGATTAGATCTTCATGTTTTTTTTTTTATAAAAAATGTTTATTATGCTTTTTTTTTTTAGATTTTTTTATTCCTCTTCTGACATTTTTGAGCTTTCAAATGAGGACCACTGACCCTGACTTTCTAAAATCTGTTGCTCTGTGCGAGGCTTCAATTTTAGAGTTTGCTAATTTTTATTACTAATTATGTTGAGGCCACTCTCATTGATCCTCAATGCAATTCAAGGCGTCTGGATGCTAGGTAAATTGGACCACAGCAACAACATAACTGTTGTAGCTTTTTGTGCATCAGCTCTCATTTAAAAAATAAAGACCCAGTTGCAATTCTCAGAATATCACTGTCTACATCAGTGATCCCCAACCAGTAGCTCGTGAGCAACATGCTCCCAGTGGCCTCAAAGCAGGAGCTTATTTTCGAATTCCAGGCTTGGAGGCAAGTTTTGGTTGCACTGCCAAACTGAGCCTCAATGTAGATTGACAATTCACATGGGGGCTACCAAATGGCCAATCAAAGCAATTATTTGGCACCCCAAGAACATTTTTCATGCTTGTGTTGCTCCCCAACTCCTTTTTCTTCTGAATGTTGCTCACAGGTTCAAAATGATGGGTATCTCTAGTCTACATCATACTAAGTTTAAGGTGAACTGCCCCATTCATCCATGGCAGTGGTTGTCAGACTTCTAGTTCAATCCCCCTTTAGAGGGCCAAATTTTAGTCAGGCCCCAGTAATGGGATCTTTTATCTGGGTACATTCAGAAAGCTCATTCTTGATCTGCCTTCAAGTCTACTTTAAAGGGATATTGTCATGGGAATTTTTTTTTTTTTTCCAAAATAAATCGGTTAATAGTGCTGCTCCAGAATTCTGCACTGAAATCCATTTCTCAAAAGAGCAAACAGATTTTTTTTTATATTCAGTTTTGAAATCTGACAAGGGTCTAGACATATTGTCAATTTCCCAGCTGCCTCAAGTTATGTGACTTGTGCTCTGATAAACTTCAATCACTCTTTGCTGCTGTACTGAAAGTTAGAGTGATATCACGCCCCCCCTTTTCCCCCCAGCAGCCAAACAAAAGAACAATGGGAAGGTAACCAGATAACGGCTCCCTAACACAAAATAACAGCTGCCTGGTAGATCTAAGAACAACACTCAATAGTAAAATAGTCTCCACATCTTAGCTGGTCTCAAGTAAAGTACAGAATAGCTTCTCTGGAAACGTATCTAGAAAGCTCAGAGGTACAAGAAGGCAGTCTCCCACAAAGTCCAGTAATTGTAATTTGAGTCTTGTACTTGATGGCACCTAAACTGCATGAATCTATATTAGTGCAAAACAATCCTATTGGGGGTTTATTTAAAGGGACACGGTCATGGGAAAACATGTCGTTTTTGTTGTTTTTCTTTTTTCAAAATGCATCAGTTAAAGGGCATGTATAGTCTAAAATAGAATAAGGCTAGAAATGCTGTATTTTGTATACTAAATATAAACATGAACTTTCTGCATCACAAGCCTAATCAAACAAATAATTTATGCTTTCAAAGTCAGCTACAGGGGGTCACCATCTTGTAACTTTGTTAAACATCTTTGCAAGACTAAGACTGTGCACATGCTCAGTGTGGTCTGGGCTGTTTAGGGATCATCATAAACAAAGCTGCTTGAGTTCTGCATGGCTGGGAAGTAAGGCGGGGGCTCCCCCTGCTGTTCATAAGTATGATTGTTTCCCTGCTCAGCAGTTAGGGACTGTCTGACAATTCCTATCCACAGCAGTAAATGAAGGGAGAATTTCACTGCATAGTCAGGTTTCTTATAAAAATGGTACACATTTTTTAATTAAAGTATATTGGAGATAGTAGTTTTTTTTTTTTTTTTCATTAAAGAAAGTTAAAAATGGGATTTTATTTTTTTGCATTTACATGCCCTTTAATAGTGTTGCTCCAGCATAATTTTTTTTTATATATATATTCAATTTTGAAATCTGACATGGGGCTAGACATATTGTCATTTCCCAGCTGCCCCCAGTCATGTAACTTTTGCTCTGATAAACTTTAGTCACTCTTTACAGCTGTACTGCAAGTTGGAGTGATATCAACCTCCTCCCTCCCCCCCCCCAGCAGCCAAACAAAAGAACAATGGGAAGGTAACCAGATAGCAGCTCCCTAAGACAAGATAACAGTTCCTTGGTAGATCTAAAAACAACACCCAATAGTAAAAGCCAAGTCCCACTGAGACTGATTCAGTTACATTAAGTAGGAGAAATAACAGCCTGCCAGAAAGTAGTTCCATCCTACAGTGCAGGCACAAGTCACATGACTGGGGCAGCTGGGAAACTGACATGTCTAGCCCCATGTCAGATTTAAAAATTCAATATAAAAAAAATCTGTTTGCTCTTTTGAGAAATGGATTTTAGTGCAGAAGTCTACTGGTGCATTTTAATGTTTAAACACTTTTTAGACCATTTAATCAATGGTGATCCAAGTTACAGAAGGACCAGTTATCTGTAAATCCACAGGTTCTATGCATTTATGATCTTCTACCTATATTCAGAATAATATAGAGTTTTCCTATAGAGGCCTGTTATCTTAGAGAAAAAAATAGATTGAGATATGGGGGAAACTGCATGATTTGACCCTAAGCTAGGATTTAAAAGGAACAGTAACCAAAAAAAATTCTGCATTGAAATTTCTTCAAGAGTAAATTTTTTTTTTTTTTTTTTTTGAAATCTGACATGGGGTAACACACAGGAGTAGGAGAAACGGCCTGCCAGAAAGCCGTTTTATAGTGCAGCACTGGCTCTTTCTAAAAGCAAATGACCAGGCAAAATTACCAGAGATGGCTGCCTACACACCAAAATTGCAACAAAAAACATATACTTGTTGTGTAAGGACATTTTACATAGTAGAGCATTATTTGCATCGTAAACAGGGTCCTTAAGAAATAAAACTAAAGGAATTCAGATTTTTATGGTGTAAAGTGTTTTTAAAGTAATGAAAATACAATGTACTGTTGCCCCGCACTAGTAAAACTGCTTGTTTGCTTCAGGAACTCTCTAATACAGTTTATATAAACAAGCTGTTGTGTAGCCATGGGGGCAGCCATTTGAAGCTGAAAAATAAGTCACAGGTTAAATAACGGATAAAACACCATTGTATTGGACATGGCTGGTTTGTTATGTGCTATATAACCTGTGCCTTTTCTCCTTTTTTTTTTTTTTTTTTTTTTTTTGCAGCTTGAATGGCTGCTTCCAGGTCTACACAGCAGCTTTTTTTATATAAACTATAGTAGTCTTTCTGAAACACACACAGCTTTTACCTGCGCATGCTAACAGTATATGTTTCGTTGTTACTGCACCTCTTGTCATATAATTGGGATTCAGAGTGTTTCCAATACATTAGAATGTGCCATATCGGGAAGTTCAGCTGACTTTTCTGTCTGTCTTTAACTAGGTGATTCATTCAGAACTACATCTTCCACACCTCAAGACATTTCTAAGAAATCTCCTTCTACTCATTCCCCAAGTGAGTCCTTAATCTGAGAATTGTTCTAATGTAAAGTACAGTTTAGTAGGCATAGGCCCACTGGCATGTTATCCTCTTAGCTAATATTACTGCTAGCAAATCACACTTCAACAATGGTTTCCCAGTTTGGATTCCTTTGGTATAATGTAGTTCCACAAAGTAGTGTCTCAAAAGAATTTCCAGAAGCCAAAAATCATGGTGCTGCTCCAGTGTAAGTTTGACCGTGAGGTCCATGTTGTTGATGCTCCCAATGTGGTGTTAACACTTTTTTTTTTTTTTAATGCGTGTTTAAAGCAAGAATTGCCATGAGAATGTTTTCCAAAATTGTTTTAATGACGAACATAAGCAATTTTGTTGCCATTTCATGTTTTAACTTTTTTTTTTTTTTATATATATAGGATCTCGTATTTACACTGTCATTACCATCTTGGTCAGTCTCTGTGGAATTACAGCTTTGATCCTCTATTTGTGTAAGATTTTTTTTTTTTTTTTTCTTAAACCTACGCACTACTTTTAACTTTAAGCTAAATTTTTCTGTTCTTAATTTTAAGTTAAAGTATGTCCACAGGCAGCAGTGTATCTTGGATAAAGGGGTTCACAGTGTTAGATTTTTGGGTTTCCCTAGAGTACCTGACAGTGAACTATGGCCTTCCCCCCCCCCCCCCCCCAAAAAAAAAATCTTATCTGCAAAGTCAGTGTAACGATTTCTGTAACAGTTGTGTTTCTTTCTTTCTTTCTTTCTTTCTTTCTTTCTTTTTTTCTTTCTTTCAACAGCCCCCACCAGCCCAATAAGTAGTGTGTCTATGGCATCTCCCAGTAGCCCCTCTGGCATTTGCCAGAACCCAGCAGATTGCTACACCAGGCCTGGTGGGAAGTTCACTATCTTGGTTACCAATTGCCCCTATATAGATGGCTTTTAAATTATTTTGACCTTTGCAATAAGTTCTTTCTTTTGTTTGATTCTCGTGTAGACTGTTAAAGGAAGCAAAGAGAAGATTCCAATGGCATCAACCAGACTTATTGTGTCCTTGCACAAAATGCTTCAAACCTTGGCAACAACGGGTGTTAACAGCAAGAGTTTGTGTTTATCATGCAGTGACTGATGCAACGTTTTTAAGTGTGTGTATATATACTGTATATAATATAATAAACTTGTAAATTTGTAATTTGTATTTGGCTGTTTTAGCTGTACCTGACTGGCTCAGGGGACAGAAGATCAATCAAGGGGGAGGCAGGAGTTTACATCGGTGTGAGAAGAAGCCGCTGCACTAGTTATAGCTGCCTTTGCAAGTGATCATAATGCAGTACAACGGAATAGCAAAAAGAAAATAGGATTACAGTGGGAAACGGTGAAGATGAGAGAAGATTCAAAACTGAATGTAGGCATTCACTCTTACAATCTATAATAGACATACAGAAGGCTTTATTTGCAGAAGGTGAATTGGCAGCCAACAAAATCTGTTTATTGGACACAAAACCACTGGTGTCCATATTCAGCATCTTATCTTTGTATGTAATGCAAAGTGAAGCCTTCTGAAATCAGAAGGTATTTACTTGTCTCATGCCATACACACAGCACTGCCTAAATACCAAAAAATGAGTTTTAATTCTCCCATAAGGCATCATGGGCGGAGACATACAAATCACTCCTTTATGTATCTGTGACCAACGATACATCCAGAACCGTATATCAAAACTTGCAGACAGGCTGTTTCCATCTTGTTAGGTCTCATCAATTGGGTGAAATAGTTGCAAGTTGAAATAATTTCAGACAATTTATTAAAAATGTAAAACTGCTAAATTTAACCGATCCTTTTTTTTGCCTTTTAACAGGTTGTGTACTTTTTAAGTTAACCTTTAGTATGTTATAGAATGCCCAATTCTAAGCAGCTTTTCAATTGGTCTGCATTATTTATTCTTTATAGTTTTTATATAGTTATTTGCAGGAGCCGGACTCTTCAGCTTACAAATGGGGGTCACTGACCCAATCTAGAAAATACATGCTCTTTAGGCTACACATTTATTGTTATTGCTCCTTTTAATTAATATATCTTTCTATTTAGGCCTATATCTTACTCAAATCAATGCATGTTTGCTAGGGGAATTTGGACCCTACCAACCAGATTGCTGAAATTGCAAACTGGAGAGCTGCTGAATAACACCTGAAAAATGAAAACCAACTGCAAATTGTCTTGGAATATAACTCCCTACATCATACTAAAAGTTACCTCAAAGATAAACAACCCCATTAATAGGAATTCTGTTGGGTTGTGTTGTACACTCAAATGAAATGCTGATACAGTTCTCAAAATAAATTATAGGAAATTTTGCAAGTGTAAGTGCACAAAACAACTATTTTTAGTTAGAAACATTATTAAAAGCAAGAAGATCTGTTCACATTCACTCCCAAACCCTTAAAGGCTGAACTCCATGAGCGCTTTTGTAGGCTGGTGTCGGATTGACAAAATGCACCCTACAAGTCTCATGTTGAATCGTGGGTTAAAATATAATGGGACGGAAACAAATCGGATGCATAAACTAAATGTAAAATTTTCTATCCGACACTTCACAGCTGTCGGAGGTGAATGCTGCATCTTCAGCAGCCAAGATAAAAATGGATGGTGTTGGAAAGACTTTTTTTTTTTTTCTCATTTAAATATATTGACTGTCGAATATAAACATGAACAAACAAAAGACTCAACCGACTTATCTGATCCAACTTTACAGTATAGTCTAGGGGCATCAGATTTTTTAGCAGCCTACAAAAGCTTGTGGTGTTGAGCAGCATTGCATGGCTTGAGCTGATAAAATCTGATCAAAATATCCCATCCAGTTCTACCCTAAGGGCTCTTACTCACGAGCGTTTTTACCTGCGCTCCGTTTTTCTGCGTTCAGCCGCAGGGGAGTGCAGGAATAGACGCATTTCATTTTTTCCAATGGGGCTGTACTCACACAGGCGCGTGTAGGCACCAAATGCAGGTTGAGACGCAACATGCTGCATTTTTCCTGCGTTCGGCGCCTGTGTGAGTACAGCCCCATTGGAAAAAATGTAATGCGTCTATTCCTGCGCTCCCCTGCGGCTGAACGCAGAAAAACGGAGCGCAGGTAAAAACGCTCGTGAGTAAGAGCCCTAAGGATCATGGAACAGGTGATGGGGAGCAGGTAGAATGCAGCAGCAAGAAGAATCAGGGAGGTGGGCTGAGGGAGCAGGAAGGAGAAAGTATGCTGTGCCTGAAATAATCCCTTAGGGTAGAACTACATGAGCATCTTCAACACGGCAGCTGTGTCTGCATCAGACAGTCGTGTCTTGTGGGATGAACGCTGTGACCACATCCGACATTTGTATTTTTTAACCTTGTTTTTTGTCGCATCCGGCTTCTTGGTGCACCGCGTTGGATCCGCCGGACACTCGTGTAGGTTAACCCTTACATATAGATTGTCATAAGATGGAGATTTTACACTGGGGAGAAAGATGCATTTCCATATTCAGACAGGTTTCCCTAAAATTCCATAAAAACTGGAGTATTGGGTTGTCTAGTTCATAGTCTCAGACTGGGAGAATCTTCAGGTACATGGGTATTAGTAGCCATTATGGCAGGGTGTGGCCCAGCAATATGGCTCTGTAAGCTAGAAAGTGGTGTAGAACCAATGTAACCGACTGGTTGTGTGGCACTGCAAGCTTGTAGCATGTCTGTACAGAAACAAATCACCGGCAGCTCTTTTGGCAGTGTTGGCTTACAACATATCCAGGGCAGGGATCACTGGTAATGGTTGTGGAACTGTGGGCTAGCAGCTTGTCCTGTATGGTGCACATTTTACAACATCCTTCACCCCGATATGCTGACCTGACAACAGGACTGAAGGTCTATGAGAATATCTGTCAGCACAGATCTGCCTGGGTGATATGCTTCTACTTGCAAACGCATGTTCCATATACTGTTGGACAGTACTTGAATTAGAGTGAAAAAGGTGGTGGGAAGCTATGACGGCTGTGCGTGTGGCATGCCAAAAATAAGCCACGTCCATAATTAAGCCCCATCCACTTTTATACTCACCCACTTTGGAGTTTCACTCACTGTAAAGCATTTTGTATTTCCAGCAAAATAAACTCCTTTCCATGATTGAAATGTCAGCATCTGGCACACAAAGCACACTTGCAATTTAAAGGGCATGTAAAGTGTAAAATAGAATAAGGCTAGAAATGCTGTATTTTGCATACTAAATATAAACATGAACTTACTGCACCACAAGCCTAATCAAACAAATCATTTATGCTTTCAAAGTTGGCTACAGGGGTCAACCATCTTGTAACTTTGTTTAAACATCTTGCAAGGACTAAGACTGTGCACATGCTCAGGTTGGTCTGGGCTGCTTAGGGATCATCATAAACAAAGTGCTTGAGTTCTGCATGGCTTGGGAAGTAAGGCAGGGGCTCCCCCTGCTGTTCATAAGTATGATTGTTTCCCTGCTCAGCAGTTAGGGGCCATCTGACAATATGGTAGCTAAACATGGCCACTGCTGTTGGGTACAGTTGGGAGTCCTGTTAGGGGCCTGGTATGGGGAGGGGCATGGGGCAACAAACACTATAGTATGGTTTTGTAGGCCTTGAAAGGGGTACGGTTTGCTTTGGAAATAGGAAGTGTTAGGGTAGGACTACACTAACAATTTTGGCGCGATCCGACATGCTGCGACAAAACGAATGCGACAAAAATAAGGTAAGAGATAGAATTGTCACATGGTGTCGCAGCATTGATCGGACATGACTGACAACACTGCAGCACCATGCGACAATTCTCTTACCTTATTTTTGTTGCATGTGTCTTGTCGCATGCATTTTGCCACCGCGCGTCGGATTGTGCCAAAATCATTTGTGTAGTCCTACCTTTAGAGGTGGACTGGGGCAATTAACAGACAAGGTGGCCCAGGGCTTGTCCTGTAAAGACAAACAAAAAACTGGAGTCCCGTTCTAATTACTTAACAGGGTTCAGACAGGCAGTGGGTTTATACAAATCAAGTTGTGTGGGGATAAATGATTTCAGGTGGCAGGCCTCTGCATAAACGTAGAGAATAATAGAAAGCCTGTGCTCCCTTAGAGCTGTTTACTATACCAATACTAACAAGACAAATGCTACATGTGTATAAGTTTACTGATCATTTGCCTCACAATCAGGGGTGTTTATTATGCCATGAGGCAGTGTGAGAACATGTTACCAGGAGCGGTATAAAGCCTTCCGTGGTAACTTTGAAAGCTGATTTTTTTTTTAAACCATATATTTTAGTACAACCGCATTCTTTATTTTCCCATACTGCACTGCCACCCACCAATCCTGTTCAAGTGCATAAGCGATAAGTGCAGAGGGGTTGTCACTTGAGGTGAAAGAAAATAAACACGCAATACAAATTTAAAAAAAACGAAATCAACTGTTTTAGCACCTCTGTATTCTCATGCAGGCACATGAATACAGGAATGGAAGATTTATAGGGTCTGAATAAAAAGATAAAACCGGTAAAATGATTAAACAAATCTACCTTAACAATTAATCTCGTTTCAGTAACAACCAGATGCCAAGTTTAATTTTGCACTTGAAACTAAAAAAAAGCTCATTAAAAAAGCCCTAAATGAAATCTACACTAAATTGTTCTGGGGGTATTTGCCCATTTGTTAGAAGTTTGCATCTGTAGAGTGGTGCACACTTCCAAGACAATGATTCAACATTATGGCATTAGTGTTACATATAACGGACATTGGGAGAATTATCTTGATAAAAACAGCCTGCACTCCCCCATGGGGGCATCATTAAAGGGCACTTCCAAGTAAGAGGAGAGCGATTACCCAATGATCATGCCACAAAAGCATTTTTATTCTATGTATGAGCATTAATGTTGGGTGAATTGGTGTTCTTTATCTTACTAGAGGTTCAGGGTGGTTGTGTTTTGCATTTATGACCATGTAATTCCGTATAATTCCGTATATAACAAAATGAGGTAAAACAACATCTCTTGCATTTGGAATTGTTGATCCCAACTGATGGTTTGTGCCCGTGGAAAATTTAGATCAATGTGACAGGGTGCTGCTAGGGGCGCTTTAGGCAATATGTTTTCGGGCTTCTTAAAAAGCATCTCAAACTGACCTACTTCCTATAGGATAAAGTTTAAATGACCTGGCATGTGCCGACTTAAAATGTGGGGATTGGATTGCCTAAACAGGCCTCTTGTGATATTTATCTAGAACTAGTAAAAATATAAAACAGCATTCTGTAGAATGGACAAACTCCATCTGTCGGTACAGCCAGCAACTATGCCCACACAATATAGGACACTGTGATAGCCTTTTTTAACTTAAAAGATACCGCACCCACACTGAGAATTTGTTAAAAGTGTTATGTTACCAATAGGCTATAGAACTGAGCCTAAAAGTGTCAGAGGATGCTTTTTACATCAGTAAATTGTGCTATGGCTATTTTTCCAGCCACCACCCAGATAGTAGAGCAGGGGCCTCTCTTTTTACACATTCATGGTATTAGCTGTCAATATTACGGAAACAAAATGAATTCCAAAGGTGCTCAGACGAACACTCTGAGCCAATCGACATGGTTATAAATCCTTTTTTATTGCAAAGTGTCCTTCTTTGCAGGAACTTATGGCACCAATTAGAAATTGACTTGATCTTGTCCTGAAATAACCGGTTGCTATAGGGCGCTGTACTTATGTCTTGTTTTATGCAAATATATGGCTGGATGTTAGGGATGCCCTGAATCCAGGATTCGGTAAGGGTTTCAGCCTTTTTCAGCAGGATCCAGATTCGGCCAAATCCTTCTGTCCGGCCAAACCAAATCCTGATTTGCATATGCAAATTAGGGGCAGGTAGGGAACTTTTGGTCACAAAACAAGGAAGTGAAAAATGGTTTCCCCTTCCCACCACTAATTTGCATATGCAAATAAGGATTTGGTTTTGTATTCAGCCGACTTTCGCAAAGGATTCGGGGGTTTGGCCGAATCCAAAATAGTGGATTCAGTGCATCCCTACTGGATATCATAATGTTATTCAGGAGGCACCGAGCAGCACTGTGCTTTTGGAAGGTTTTATAGTAAGGCCACAATTGGACTGTTCTGCCAGAGTACTAGAGGTGCATCATATTCTGGGGCAATTTCTTATTTTCACTGTAAGATTAAAACCGCTATACTATTTGGCAATACCTGGCATCATCTAATTATTGTTGTGGGAGGGGCTATAGGAGGCCCATGCCAACACGGAGCAACATCAACTCCCATACATGCAACTGGAAATGTAGGGTTGTGCACAAATTTCAGTTTTACTATTTAAGATATCCGTGTCATGTAGGCAATCTGTAAGTTATTGTTGTTCATAAACACGCCTGTGCATGGAATCAGTCCATTTGTGAATTGATCTTTATGCCATGTAATTGCTTAATTGTAGCTCATGGGATGTGAAGTACAAGAATGAGGTAGGTGTACAAGACCTGTTACATGACAGGTATAAAAAGAAGCAGGCTTTTTTTTAATGAACAACAAGGCTTAATTTCAGGGTGCCATTTCAAGGAACTAATCCTGAACACAGAAAAATAAATCAATGTCCTAGCCCCAAAGTCTCCTATTTGGAAAACAAGATTTAAATTTGCACTGAATGCCCGTCAAAACAACACAGCCTGTAATGTCAAGCCCTAGTTCAAATAGAAGCCAATTTGGAGAAACCGCACACCTCACAAACCCCAGCAGAGTTTCCTGGTGCTCAGTGATGGGGAAATCGGCAACTGCCCAGCCAGGGTACGTAGAAGGATCACCGGCACACAGGAGTTTAGTTAAGCAGGGCAAGCCCTTGCAATTTTATTAAATGCACTGCATTTATTAAAATTGCAAGGGCTTGCCCTGCTTAACTAAACTCCTGTGTGCCGGTGATCCTTCTACGTACCCTAGTTCAAATAGACCAAAGCGAACAATGAATGATGTCATTTAACTCCATAATACCAGGGATTTTTTCCACCAGAATCCTTGCTAATTGAGCAGATTGCAGTCCATTGCATGGCAACAAGAAGCGGTAGCCTTTAACCCCTCCTGCACTGAAGGAGCGAATAAATAAACTTTAAATAAATAAATATAACTATTTTCCATTCGGTCACTGTACACAATTGTTAAAAAAGCAGCTTTGGCTTTGGCTATGCCTGGTCTACAAGAAAATTTAAAGCATGACACTGCCTCCTTAAATACACACAGTACTTTGAATGTGTGGAAAAGGGCTTCATCCAATAGAGGGTTCTGCTATGCTTCACATTTGCAAAGCCAAATGTTTACAGACACGGAGGAAGTTTTCAGAGTTGTTTTTCTTATAAGGAGAAGGGAAAAACATCCTCTGTCTGTAGAATAAAACTTTAAGGCTTGTTAGAGGGCTCATGCCTCCTTAATGGTATTTCATTCATCATCCACAGGCATGAAAATATCACTAAAAAAATACTGTGAAACTGTGGTCTCTTCTTCTTCAGAAGCCACTTCATTGTCACTGGGTGCCTCGGGGGTGACCGTCTGACTGTCAGAGACCTATATATGAAAGAGAGGGCTAATCACAATAGAACTACAATAGAACAATGATGAAATATGCACTACACTGATTGGAGATGCAATAGCATCCATGAATCATAAAATCAAGAAAAATTTAACCAAAAGTTGACCTATTTTTTTATTTACTGGGAAACTTTAGTTTGGTTTGCTAGTGAGCCACACCACAACTAAAGATGACCTTGTATCTCTGCGAGTAGAGCCTCAGCAGGACGAGGCTACACCACTGGATGTTTACTCAAGTGAGATGAAAAGTAACGTTTTTAGAGCATCAGAGAGCTTAGAGCATTAAACCCTTGAAGTAATAATTATGAAATGTACAGAACTTTAATCCATAACCTATAGCAACCAATGAGATGTTTGCTTTTATCGTTTTACCTGAACCAGATACATAAAAGCTGATTGCGCATTGGTTAAATGGAGTGCCAAATTCTAGAATGGAAACGAACAAGGCAACCTCTCTTTTATGTTGCCTTGTGTGTGTATTTCAGTCTCGATTTTCAGCACCATAAACCCAGAGTCCTAGATCACATGCATGTCTGGGTCTTTTTAATGTTTTTTTTATGGTCATGGTATTTTGTTGGGGGGGGGGATTTAAGTGTGGTGAAAATGTTGCCGCCATATGGATAACTATGTCCTTCTTTCATGGTTTTAAATCTTGGGAGGTATGTGAGTGATAAAGGGTTAACCCATAAATAACCTACAAATATTTATGAATTGTGTTTGGGAGTTGAACCATAAATTAATATTATGGGGATTTGTATACCTAGTTTCTTACAGTGCAGGCCTCCCAGTTGTGGACCATAAAGCTTGCAAACTTCCTTGGATTGGAAAAGTTACTAAAGTAGCAATCAGGGAATAAAAAAAAAAGAAGGAGAATCCACTTTGAGAAGCGACTGTGACAAATGCAGGAAGGAGACAAACTGGTTTGTCAAGAGTTAAGCTGAGAGAGGAAAACCAGAGCATGAGGAGGCACTTCTTTATATTAAAGGGATACTGTCATGGGAAAAAATGTTTTTTCCCCAAAATGCATCAGTTAATAGTGCTACTCCAGCAGAATTCTGCACTGAAATCCATTTCTCAAAAGAGCAAACAGATTTTTTTATATTGGGGCTAGACATTTTGTCAATTTCCCAGCTGCCCCTGGTCATGTGAAAAGATTCACTCAGTAAAGAGTGATTGAAGTTTATCAGAGCACAAGTCACATGACTTGGGGCAGCTGGGAAAGTGACAATATGTCTAGCCCCATGTCAGATTTTGAAATTGAATATAAAAAAATCCGTTTGCTCTTTTGAGAAATGGATTTCAGTGCAGAATTCTGCTAGCACTATTAACTGATTCATTTTGAAAAAATTTTTTTTTCCCATGACAGTATCCCTTTAAAGGCCCCCATACACGGCCGATAAAAACTGCCGACAAAACGTGCTGCTGATATCGCCCTCCTCAATGAGGGCATATCGGGGTGAGATCCACTCATTTGGAGACATCGCCAAATGAGCGGATCTCCCTGTGTATGGCCACCTTAAGTCTTCAATATGAATCAGCAGCAACTTATCCCTATTATGGCTGTGTGCCAACATCTAGGCAAAAGAAACGAGATATGCATTGCACTGGCTTAAAGGGCATGTAAAGTCTAAAATAGAATAAGGCTAGAAATGCTGTATTTTGTATACTAAATATAAACATGAACTTACTGCACCACAAGCCTAATCAAACAAATAATTTATGCTTTCAAAGTTGGCTACAGGGTGTCACCATCTTGTAACTTTGTTAAACATCTTTGCAAGACTAAGACTGTGCACATGCTCAGTGTGGTCTGGGCTGTTTAGGGATCATCAAAAACTGCTTGAGTTCTGCATGGCTGGGAAGTAAGGTGGGGGCTCCCCCTGCTGTTCACAAGTATGATTGTTTCACTGCTCAGCAGTTAGGGACAGTCTGACAATTCCTATCCACAGCAGTAAATGAAGGGAGAATTTCACTGCATACAGTCAGGTGTCTTATAAAAACGGTACACATTTTTTAATTAAAGTACTTTGTAGATGGTGTTCTTTTTCATTAAAGAAAGTAAAATGGGATTTTATTTTTTTTTGCCTTTACATGCCCTTTAACTATTACTGTGGACAACTCGGTCCCTGTGCTGTTTAATTCATGTTTAATATTGAACAGATATCAGGCAGAAAACATACAGATCTTCCTGCTTTTAAAACTTACTTCAGAGACAGAGACATCTTGTGACTGAACTTCTGCTGAGGAAGGCTTTGTGCACACATTTGGTTCAAGCACACTATTTTCCATGTTGCTTGGTTCATTTGCCTTAGTCTTGCTTTTGCAAACCAGTGATAAAAATCCCAATGGCATCCTTCCAGGCCTAATAAAATGTAAGATTTATAACTGTGAGAAGGCGTTCTAGTGCAAGTAGAGAAAGACAATTACTGCAAAAACACAAAATCAACAGATAACTTTCATGGGAACAACAAAGAATAAAGGATCATTTAGTACACGAGAAATACAGTTTTATTGATCTTGAGTCTCTGGTCATAGAAATACAGCCACAGTAAGCGGGTACAGTCATAATACCTTTTTAAAGGTTCGGAAGTTGAAGGTGTGTTTGTAGAGGAGAAATGCAATGCATCACTGAATCCATCTTGTTCGCTTTTGGCATCTCGAGCTTCAATGGCCGTCAGTGAATCGAGTGACTCGCTGTCAGTGGTCTCTTCTGGCAATGTTTCCATCCCACTGAGGGCATCTTCACTCAGCTGCGAGTCCTGTGAGGGCTCTGTAACAATGTCACACATCACTTCTGGGGGGCTTATTTCCTGTGTATAGGGAATGCTGATCTCGGGAGAATTCAGTGCTAGACATTGGGGTAAAAAGAAATGTAATGTCACCAAATTCAACTTATTTTGTAGCAATTCAGTACAGTCCTGGAAACACTGGGGTCATTTATCAACACTGGGCAAATTTTCCCATGGGCAGTAACCCATAGGGATGCACCAAATCCACTTTTTTGGATTTGGCCGAACCCCCGAATCCTTTGGGAAAGATTCGGCTGAATACCGAACTGAATCTGAACCCTAATTTGCATATGCAAATTAGGGGTGGGAAGGGGAAAATATTTTTTTACTTTCTGACAAAAAGTCACGCAATTTCCCTCCCCAACGCTAATTTGCATATGCAAATTAGGATTCAGATTCGGTTCAGCCAGGCAGAAGGATTCCGAATCCTGCGGAAAAAGGCCAAATCCCGAACCGAATCCTGGATTTGGTGCATCCCTAGTAACCCATGGCAACCTATCAAATTGCTGCATTCATTGTTCTATTTGCAGCTGGCTTTAAAAAGCTATTCACTGATTGGTTGCTATGGGTAACTGCCCATGGGCAAATTTGCCCAGTGTTGATAAATGAGCCCCACTGGGTTTTATTTTATTACACAGGGGAAACAAACTCATGGCCTCAATTAAACGACCAGCAGATTATGGCTCTGTTTTAAATTAAACAGGCTCTGGTAATGGCAAATGCTGAAAAGGCAATACTGGGACAAAGTAAATTTACCTTCAGTTTCACTGTCGTCAGAGGATACTTCCGGCTACAAATAAAACAGGACAATTAGAATTTTAATAAAGAGGCTGCTTGAAATCCATTTTTCTATTAGCATATAGAATATGGCATTGCATTAGACAAATACAAAGAAAATAAAAGGCATAACAGCCCTTTAACCCATTGCTTACCTTATCGCATATCAGCAGGGCTTTCTTGACTGGATGAGATTCATCATCTTGGTTGCTGGCCGTTCTCTTCCTTGGAGCTGAAGAGGATGACCAAGAGGAATTACTTTCCTCACCGGAAGTAGAACTCTGCACAGATGACAATGGTACTGAAACCTCCGCTGACTCAGAGCTGTCAATGAAATTCAACAATAAGTGTTTAGTGAAAAATATCAAAAGTGGCAGAGAGTCCAATGCTTCCCGAAGAGGAATTTACTTTGAGTTCTAAAACAAAGACAATGGCTACTAAGACTGAAATTGGCCATTTCTCACCTGTTGCTTTGTGTCAGAGTTAAAGGTTGAGAAGAGCTCGGGCTGATCCGCATTGGAGCAGGAAGAGGTTCCCCAGAGATTATTGGATCACAGGAGTATGAACATTCTGGGTTTATTGGAATCTCAACGAGAGTCAGAATAAAGGTTGCTTCTTCGGCAGGGCATTCATTTACACCTAGATTTGCCAATAAAGAATAATCTTAATGCTAGCCCCTTCCATTTTAGTTTTATTTTTGATATATTGGTAGAGCATATATTAGGAGATGGTATTGAACAATAATACTCATTATATTACAGTAGTACTCAATCATAGCAACTGCAGTTTCAAAGCCTGGTAGACAGCAGATAAAGCATAGCTTAATAATAATTATAATAATAACACCGCAGTTGCACATCAGTTTGTAACCTTTTCTGCGGCTATTTAAAGCACAATACAGAATACAAATAGATCAGGCCAATTTGCTCCTTTAAAGTTTCAAGTGTATATCCAGAATACCTACAAAAGGCAAGGTACAATTACTGTTGATGCAAGAAATATAAACAGTCACAAGTCTCCTGGAATGACGCATTGTTTTTGGGTAGAGGTTAATACTCTAGGCCAAAAGCCTTCCCCCAGCAATTTCAAGAGCAGCAACAGCGCTCACTATAAAAGCAATTCTGCCACTCCAGTCTGGGAGGTAAGCATGGGGGACGGCAGCAACATACAAGTGGAATCTGATTTTGGAGTAATTCAGGAACCCACATCTTAAAACAAAGCCAAAAGAATAATAAATATCTTTTCAATCAACAAGTTTGTGATTAAATCTACCTGACATGTTCTCACCGTCAGGAACAATAGTGTTCTGCAAAACGTCTTCACTCTGTAAAAGAGAACCAGAGATATACTACATTTAAAACATAGAACTGACACTTTCACACACTCACTGCCACCCCCCCCAAAGACAACAAAAAAAGACAAAATAAAATCAATAGGGAAAGGATACAATTAAAAAGATAAATTCTTCCTTATTTCTCCAATATTCACAAGTATATTTCTACATATTTACAGTATATGCCCAAATCAACGCTTAGCATAAACAAGTTAAATTTAGACTTTTCTTCTAACTTATCCTTACACTGTCTGATTGGAATAACCAGATAAGAATATTAGAGCATCTTGTAATAGAAATAACGCATTACAAAAATAATGAATGAATGAATTACAGCTCTTTTTGCATATTGAAACAGTGAATAAAATGTAAAATAACATGACGCCTGTAAATCACCCGCTCAAATGGAACATCACATGTGGCTTGAGACAGGGCAGCACTTTGTCCTGAAAGACTTACATCAGGAGTTTGAGAATCAAAACATTCCAGCAAAATGAAATCGGACTCGGTTGTTCCTACAGATCCATCAAGGCTCTCAGCTGCTGGCTGCATTTTGGAAGGATCACCATTATTCTCTTTAAATCTGTAATAAAATAAACACACTTTCCGTTAATGCAGGAAAAAAAACCTATTTCACAACTATCATTTCATGGGCATTAAATGGTTATATCACAAAAAGACTTATGCAGCCGTTAATGCTGGCCAAAGTGCCCTTGCCAGCGTCTATTGTAACTGCTTCAGTTTCAGATTGTTTACATTGTAGTCAAAAGGAGAGGTTTCAGTTAACTCAGCCTGTGCGTGCAACCTGTAAAATCTGGAAAAGTTATGCAGCGAACTCCAAGTGGCTGCCTGGCAAATTTGGTTTGCCGACGCCTCGACAACCAGGAGGTGCTGAGGGATCGGGTCAAGTGGGCCTGAACCCTTAAGGGCCCCCTTGAGGCTGGTGTCTGTCGTGGACTACACTCCAGATGTGGTTGGGGAAAGGTCCGCCCTACTATGATCTCTGTGGTTGAAGCGGACATGAAATCACGTTCCGGACTCTCTGAGGGATCATTATGGAATGGTCCAGATCGTGACGGTCTACCTTCATGTGTCTCAGGATCACAGTCTGTAAGGGTTTGGTGTGAAGTTCAGTGTATGGAATCACTGGGAAGGTTGACGCCACTGTCCCCAGAGCTCTCATGGTAATGCATAATGTGATTGTTTCTTCCGACTGTATGAGGGAGAGGCATTGGTTGATACAGGTGATCTTGTCTGGTGTGAGGAAGATTCGTTGCTTCCTGGAGTCTATGAATAGGCCCAGGTACTCCTGGCACTATGACTGGGAGAGGCTGGATCTTTTGTAGTTGATTATCCATCCCATTTTGGAGGGTGTGCTGAGACTGTGAATGTGTGAGTGATTGCCAGTTCTTCCGACAGTGCCTTGATCAGCAAATTGTCTAGGTAAGGTATCTCCCTTAAAGGAATAGTTCAGTGTGAAAATAAAAACTGGGTAAATAGATAGGCTGTGCAAAATAAAAAATGTTTCTAATATAGTTAGTTAGCCAAAAATGTAATATACTGGAGTGAACAGATGTCTAATAAAACAGCCAGAATCCAACTTCCTGCTTTTCAGCTCTATAAATCTGAGTTAGTCAGCGACTTGAAGGGGGGCCACATGGTACATTTCTGTTCAGTGAGTTTGTAATTGATCCTCAGCATTCAGCTCAGATTCAAAAGCAACAGTTATGACCCATGTGGCCCCCCCTCAAGTCTCTGATTGGTTACTGTCTGGTAACCAGGGTAATCAGTCAGTGTAAACCAAGAGAGCTGAAAAGCAGGAAGTAGTGTTCTGACTGACATGTTATACATCAAGTCACTCCAGCCTTTATACATTACATTTTTGGCTAACTAACTATATTAGAAACATTTTTTATTTTGCACAGCCTATCTATTTACCCAGTTTTTATTTTTACACTGAACAATTCCTTTAAGCCTCGGATCCTGAGGTGTGCCAGTCCTGCTGCCATGACCTTGGTGAAGGTGCGTGGCGCAGAGGTCAGGCAGAAAGTGCCAATGGTGTCCTGCGAGGAAGAATCGGTGGGCCTCTGGAGGTAGGGATGTATAGGTATATGCAATAACCATCCTTTATGTCCATCACCGACATGTATTCGTTGGGTTCCATAGACCTTATGACAGATTGGAGGGGGGGGGGAGGGGCTGTGGGGATGTTCTAGAGTGGCTCGTAGTCCTGGCCATGCACTCCCAGGATCACCAGGAAAAATCCTTCCTCCTACTGAGGACACTAAAAGAAAACTGGAGATTGAAAGAAGCAGGCAGGGGGAGGAGTTACTTTTAACCTTTTAGTGTCCTTTCTCCAGCTGCAGGATCTACATCCCCATGGTGCCTGTGCCCCCCCCAATGTAGGGGAAGAGAAAATATGCCAATAGTGAAATAGTTTTTATGTAAGAAAGAGGAATCGGATTCTCACGTGTGTAGGTGGGGATCAACCACTTCTGCCTTTGTTGCATGTGCTTCCAAGATTTCGCCTGATGGAAAGCCTGCATGTATGGTGTCCATCTCAGAAAAAAGAGATTGTGAGCCAATATGATCCAGGTGCTGAAGGTCACTCTGGGTCTCACCACTACAACAGACATCCTCCTGAAAACTTGGAGACTCTTCTGAAAATTAAAATAGATATAGATAATTATATAATTAAAATATAAAATGTCAGCATTCCTAAAGCATGGAAGAGATGTACCGGTATCTGTTTTTCAAGCACAGTAATACTGCAGGAATTTTGGGAGTACTACAGGGATAATTGCATAGTTTGGTGAAGGTTAAAACTATTGTTTTAAAAGGGCATGAGGATGTCCCAATGTCAATTTCCCAAGAAGGGAGATGAGCCCTATCCTGAGACAGACACATTCAGAAAGTTTGTTTTCTAACGAAACTTCTGGAGTCCAAAGGCTTTATTCTGTTGGCTACTATAAGGCTTTCACTGCTTCATCTACATTTCTCTATTAGTAGAACAGCAAGTAAACTGGAAAGAAAGGCAACATACCATGAATTCTCGACTGGAAGACAGGATTTCCCATAGAGATTAAAGCCATAGCAGCTTCTGTGCTTCCATCACTACAATCTGCAACAGACAAATAACCAGTAAATGTAAAGGCATCTTTTCCGTCATTGAATTGAAAAGTAGCCCTTTGCTTTCTGAAAGAAACCAACAGACCAACCTATTTTTGTTTGCTGGTAGAACACACAAATAATGACGGGTGAATCTGTCCCATTTCGTTTTGCCAAAAATTGGCAGAATGGGAAAATTCTTCAAAATGCATTGAAGTCTATGGGCTTCAAAAAAAAATTTGCGGCAAAACTTCACAAAATATTTCGCTCATCACTACACACGAATTGTCAGATATTTGAAAGAGATTCTATCAATGTATCCCTTAGGCACAATTCCTTCTCACACAGTCAACCCAGCATATGGCAACGGGGCATTATGAATGCAACTAATTGTAGCACCAATCTAACTATTGTCTTCTCGGTTTATCATCCAGTTATGACAAACAAGGGAAAGTTGTGCTCACTACTAATTTTTAAAACCATTACGGGGGTGCAATGAGGCCGAGGCCACAAAATTCACATAGACAAATACAAGAGTCTTCTGCACTCAACCCATATAAGACATTGAGACATTTTGTGCCTTAAGCTATCAAAACATGCCTTACCCTTTAAACAAAACAGGGATTGTTTGTCCATATATTGCAATATATTTAAGATGGCCAACTACGTCAAAGTCATCCCATATCTGGCCAGTCCTACGCTTAATTTTCATCTGATTCATTAAGAATTCAATTGCTTCATTATACATTTTACAAAGGGACTAAGTTTTACCTGCAACTTACTTGCTGCTTTCAAAGTAAAACTCCCAAACTTGGCTGCCCTTTTATTGGCCTTAATATATTGATAATGGGTTGAGTGCAGAGGACCTCTTGTATTTATCATCCAGTTATGACCAAGCCTTACTGCTTTCTTAATGAGCTCCAAGACCAATAGTTAACTAATCAGTGTAAAAAAAAGCCTTTTAACATCCAACATGAACAGCTACATAGTCACCAGTTTATTCATTGCAGAAGGGAACTAGCCTCACGATATTGGGTTATAGGGGTAAAACTATAATTTAATCTGCCAACACAAATCTTGGGCCAAACTGTTCAGTACTGGTCTAAATCCACTCTTTTGAAAATATTGCAAACAACTAACCACAAATAAGAATATAAAAACACATTCAACAAACCATGTCCACATTTTGTACCTTCATCATAACGAACTGCTTCCGAGTCCGTAGCCTAGAGAAAATAAAACAAACCATGAAAATTCATGTAGTGCTAAAAACATGCCGTTGACACCAATGCACAAGCTATTTGTTCATGTACACAAAACACTTACATAATGCGATAGCTGATCAGACATTAGAAGAGAATTCGAATTTTGCCTTTCTCCAGATACTGGATCGTTATTCTGTGTTTCAGGGATTGTGTGAGAATCCAAAACATACAATGGGATTTCAAGCTGTATTCAATACAGAAAACACAATGAAAATAAACTAAGTTAAAATCGCATGGTTTGAAGAATGTAGAATTTTTGCCACAAAAAAATAATAATATATATATATATATATATATATATATATATATATATATATATATATATATATATATATATATATATATATATATATATATATATATATATATATATATATTATTCAGCCCTTTGCAATTAATACATTTTTTTTTTACATATTATAAGACCTGAGAGTGCGGATCTTTTCCAGTGAATGGAGATAATTTGTTGACCCTGCACCCAGGCCTATTTATTATCTTTATCGAGAGTGCCGGCATCTCGTGGACATAAAGCAGAAAATGGCTGATGAATCTTACAATAACGAGCTGGCCAGCTGTGCTATATCAGAGAGGACATATATGATAGTTACTCTGAAATATTAATAATTCAATAACAAAATATGAAATAAGATAGGGTGAAATATGGCAATACCTCTTCTACAGTCTCCTCGATTTCAGCGGGGCCATGCTTTAGGGAACGTAGGCTGAAAGGAACAAATACTGGTGCTTGGTTCACCTTATCAGGGGAAAGATTAAAACTTTCATCTTTAAAGTATAACTCCTCATCATCATCATCTTGTTCTTCCCATCGAGAAGCCCTGAGCTTCACCAGGGCAGTTCCTTTCCTGGATATTGGCTTTACCACTTTAATTTTGTTGCCATTAGACTTCATGTTTTGTGCATTCTTGTCCTTTTCCAAATCGGACAAATTCTCTGGCCCTTTGGGCTGTACTGGAGTTCTTTCTGGTACTGAATTCTTTACCTTTCGTCCAAATCTACATGAGGAAATAAAAATCATTTAAATAATTGAAAATCAGATGTGCAAAGGAGCATTTTAAGACAAAGGCATTTTTGTTGCTCCTCTCTACCCATCTGAGCTATCCATGCTAACACTTTATATGAAAAATTCCCGAATTTGGCCGTTTTTATGGCCTGATACAGTTTTAAATTGGGATTTCCATAAATATAAGGGAATAAAAAATAAAAATCGAGGATTACAAATAATAAAGATTACATTTTGAATTGGGTTTATGAAATAGCTGAATGGCCTTGCATTAGTTAATTGGATTATAGAAAAGGTTAGGTGTATTGCCTTGTAATAATCTGTAAAAATAACTAGGTGGCCCTGGCATACGGTTAAATTAAAACAAAGTACCCTGGAATATGTATGGGGATAGTTGTTCAGGTATAAAAAGGATGTGACCTAGCACAGCCACACCTCCCTGATGAAGCACCCAATGGAGTGAAATGAGTCAGGAGAGAGTATGCAAGACAGAGGGATGAAAACTGCATTGCTTGATACAATGTTAAAAAAATAAAAAATAAATCATGTGATATGTGCTGTGATTGTGCTGTGCTTGGATAATATTTATTTTTGTCAAGGATTATGCTGAAGTTCTTTAAAACAGCTAGGATCTAGACCTAAGTCAAGGTTTCTTGTCATGTATCTCATATTGCAGCTCTTTATATTTTTTTGGGAAGAGACTGGCACCTTTGCCAGGTGCCACTTAGGCAGTTGTCCATGTCACACCTACATTTAGTTCTCCTTCCGTCCACCAATTAGCAAATAGACTTCTCTTATAGGAAACCTTGCTATCCCTACTTTCCTACTACAACTTGTTGTTATATTTGTACCTCTATGACCTCGTACGTAATTACTAAAAATACCATCAAACTAGAGGGTTTTAGTTCATTTTACTTGGGTTACCAGCACATCTTTGGCTTTCAGGAATCTTGTCTTTACAATCATTTTTGTTAGCACCTATTTTTCATACAGTTGTAAATAAGGGTCACACCATGGCCACGTCCATCTGTATATTCCACAAAATAGTATTCAAAAAGTGAGTAGCTTGATAAAAGACCAGTGTTGGTGTGAAACATTGTTGGTGCCTGGGTCAGAACCCTTAATTAAATAAAGTTTTTTTTAAAGAAGATCACTTTTTGATGGTCTGGGCTAATACTATTATGAGGAATTATGGCAAGTAGCTTTGTAAGGTAGCCACAGGGCCAGCTGTCAAGTTGTACAAATTTGACACCAAAACATACTTCAGCATGGTGGGAATTGGGCTGTCACAGTGTCACTCTCTTTTGTGGCTGCCTGGCTTCCTCCTTAAAATCTTCTAAGTAATTGCTTTGGAATGTACCCATTGTTCTGTGTCCCCAAACTAATTAGTTAGAAAATTAGGAATTATATTTAACACACAGTTTCACAGTTGTTTTAAGGGGTTACTCATCTTTGAGTTAACTTGTAGTATGATGTAGAGAGTGATATTTTAAGATAATTTACAACTGGGTTTAATTTTTGGTTTTTAGTGATGGCATTATTTAGCTTTTTATTCAGTATAAATTCATTTTTACAGTTTTTTGCAACCCATGTATTAATTTGAAAAAGAGACTGGAATATGAATATAAGTGGGCCTGAATAGAATGAGGATAAAAAAAAGTAGCAATAACAATACATTTGTATCCTAACAGTGCATTTGTTTTTTAGATGAGGTCTGAGACCCCTGTTTGAAAGCTGCTTAGAATTGACCATTCTAGAACATACTAAAAGTTACCACCTCTTTAATTCCTTGCAGCTAGCTACAAGCCCTATAAGTATCGGTAATAACATGTACATGTATCTTGGGACCCAGGGCATTCTGGATAAAAGATCATTCCGTTATTTCTATCTTCATACCTTAGGTCTACTAGAAAGACTAGAAAAACATTAATTAAACCCAATAGGCTGGTTTTGCTTCCAATAAGGATCAACTATATCTTAGTTTGGGTCAAGTACAAGCTACTGTTGTATTTCTACAGAGAAAAAGGAAATAATTTTTAAAAAATTGGATTATTTGGATAAAATGGAGTCTATGGGAGACGGCCTTTCCGGATAACGGGTTTCCGGATAACTGATTCCATACCTGTATAACAACATTCCAGAAGGTACTTGTGGAGTAATCCTAAACTAATAAGCAGACTTATTAGACGGCACAGTTTGCACCACTCAAACTTTACCTTGTTCGTGTAACTGTAGTATTCTCTTGCCCCTCAATATCCAACGAACCACACTCACTTTCTCTCTCCGACAAACGGCTTTGTGCCTCAGCTTTCTCAGAAGAACGGATTTTCTTGGGAGGTAATTCAATATTGCTTTTATCGGCTGCTTTCCTTTTGTGAGTTGGTGGTTTTCCCAAGACATCAGTTACATGGCTTGCATTCTTCTGTAGAAATAGACACATACAGACAGGTAAATCAAAGAATAGTGCACAGTGAAGCAGCAATTTCAAGAACAGGCTAGTTCTAACAAAAATGTTATAGTTATTATTTTAAGTGGTTTATGTATTTTTTTCGTATCACCTGCAATGCAGTGTGTGCCGTGCATTGTGCCTGTCTGTGGAAACTACTCAACAGGACAGTGGGTTGTGTCAGTGTAGGAAAACAAAGAACATTAAGGGGCAAATTTACTTATGATCGAATATCGAGGGTTAATTAACCCTCGATATTCGACTGCCGCATTGAAATCCTTCGACTTTGAATATCGAAGTCGTAGGATTTACTGCAATTCGTTCGATCGAAAGATTAAATCCTTAAAATCATTCGATTTGAAGGATTTTAATCCATTGATCGAGCGATTTTTCTTCGACCTAAAAAAGCTAGCAAAGCCTATGGGGACCTTCTCCATAGGCTAACATTGACTTCAGTAGGTTTTAGGTGGCGAACTAGGGGGTCGAAGTTTTTTGTTTTTTTTAAGAGACAGTACTTCGACTTTTTATTTCGAATCGTTCGATTCGAAGTCGATGGTCGAAGTAGCCAAAAAAAACATTAAAATTTTATTCTACTCCATCACTCGAGCTAAGTAAATGGGCCCCTAAATGAGGATCAAACCACATGCAAACCTGCAGTACCATTCTCAGTGCAATCGAATTTATATTTCGTACCAAAGGAAAGTCTAAGCACAGTCGTTAACTCTTTTTTAATAATAATAATACAGGTATGGGATCCGTTATCCAGAAAGTTCTGAATTACAGAAAGGCTGCCTCCCAGTAACTCCATTATAATCAAAGTATTCATATTTTTAAAAATGATTTCCTTTTTGCTGCAGTAACAGTAGCTTGTACTTGATCCAAACTAAGGTATAATTAATCCTTATTGGAAGCAAAACCAGCCTATTGTGTTTATTTAATGTTTACATGATTTTCAAGTAGCCTTAAGGTACAAAGATTCAAATTACAAAAAAAAAAATCAGTTATCTAGAAAGAACCAGCACCCAAGCATTCTGGATAACAGGTCCCATACCTGTAATAATAATAATGTGCATGTACATAAATAATCCATTGCAGCAAGCCAAGATCAGCATATAGACAGAGTGTCCTTACCAAAGGCACACACTCGGTTACTCCACCCGCATTTAATTTGGATGAAGCAGCCTTAGTCTGGTCCCCTCCTGGGCTCTCTTTCATGTAGGGCACATTTACCAAGTTTGGTTTCAGTCGAAGTGTCCTTCCCCTCCTTAGTGGCGCAGGTTTTATTGCTGGACTCGAGTCGTGTTCCGTGCTAAAACTGCATTTTAAGAATGAAAGAACTATCAGATGCTGATTAATGCAATTAAGACATGCTTTTGAAAAGTTTTACACCAATCCTTAACACCCCTCTGGAGAGTGAAAATTTCTGTTAATGCCACTTTACAATGAATATTCAGACACCTGCTTTGTCTTATGATCTAAACATAAAAGCTTATTACAGTAACAAAATCATGGATCATGGATATGATGGCTTCCCAAGCACTTGTTATAGCCGCGGCATATAAAAATGAGAGGTTTCTTATATTATTTCCTATCCAAATCAGTGCACTGTTTGAAAGGATCATTTAGAGTTTTCTATGTCTTCTTTGCATGTTCCTTTCAATTCACCACAAAACATTTTAAGTCCCCTTTAATTAAATGATCATGCAGAGGAAACCCAATAGCTTCCTAATCCCACAATTTACCTTGCAGGTGCCTCAGGTAATGCACATGGAGAGATGTCCTGGTCTCCTGCTCCATTCCTTGATGAGCCTACAGGAGACACACTTATAGATTGATGTTCCTCAACAGAAAGCTGCTCACTGGAATCCCAATCTCTGCTTTTGGCCTCAGTGCCTGAATCAGTTTTTGAGTCACCTGTCTTCAAGAAATATGTAATCTATGTGTTACTAAAACAGAATTGCTGCCTTGTTAAGGTTTATTAAGGAGAAGCTTTTTTTTACATACATGTACCAATTCTAGAATGCTAGAAAGAAGAACACTTTCCAAATAAACAATCACCATAAAACGAGGCATTTGGGCACTAAAATTGTGTTCCCAGCAAGGCTGAAAAAGCTGGAAAGCTAGGGACAAAAGCGAGGGTCAATATATCCACACAACTACTAATGACTTTCTTGCCACCTAAAGTAAAGGGTTGCTCTTGTTCCTGATGCAAAAAAATATAAGAAAATCTAGCCATCCAAACATCTTTGTATACAGAGCTCTGAGTTTTCATTTATTTATATAATTTTTGGTTATTTCATCCACCTCCTTCAGGTCAGGAGAGTAAATCTTTACTAAAGGAAAGGCTGAGGTACTAGCTTATCAGGTGTGGGAGGAGGTGATTGGGAGACATGGTCTACCGATGTGCAGGTCAACAAAAAGTTGACACGCACCCCTCACCAATCAGCCTACTTCCAACGTGAACTCTATATGACCCAGCGGAGCCATATCTACCAATTTACCCAACAATCTTTGATGTCACTGAAGGGTGACAAGAGAATATACCGTAAATGTGACAGCTAGGTGGAAGCAGCACATAACAATGTCACCACTGAAGTGGGCAGAGTTTGCTTGCAACTGCAAAGGATGTGTGTTTGCAGGCCCAAACCTACCCCAAGGGATTCAGGATGGCCTGCAAATCACGAATATGGTCAGTACCAAATGAAATGCTATATAAGGGAGGAAAATCAAAAGTTAAACACACTCCAGCTGTACAATTTAAAAAAATAAAAATATGTAGTACATGTAATATACTACATATACTAATACTTAGACTGTAAGCTCTAGGGGCAGGGACCTCTTTCCCATTATGTCTCTTACCATATAGCACAAGCTTTCTGTCCTATGATTCTGTATATATTTATGTGATTTGTCTTCCCCATGTATACCATGTATATATATATATATATATATATATATATCTATATATATATATATATATATATATATATATATCTATATATATCTATATATATATCTATATATATCTATATATATATATATATATATCTATCTATATATATATATATCTATCTATATATCTATAAATCTAAATATCTATATATCTATCTATAAAAAATTCTCACTTAGTTAGGACTGAAGCGTGGACACTGCCTTGTAAATAAAAGTGTCTTTCACTTGGGATCAAAATGCAAAAGAGTGTATTTAGAAAAATTCACAACACATCTAAATACATTCTTTTGCATTTTGAACCCCAGTGCCGCGCTCTTTTGTGTGTGTATGTATGTATGTATGTATGTATGTATGTATGTATGTATGTATGTATGTATGTATGTATGTATGTATGTATGTATATATATATATATATATATATATATATATATATATATATATATATCTGGACGAGCAGGAACGCACGACCATGAATGCTGCAAGGGCCGGGTGCCAGACTGTAAACACATACAAAATCCCTCCAATGTCGGCACTCCAGAATCAGTCACGCTTGAGTCAGAAGATCAATATCATAAAGGTTTATTAGGATAGACCTTTTAACGTTTCGATACCACACAGGTATCTTCGTCAGGGTGAGAGTGCCAAACACAGATTGCCATTTTAAGCAACAAAATGGCGCCAAATACTCGTTGCTAAGGGGCCTTAGCAACCCAGTGAGAGGAAAAAGTGAGGTGAGTATAGAGAAAGAGAAGAGAAAAGCTCACTGTCCCACCAGCAGCCACCCTTACCTGAAAGCGCATCAATTTCTACGGAGTCAGAGGAATTAGCAGGCCAGAAAGTGAGAGCGCACCCGTCCTTCAATCCTAGTGCGGTGAGTCAGCGCCGCTGAAGCGCCAGGCAGAACACGTAAGCTTGGCGTCCCGGTTGCTAGGCAACCCCAGCTGTAACCCGGACTGCATCCAGAGCCGCACGGAGCTAGTGACAGTGTCTCTGCGCATAGCGCTGAGAGCTGGATACAGGCTCAAAACTGCTCACATTTGTGGTTACCTGCAGGGGGGAGCTAAAGGCAGCGAGAACACCCTTACACCGTTAGTGCAAAGCACCAACGGTGTGGGGAGGAGCCACCATGGGTTGCGTAGATCAACACGGGGGAACCACAACAAAAATAGCCTGATAAGCCAAAGGCCCACACATAGGAACAGGGGTCTCGCCCGTCAGCTATAACTGGCCAGTAGGTTGGCGCAGAACGGAGGCCATGGGGTACATTAGGCCATAGGTCTGCCGCGGGGTACTCCTGCTACCCACTAGGCATGCTGGGTACTCCTGCTACCCACTCGGTATGCGGGGGGCAGTATGGGGGACAGGAGGAATAGAAGGTATAGAAAAGGAGAAAAGGATAAAAGCAAAGTCTGTGTATGCAGACAGAGGACTGTGAAGGATGTTCAGTCGACAGTATAGTAGTACCTAGTGCAAGCTACAGAGTTTGTACATACAAAATAGATGCAACACATATCCAAGCAGTAACAGTAAACAGGTATATACATAAAGGGAAATCAGACCCCCAACCAAACAAGTCCATGATCCAAACATAGGGCTGTAGCAGAGTAATATGAACAGGGACTATTCAAAAACAGGGAGGGAGGACCTAGTAGTCACTGGTTATAGAAAACAGCCAAGAGGGAGTGTTTCATTAAGTCCACGTGGGGCTACTGTATCCAGTTTAAAAATCCATCTTGCTTCCATCCTTAGTAGTGCTAAGTTCCTGTCTCCACCTCTGTCCAGGGTGGGTTGATGGTCGATGGCCATACATCTCAGGGTCGGTAGCGAGTGACCTTTTGTTAAAAAGTGTTTCGCCACAGGTTGCTGTGCTGTACCTTCCCTCAAGGCTTTGCTGATGGCAGACCTATGATTTGCAATCCGTTCTTTTAAAGTGGTGCTGGTCTTCCCTACATAGTATAGACCACATGGACACGTGATGAAATACACCACAAACGATGATGAGCAACTCTATCCTAATAAACCTTTATGATATTGATCTTCTGACTCAAGCGTGACTGATTCTGGAGTGCCGACATTGGAGGGATTTTATATATATATATATATATATATATATATATACACACACACATATATACAGACACACACAAGTATATATATTATATTTACACGACACACTAATCTTAGTTATACAAATTAAACATCAAATGTTACAAAAACAAGTAGTATGAAGGCAGTGCCACACCTTGTATATTTAAACATACAAAGTGTGGCACTGTAGCTGTAATACAATTGCCACTGCATTTTTTGGATTTATATTCAAATAAATGTCACCATCATTTACCTTTTCATCACGTGCAGGTTTGATTACAGGAGACGAGGCCTTCTTGGCTATAGCTCGCAGCAGGTTTGGTGTGGGACGCTGAAAACGACCCCTCAGAGTTGATGGTTGAAGGGAAGGACTTGATTTGTTGTTTGCATTCACAGATTGCTGTCTGACAGTCAAAGAGTTAGATGTCCATGAGAATTAAAATATATTGCTGATATGCAATATATAAGATAGTGAATAGAGCCTTTAGGTATTATCTGCCTAAAAATGTCCAGTAATGGTGGCTAGGTTAAAATGTAACAAAGGCCCTATCATTTATTCATTTTTTTTATTTTATTTTTTTTTGTTCGTTTAACTGAATATATTTTTTGCTTGTGTGTCTTCTTTTGCCCCTTTATTCTAAAGGCTTCATGTACCGGACACAGAGAATGACACTAAAATTGCGGCTCTTTCTTCACAATGCAGATCAAAATGTTTGTGGATGGCGAAAAAAAATGCATTTATGTCCCCCCCACAAATCAACAGGTCAGGTAACAATTCTGGATAAGGAAAATATTTTCACCCAAAAGGCAGCTTTCTGTCCCAGGAATGTGGACTGGGGCTAAACCTTTGGCACCAGCTCTTCCCTCTGTGACAGGAGAAACACTGTCTTCTCCACTGGCAAGAGAGTGTCAAACTGTACTTGTATGGAAGACAATACCCAAAAAGAAGAAGTCATTTGTAACATCTGTCATGTAAATGCGAGTCTCTCTGCTTGTGACCCAGCAGTTAGCACAAGGTGATCCAGACTGTAATGAATTAATATGTTGGGCATATTACGGGAATATGTTCACCATTATTTACAGTTCATATATAATGCAATAAAAAAAAAAAAAACTAAAGTCAACAGTATTCTGTATTTTGAAGGCTTCTGATAATTTTAATACTTCATCTGTAGACTTACTGGGGCATATCCTCTTGTTTAAGGTCTGGTTTAACATTGTTTTGAACATCCTCGCTACCCAATTGAGATGCTTCAGAGTCCTCAACCAACACACTCCGATTTTCTGGCAGCTCTGGCATCACCATCATTTCAGCCTGAAAGTTCATTTAAAAAAAAAAAAAAAAAAAAAGGCCAATTTAGGAACTTATGCTAATGGGGAAAATGCCACGTGCAAAGTTAGCCTTTAATGAGTGGAGCGCTATGGTGTTACCTCTGTAACGGTGGGTAAATCTGTCTCTGCAATTTCCATGCTGCGGTCACTAGCAGCTGTGCCGTTTCCATCAGAGCTTAACTCTTGGGCTTCCTTCTTGGCTGTGCCTGCTGCTCGCCCAATATTTGGTTTTGGTTTTTGAAATCTACCCCTTGTTAACACTGCTGGTTTCAGTGGCTCTTGCTTTCTGATTTGCTGTGAATTATTGCTAAACCACAGAGAAAAAAAATATGGATTAGAACTTTGTGGCATGCTTTGGCACCAATGGAAAATTCTCTAGATACAGAGGCTTCACAACAAACCAGGAAAGAAATCTTTGAATATTTTACTAAAGACTAACAAGCACCCACACTAGTTTCTTTAACAAGACCTATACAGGCATAGGACCAGTTATCCAGAACACTTGGGACCTGGGGAATTCTGGATAAAAGCATCTTTCCATAATTTGGATTACCATACTTTAAATCTACCAAATAATCAATTAAACATTAAATAAACACAAGAGGCCTGTTTTGACACCAATAAGGATTAATTTTAACAAGTACAAGGTACTTTTTTATTATTACAGACAAAAGAGAAATCATTTTAAAACAGTTTAATTATTTGATTAAAATTAAGTCTGTGGGAGATGGCCTCATCTTAATTCGGAGCTTTCTAGATAATTGGTTTCTGGACAACAGATCCTATACCTGGGTTCTCAGAATGTCAGTGGGTCATATATTGTCTATAATTTTAAATGTCAAACTTCATAGAACTTCTCCACTACAGATACCAAATGTACAGGCTCATAAATACTGTAAAAACTGTAAAACCCTTTCTTAATTACTTTTCTCCAACCTATTGAAACCAAAGGAGGTTACAGGGAACATGAGAAAACCAGGACCCCAGTTCTGCTCCTCAGAAATACTCTTTTGAATTCTATATTATAAATAAAAATGTAAGAGGACAAAATAGAGTTCATTTTTTTCCTTTTTTTTTTTTTTTTTTTTTAAAGCTCCAATTAAAAAAAATATTTTTTGTACCAATAACTTTTGCATTCTTACAATTCAGAGTTTTTCACAGGTTCATCTGGTTCCATATTTCTTTGATTACCATCTGCTTCTGCTTTAATTGTTGGTGTTGGGTTGAGTTTCTCTGGACAGGAACTTGGTGAGGAGCAAGAAACTGCAGATACTACGCCTGCTGTACTGCTTTCTTCTGTTAAGACATCCAGCGCATAGTCTTCAGGCTAAAGGAAAATACAATTCTTAATCCACTACAAATGTAAAAACAGACTTTCAATACAGGAAGATAACAGTGTTTTATATTAACGAAAGACTATTCATGTGTCTTCAGACTTCAGTAAAGTTGTATTCATGTGACAATGATTTTTTACCAAAATGGCCAACTAATACCTTGTCAGGGGCCACTTATTTGTGCAAACAAATATGCATGCTCTTCAATAACAGACTGTTTATCAAGTCTGCTTCCAGTTAATATATCCCATTAGTGTTAGGAATGTCACTGGCCAACATGAAGAAGCAGGACCATACCTCCTTTCTAAACCCTGCAGAATCCAATCCTTTAGCTGGCAGAACAACTAAAGGAATAACTAAGCTAGGCCATTCTGGCCTCAAGATCATTATCCCTCAAGATAAAGTTAATTGGTCTTACTTTTCCAATGGCAGAAGGCTCCTCTATAGTCTTAACAGTATCCTTACTGGCTGCCTTGGAAGACTGGGTATCTGCTTTGACTTCTTTTTGTCCTTTTCTGGCAGATAAACTCAACAGATTTGGCTTTGGCCTGTGTAGTCTTCCTCTCAGAGAGGGTGAGGACATAGCAGAGGAAGGTGTGCACGCCTCTTGAGACGCAGAGCCATGCATTCTATACAACAAACAGAACAAAACGAAAGAATAAAAATCATGGTGACATCACCGTGCACTTAGACATTGATCAGTTCATTCAAGCTGCTTAGACATAATACAATACTGTATGCTCTGATAATACGAGCGCTTCTGAAAAGGAGAAAGTGAAGGAAACCACCTTAATACAGTACTGTTTAATAAAAAAAAAAACAAGGAGCAATTTTCTGCTCTACAGAAAACCATGGGCATTGGCAGAGCAATATTCCAAGTAGAGGGTTTCAATCCTTGGCAAGGGTTGAAGGAGTTCTATTTCTTGCAGAACAGATTTTAAAAGTATCAGTTTGAGTAACATACATAGTAACATACATAGTAAGTTAAGCTGAAAAAAAGACACACGTCCATCAAGTTCAACTGCCAGTTGATCCAGAAGAAGGCAAAAAACCCCATCTGAAGCCTCTCCAATTTGCCTTAGGGGGGAAAAAATTCCGTCCGGCTCCAAATCGGACTAGTCCCTGGATCAACTTGTACTATGAGCTATCTCCCATAACCCTGTATTCCCTCACTTGCTAAAAAGCCATCCAACTCCTTCTTAAAGCTACTGTATCTAATGTATCAGCCTGTACAACTGATTCAGGGAGAGAGTTCCACATCTTCACAGCTCTCACTGTAAAAAACCCCTTCCGAATATTTAGGCGGAACCTCTTTTCTTCTAAACGGAATGGGTGAACTTGTGTCAGCTGCAAAGACCTACTGGTAGTACATGTTTAATGCATAACATATGTCTATTCTAAACAACTTTTCAACTAGCTTTCATTTTTAATTTGAACATTTATTGAACATAATACCTCATGAAGGACTGCAATCTGCCTTGGAATATACCGTCTACATCAAACCTTAAGATGGTTGAAGGTAAACTGCCCATTAACGCAACATCAGAGACTACATGATTTCGTTTTTTTTGAAAACGGAAAGCTTGCTTCTAACCAACGAAATGAAAATTAGAGATAAACCATAACAAATATTTCAAACAACAGGTACATACGCCACAATTTCCGCATATTTGCCTTCTGTTCCTTTGTGTTGTTCCTTAATCAGACTTTGTTCAGAGGGCTTTTGGCTGCTGTTGTCCATAGAGGCTGAATGAAATAAAGCTGAAGGGGAATCCTCTTGTATACAAACTGCCCTTTCAACCTATATTAACAGTGAGAACGACTTAGTAGGAACACTGGTAGAGAACAACCTAAGCAAAGAGCAGGAAAACACAAGAAGTCACAATATAGCTTAGAAGACCTTCAACAATGTATTGAAATAAAACTAGATAAGCTTCCTTTGGTATTCCTGCTGTTATGTGAATAGCAGGTCTAGGGAATGTTCTTCCACCAAAGCAAGAAGCACCAAGAGATGTTTTCCCTTGATTTAAAGTCTCAACTCAACTTTTTCTAGATTTGCCAGATGCAGCTTGTTGTACTCCTGGTTTTAAAGCAGTGAATTAATAAAGAGTTCCCTACAAAACAAAACAAATGAAGAGAATAATTACTTACATTTTTAGTAGCTGACATGTCTTCTTCTAAGCTTTGATGAACGGTTGTTCTCTCAGTGGCAGCATCAATTCTTGCCTCCTGGATATCTTCCTTCTCTTCTTGCTTTTCTATCCTAGCACAGGATTTTGCCAGGTTAGGCTTTGGTTTTTGGAACCTGCTTTTTCCCCAAGGTCTGAGAGAAGACTGAAGATTTGTGTCTTGGGAAGCTGAGGATTCCTGCATCCTTAAAAAACATAAAAAAAAAAAATTACAAATATAATTTACAGAAATTCAAGCACTGGTCCTGTAGTTAAACTTCCTTTATGCAATAAAACTTTATGCATCATCTCCTTACTGATCACATGAATTTTCTTGCTCCTCTGAAGACTTTTCTTCTTGAGAAATAATGGGAAAGTCCATGGATATCTAAGAATCAAAGAACAAAGTAAATATAGTGGAACTTTATTTTTCTTACAGCTATGGATGCACGTAATCCACAATTTTTGGGTTCAGATTCATACAAATACAAACCCAAATTAACATGTCTGAATATGATCCTAAAAACCAAACAATATGAAAAAAATGTGTTGCTTTTATCTTTCCGCAGCTTTAAAGAAATTACTTTATGGGCGGGATGCAGTTTGGTTGTATACAAAGGATTCCAAATGCAAATCCTGCAGAAAGCATTGGCACTTGAAGAAATGCAGACACTGTATATTGGATTCAGCACATCCATATTTACAATATCCATAACAAATTGCTCACATTTGTAGGACTTGACATGCCACCCTCTGGCCCTTGGTCAATCTCTGCTGTTTCTTCAGTAGATGCTTTAATTCCTTCCACCTGGATGTCACTCCTCTCCTCCAACTTTTCACTTCTAGCCGATGCCTTTGTCAAGTTAGGCTTTGCCCTTCGGAACCGAACTACAGGTGCTGGTTTAATAGGGGTCTGTGTGGGCCCAAGCAGGGAGGTAGAAGATACTTGGCTCCTAAGAACAAAGTGTTTTGGGATCAAGTTTGTAAATTGTTCATAGCCTTGGGAAAGTACAATCTACCTGCACTACAATAAAGAAACATAGATTGTATGCTTTGGAGTAAGCATGTATGAGACTATTCACAACATTTAGTTATTGTGCATAATTAATGTAGTGTGATAGTTTTACTTTAAAGTTACTTTGTGAGCCATGTTATTCTGTATATTCTTAAAGTCTTAAAAATAGGTGATAAAGTAAACCCACTACAAGACCCCAAAAATATATATTTTTTTGTTGGACTGCAATTACTGGCATGATAAATTAAATAGTTGTGTTACTGGTTAAAAAAAAAAAAAAAAAAATTCAAAATTTCACAACATTTTAAAGTCTTCATTTTCCAAATTGTTCTTACTTTTTTGCGGATTCATCTTTCTCCACAGAATCTTCATTATGAGGAGTATTTTTGTAAGTGCTCACAGGAATCTAAGAGGCAAAGCTCAAGGTAAGTGAATCAAAGTGGAAGCATCTCTCCTATAATAACACAGGTTAAACACCTTACATTTTTGGGACTCACCTTGCCATCCTCTGGGCTCTGAAATGTTTTAGTGGTGTCTTCAGCGGTGGCTTCAATTTTACCATCTGGCATATCTCCTTCCTTCTCTTGTTTCCCTCTTCTAGAACATGATTTTGGTAAGTTGGGCTTTGGTCTCTGAAACCTGCCTTTTCCCAAAGATGAGGGTATATTGGAGCACTGAATGAATCCATCTTGGGTGGTACAAGGCTCCTGAGTCCTACATCACCACAAATGAGAATGAGAGATACCTAAAAACTTTATATTCTGTGTGAGAAACCCATAATCCCTTTATGAGCCATTTCTATACCTAGCTCCAGAAACTCCCTGGTTATCACATGCCTGGGACTTCTCAGTAGTGCTGATGGTCGTCTAAGAAACAAAAGTACAGTTTAATTCATCATGACCAAGAGTTTAGCACTTCAGTACTGCTCTTAAAGGTGTTGTTCCCATTCCAACACTTCTTTCAATCACTTTCTATTTGTGACTGTTTTTCTAATGCCGAGTTTAATTTTTCCACCTTCCTTCTAAAGCAGCTCGGGGGGGGGGGGGGGGGAATCTAACTGTTCTGAATTTATAAATTTAGTTGACACATGTTCAAAGTCCGAATTTATCTCAATATTTTCTGCTACAAACTCTGAAAACAAAATCCGTTGAGGTTTTTTACGCTTATTTATTATTACATTATCAAAAATTTGTTTTGCGGGAAAAAATAAGATTTTCAAGTTTTTTTCAGATTTTTCACCCGATTTCTTATGGTTTTTGCAAGAAACCCAGCGCACATCAAAAAAATCATTGAGACTTCTCCCATTGACGTATATGCAACCTAGACAGGTTTGAGATGCCGGATTTTCAGATTCTGACTTTTCTATCCTTGGGGTTTAATAAATTCAGAAAAATTCAAGATTTTTTAAAAGTCTGACTTAATTTAAAAAAATCACAATTTTTTCGTAATTTTTGCATTTGGGGAATTAGTATTTAACCCCCTAAATGTAGCAAATTGTAACAGTTCAGAATCTGCTCCTGGATCACTGAGTTCACAGACTTAAACACCAGAGACACAAACATTAAACTTTAATTTTGGAAAAAAAAATTAAAAATATAAGATGGAAAGCAATTGGAAAAAAAGATATTGTGATATTATGGATATATATCAAACAGCTCTGCCTTTGCATTTCTCTACTACAGGAGTGCCCATACTTTACTAATGTGAGGTCTACTTTTAGTGATATTGTCCCATTTTATACAACAATAAAAGCATTGTTAGCATTCTGTTCCATGGAAAATGTAATTTAAATATTATATTGATTTATATTGCTATATTTAAAAACAACTATTTCTCATGTAGCTTTAACAACATAAGTATCTGAATGAAAAGCATGAAATTGGAGAGCGATTTAGACAAGCTTTTTGTTGACAGTGTCTTGAGATCTACGGGTCCCCAACTAAAGGTCTACTGGTACTTTACGTTGCTTTTGGACACCCATAAATATGCATCTCTTTGCCAAACAAAACAGTTTCTGCATCTCCACTCATCAAAAACGTTGCTAGTCTTTTCACCAAATCCACCAGCAAATAAAAATGATAAAAAATAAAACAAATATCTGCCACCATTCTCCTATAGTGATGGGCGAATTTATTCGCCAGGTGCGAATTCGCACGATTCGCCACCGGCAAATAAATTCGCAAAACCGCTGCGAAAATTCACCAGCTCCAAAAATAAAAAAATGGACGGCGGCGTCGTTTTAAATTTTTAGCGAAGCAAAACGCCCCTAATTCGCCCATCACTATTCTCCTATATTGTGCTTATCTATGCTTGTGGTTCACAAGGTATATAGGGCTTGGGCACAGCCTATAAGAAGCATTTCTGATCAAAAATAAAACTACATAAGAGTAGTTAGTGCAAGTAGCTTAGACTCAAAATAAAAAAAAAGTAATAAAATCACTGAGGATGCCAATTTGTTATGGCACCCCACCCCCAGTTGCCTAATTGTACTTTTGTGTAGAACACACACACCGCTGCCATCTTGTTCCAGGATCCCAGGTATTCTTGTGCTGGCCTGGACAGCGGCATGAACATTACAGCACTTATTTGAAGCTTTTTGTACTGTGCCCAGCTTGAATTGCTACAGGACCTGGTACATCGTTCAGACTTGAACGTAATGCGCAAATGGTAATGATGCCTGATGTTCAAGAAACTTAAATATTCATAGATTTACCTGAGGGTCAGTGGCTTCCTGGAGAGATTCCACAGGGCTTGTCTCAGTCTGAGTCTCAGCTACAGATAAGGCACTATGGTCAAACAATGATATATCAGAGGCCAACATCATAACTGAATCTTGCTCATTGGAAACCAAGGTGTCCTCCTGTATGCTGGAAAACCCAAAGGAAGTTTCTATTAAAATAATGAAACACCCGTGCAAAAATAAAGAAACACAGAGCCTGCCAATTGGACAACACACAAATCCCCATATATAGAATACAAAGCAGTAAATGTTTCTAGAAGCAGTAAACCCATTGCAAACAAATACATATTTACTTTCAAACAGGTGACCAGTAAATGCTTCATGCTGATTGGTTGCTTTGGGTTATTACACCTGGGCAAACTCTAAAAAATATAGTGCCTTTATCATGAAATATCTTTTTTTATACTAATACAATTTTAATACAGCGTCTTCAGAAAATGTGTTTAATATTGAGAAAAGCTGCATTTTTAATAAAATCTAAATAGTTTCTTAAAGATTTTCAATTGCTTTTTTCTATTTTAACCAATTCATGTGGTTTTGTTTCTCCTTTAAGGAAAGTCTATGGAGAATGGAAAATGGACACTTTGAAAAAAAAGTGAATCGTTTTAAAGATGTTTTATTCTACTTTCATGATTTTTATGACCTGCGAGAGCAGGTTAACCTACCGAAAATAAATGTGGCATTTTCAAATCAAATTAATAAAATCTAAATCGTTTCTTAAAAATGGTCAATTGCTTTTTTCTATTTTAATCAATTCATGTGGTTTTGTTTCTCCTTTAAGCAAAGTCTATGGAGAATGGAAAATGGACACTTTATAAAAAGTGAATCTTATAAAAGATATTTTATTCTACTTTTATGATTTTTATGACCTGCGAGAGCAGGTTTACTTACTGAAAATAAATGTTACATTTTCAAATTAAATTAAAAAAAAAAAAAAAAAGCAAAAAATTGAGATAAGAAAACAATTGTAGGTCACATTAGCATAATAATGTATTCTCTGCAATTATTACATTAATTTGATTCTTATCAATAGTATATAATCATTGTTACTACCTTAACATCTCATCATCACCACCATCGTCATCATCTTCAAAAGGTTCCAGAGTTCCATCATCGTCATCATCATCCACAGAAAGGCTTTCCACTGGAGCTGCACCCACATTGCCTTCTGTAGATTCTTGCACAGACTGATCACAACACTCCACTGAATCATTCAAAATAACACTGGACTCTATGCAACAAAACAAAGAAAGAGAGCTCAGTAGATTCTAAATAAAGTAATGTGATCTGTGCAGTGTGAAGTCTGCTGCCCTCTATCTGCTATTGATGTACCACTTTCATATAACGAGTATCAGGGGATAATGAGACCTGCAGTTCAGCAGCTGGGGGGGGGGGCGCAGCTAGTAGTCTCTGGTTGCTGCCTCAGCTGGGAGAAGGGAATAATAGCACAAGATTTCTACTAATGTTCACATAATTTATTCTAATGTTTTACTGTTGGTTTTTATCACTATACAAAACTTACTTTTAGTAAATTAGTGTTTTATTAGAATTAATTAGGATTGTTTTCCAGATGCAAAAGACAAAAATGGACACACCAGCCCTAAAAAGAAGTTCATGGCATCCTTACCTTTAGTCCCAGAATCCATATCCCCAGCTATATGTAACAGTTCACTGTCTGAATGACACTCAGTATCTGAATCCTCTGTGATTGGTTTCTTTTTCCGCCTCCGTTTTTTCTTTTTCTCTTGGATGCTTTCCCCTTGAACACTCTCTCCACCCTCTGCTGTTTCCATTTCCATGGAATCAACAGTTTCAGGATCAGCAGAAAAATCCACAGCCTCACCTTTTTCTATGAAAGGAATAAGTATATATAGAATAGAATAAAGGGCTCATAATGCCATATTGTAGCAGAGGAAGACTAGCTGGGTCTTATTAGCCTTAGGTGGCTAATCAGTAGCCCTTAAAGGAGAAATAACCCACGACTACCATAAACCCCCTAAGCTTCCAAGCATTGCCTCCCTCCCCCTTCCCATGATGTGCTTTAGTATTAAAAAATAAAAAAGCCCTTTTAAAAGTCTGACCCATAAATGCAGAGAATTGCAGTGGAGCTCCAGGCTGCCATTTTCTGCATGCCGGAGCATGCACAGTTGGGCCAAGTCAGAAATCAGTTCAACTGCACATATCGGCCAGGAAACCCGAAGATTACACAAAGATCGGCAAGATGGCGACCAGGAGTTCCGTTGCGCTTCTGTGCATTTAAAGGGTGAGAATTTTTTTAAAGGGTTTTTTTTTTTTTTTTTTACACTAAAGCATATCGTGGGGAGGGGGGGGAAGAGGGAAGGGGGGCAATGCCTGGAAGCTTATCGGGGCTTATGGTGGTAGGGGGTTTAGTTAAAACCATGGCTGGTCATTCTCTCAGGATCTCTGACATGGACACAGAGGGGCTAATTTATCAACACTGGGCAAATTTGCCCATGGGCAATAACCCATGGAAACCAATCAAATTGCTGCATTTATTGTTCTACTTGCAGCAGGCTTCAAAAAGCTAATCACTGATTGGTTGCTATAGGTAACCGCCCATGGGCAAATTTGCCCAGTGTTGATAAATGAGCCCCAGAGAGAGGTCTGGCAACTTGACATTTTGAAGTCTATGCAATCTGCTGCTGGCTGAAATAAAAGCCATTTTGTTTTAAAATATTTTTGCAGTCGTGCCATTAACACTGTGGAAACCTGCCATACATACACTGAAAGCTTATGATATTCAAATGTTTGCATTTATTCCTCCAGCATTACAAATAAATAATCATTTATTGGCAACAAATTTCTATTTTTTCATGAGACTTTTTCATTCTAAAGTTCAGCAGAGACTCATGAATGGCATTAATCCGCTTCCATTTTAACAAGCAAAACAATTGAATGCTGGGCAACAAAAAGAACATACTGTACTGGGCAACAATACGATGTATTTAAATACATACAAAAACATGACATGTAGTGGTGTCTCTGGCCTTTTAATGAACTGAGTCTCAAGCAGATTGTAAGTTAGATTGTGTGGACGACATCAGCAGGCAGGCTCCGGGGAAACCAAACTTGATTTAAAAAGTCCAATCTTTATTAGGTATGGTAAAATACACTGTAGGATTTACAAACACATAACTAAAGCTGCATGTGAATAGCCCCTGGTGTAGCTCTGGCTTTTCATCTGTAAAAAGCTACACTATCTAGTGGAAACATATTGTGTGTGCCCAATTACCTATGCAAGTACTTAGATGTCCGCAAAACAATTATAAATAAGGAATATGTTTTCTTTCAAAGGATAAGAGGATACAATATGCAAGTGTCTCACTTTTTTTCCTAGATTTTCCTTCCTTTGCAGGGACTTTTTTATTTAGATCCTCAGAAAGATCTTCCGGTTCACCAGACTGTGCATCATCCTTTTTCTTTCGTGCTCTCTTTTTCTTCCCCGAGAGGGAGGTTGGGACATTTTCTGCCTGGGACTCCTCATTTTCCTTCTCTGCAGCCTCTACCTCCTCTTCCCCCAGATTACTGTCTTGTTCTTCACTGGCTTCATCTGCTATTGAAATCAGACAAAATGGTTTGCCACTTGCTCTGTATGCTCAGTAAACAGCGAAGAGGAGGAACATGGCAAAATGTATAGAAAGGTATAATTCCCACAGTTTCCAATAACTGAATGCTGATATAAACATGGCATAAAATATTGCATTGGCAGTTGCACCTCTTCTGTTAAAGGTACGGATGAACCGAATCCACTATTATGGATTTGGCAAAACCCCCGAATCCTCTGTGAAAGATTCAGTCAAATACCGAACCGAATCCTAATTTGCATATGCAATTTAGGGATGGGAAGGGGAAACATTTTTTTTTTAATTCCTTGGTTTCTGACAAAAAGTCACGCGCTTTCCCTCCATATTTTCATGTGCCAATTAGGATTCCGTTCGGTTGGGCAGAAGAATTCGCCCGAATCCGAATCCTGCTGAAAAAGGCAGAATCCCGAACCAAATCCTGGATTCTGTGCATTCTAAGTTAAAGGGGTTGTTCACCTTTGAGATAACTTTTAGTATGATGTAGAACATGATATTCTGAGACAATTTGAAATTGATTTTAGTTTTTTATAGGGATGCACCAAATCCACTATTTTGGATTTGGACGAACCTCCGAATACTTCATAAAAGATTCGGCCAAATACCAAACCTGCATATGCAAATTGGTGGGAAGGGGAACATTTTTTACTTCCTTGTTATGTGACAAAAATCATGCAATTTCCCTCACTGCCCCTAATTTGCATATGCTTTTGCATTGGATCAGCCCGATATCGCCCACCTCAAGAGCATGTGTTTTTAAATATAGTCAGTGACCCCCATTTGAAAGTTAGAAATAATCATAAGAAAGCAAATAATTAAAAAAAATATTAAAAAAAAAATAATGAAGACCAATTGAGAAGTTGCTTAGAATTGGCCATTTTACAACATACTGAAAGTTAACGTAAAGGTGAACCACTCCTTTAATGACATACCAGGGACATGGGTAATAAATAATCACATGTTGGCACGTGACAGCCGACACTTGCTCAGAGCCTCTCTAACTGGCACAGAGAGCAGACCAAAAAGTGCATGTGACCAGCATGGTTGTTCAGTTCTCTTTCTGGCACTACTGGGTCTCTTAAACAAGCATGACTAAAGCAAGATTAACTGACACTCAACTTCAAAGAGGTACTGTCAAACAACAGGGATGCGAGCATAAGGTAGGAGGACAGCACATAAAATAAATGATACAGTGTTTGCTAATGATATACTCAGGGTCGGACTGAGGCCCACCGGGACTGCTGTCCAAGGCGCCCCTTCGGCCCCCTCACCCCCCTGCTGTGACGCGCCGAATGTGCCCTCTCTGAACGCATGTGCAAACGGTGCCCCCTCGGTATGCACAGATGTCGCTGTGATGCGCCGAAAGAATTTTTTATTTTTTATTTGTAAAGCCGTACATCCAACCCTGGATATACTAATCCACAGCGCCTCATCATTATGTTTCATTTAATGGTTAGCAGTTTAAAATCAAAGAGTTGGTCAGTTGCTTTGGGTGATCAGACCAGATCTGAGCATACTTTGCAGCCTTTATATTACCTTTAAAGTTTGTTTCACTGCAAACAATGAATATCTGCTGATATAACTTAAACATTGTTGTGCCCTTGAGGTCTTTTTTAAAAAGCTACTGACATCTATTTTTTTTTTTACATCTATCATAACCATGTCATTGCATGTTATTTATAATCTTGCCATAAAAGCATTTGCCTGGTGCTTTTCCATTACCCAACTGATCCCCTCCGTGTACCTCTATGACGGGGCAGCAGTAGTCCATAAGTATTAGGAACGGATAGGTTGAGAAGGGACAGTCAGGTTTAGGAACATCAAGTAAAAATTACTTAAAAAACGAAGCCCTATTAGCAATAGATTATCAAGACGGCCAATAACTTTTAATGTACATTAATATTTTGAAGAGTCAGTATCACTTTAAGTATATTTGATCTAAATGGCAAAGTGAAATAAAAAGAAAATTACAGGCAATACCTTTTCGTTTTTTACGTGGTTTTCGAGTCTTATTTCCCTGTTCGCCTTTAGCCTTACGTGGTTTCGGTGTTTTGGGTTTTTTTGCCTCCTGCATTAATGCTTCTTCAAGAAGCTTTGCAAAACACTCTAGGTCAAATTCCTTCTTTTCCCCTGTAAATCATGTAAAAAAACAAAAAAAAAACAAAAAAAAAAAAAACTGTTTCAATGAATTGCATAACTCCCCCCAATCTCCCACTACTTCTTTCCGATCTTCATTGGAGTGTGAGTAACTTACGGAATGCCTTATCTATTCTCCATCCATTCATTCTTTCTTCCCGTTTGAATTTGTTCTTAAAGTGGACAGAAAAAAAGTTGGATTTAATTCCTTTTTATCATCTACAATCACACACAGGTAATCATTACATAATTTTCGCCTTGAGCCCAAAGCCAAGAATCTCATTCAAGGGTGACAGTACTGAATTTATCCCCTAACTGTCCCTACAAATATCTACCAATATCAATAATGTGAATTCAGAATGGGGTTGTATTTATTAGGTAAGTCTGCAGTAACGAATAACAGGTTCATAATAGTCCCCAGGTTCATTTAAATCATTCACATTGTGTATTGCTAATCTTAGATGGTGAAATTCTAAAGAATAAGTAAATATTTAAAATAAGTGAATGTAAATTAATGAGTGCTATTTGAGACACTAAAGCAATTTACATTCATTATATTTTTTTTTAATTCCAAGATATAATGGGATGCATGTACTCTTTATATGAATGAACAGTCACAACTGCGCCACATGGTGGTTACTTTTCAACCATTATGACCACCAAGTAGTCAAGGAAGTTGAAAGAAAGAACGTTGGTCTAAAGATCTTTTCGTTAGGAAAGATGTTAGAAAAGTTATGAGGTTTCTAAAGTTTTTTTCCTAAGCAGAACATGAGACTAGCCTGCTTTCTTTCTCCAGACAACCTGGTGGTCAGAAAGATTGGAAGTTGACCTGCCGGTGGTGCTGTTGCAGGAAAACGGATTCGTATAAATAGTACATGTATCCCTTAATATGATTGAATTTAAAAAAAAAAATATGTAAATAAATTGCAAAAATGTTTAGAATAGCACGGTCATCAAATTTATATTCACCTATTTTAAGGGTTATTTTGTCCTTTTCATTCAATTGCATATATTGAACAAGTGTACGAGAGCAGAATACCTTGATCTCGAAACGCTCCCTGTGCGGAAAAAGCTGTGTTATCATTGAGAAGTCTGTTCCAACCATGCTGATAGCCAAAAAGAACATGTCTGTTTCTAAAACAAAGTAAAAATGGGAAACAACAAATATTAAGAGTATTATCTTACAAAATTCTTTGTATTTCCATAAATATACAGTTTGCATACAAGGGAAGGACAAGGCTGGCTGTACGATTACCTTAACACCAGTCATTATACTTTGAAGTTGGTATTGTAGGTAAGGAACTATAGTGTCATTACCTTTATCCGACCATGGTTTAGAGTGTTTGGTCTTCCGAAAACTTGAATATGTTGTCATGGAGCCTCTCTCAAAGATTGGATCATCATTCTCAACAATTGGACCTTTAGTTCTAGACACTTCCACTGTTAAACTGTAACATAAATACAGACCTATAAGCTACCCAGAAGTGATCAGCCATCAAAGACTGCAAGGCATCTAATAGTCTGAGAAGTTACAAAGGAACCAAGGGTAACTTATAAGCAACTAAAGGCTTGTCTCGCATTGGCGAATGTTGATGTTCATGAGTCCAAAATCAGGAAAACACAGAACAGAAATGGTGTGTATGGCACGGTAGCAAGTAAACTGTCACTGCTCTCCCCCAAAAACATTGCTGACCATCGACAGTTTGCTAAATATCAAGTTGATCCATCAGAAGGATAATGGAAGAATGTTTTGTGAAAAAACTAAGATTTTGTGTACTCACCGTTAAATCTCATTCTTTTCAGTCACTTGGGGGACACAGGAAACAGTGGTGTATAGCTGGTACCACTAGGAGGCAGGGCACAACAATGTAAAAACGAAACTAGCTCCTCCCCTGCCAGCTATATCCCCCAGCAGGCGGAGCCCAGTTCAGTTTGTACCAAAGTCATCAGAAAAAAACAATAACATGAATTTTGTAATTAGAACTTGTTAAACTTTACACAAATTTTGAACAAAGATATTGAACAGACCAGGTCTGACAGGTAGCGAGAACCCCTATACAGGGGAGGGACGTCCTGTGTCCCCCAAGTGACTGAAGAGAAAGAGATTTAACGGTGAGTGCACAAAATCTCCTTTTCGCCATTGTTGGTTTGGGGGAAACAGGAAACAGTGAGACATACCAAAGCTGTCCCATAAAAAATAGGATGGGAAGGATAGGCTTACGTGGAAGAAGCTACCGCAGCCTGAAGAACCTTCCTCCCAAAACGTGTGTCAGAAGCCGCAAAGGTGTCAAAATGGTAAAATTTTGTGAACGAGTGGATAGATGTCCACGTTGCTGCTTTGCACAGCTGATCAGCTGATGCATGGTTCCGAAAAGCCCAGGAAGTGCTCATCCCTCTGGTAGAGTGTGCCTTTAGTCCCAGAGGGGGCAGCTGACCTTGTGCTGTGTAGGCTTTTTGATAGCTTGAGTGCCCCGATGTGGCCCTGAAGGTAAGACAAACAAGGCATCTGTTTTGTGTATCTCTTTTACTCTATAGAGATAGAACTTGAGAGCTCGGACTGGATCCAGGGAATGAAGGGCCACCTCTTAGGGGTTGGACTGGCAATCTCTTGATTGAAAACCACCTTCGGAAGGAAGGAGGGAACTGTGCGAAGTAGTGCCCGATTGTGGTGGAATACCAGGAAGGGAATTTTGTATGATCGAGTTCCGACACTCTCCTTGCTGACGCAATTGCCAAGAGGAAGGTGGTCTTCCAAGAAAGCCATTGGAGTGACACTGAGGATAATGGTTCGGAAGGTGGCCCCTGGAGAGCCTTTAGCACTAGAGAAAGATCCCAGTTCGGAGTGGGTGCTAGATGTGCTACTCCTTGTAGGAAGGTCTTGACATCTGGTAGATGGACCAAACGTCTCTAAAATAACACGACAGTGCAGAAACCTGAGACTTAAGTGATACCATAGATACCTATAGAGAGTCCATTCTGTAGAAATTCTAGTAGACTAGGAATGGAAAAACATGTTGAGTCCCTGTTGTTTTGGGAACATCAAAGGTGGTAAGTTTTCCAAACCCCGTGGTAAGTCTTGGCCAACACAGGGTTCCTGGCTGCTTGCTATGTTTTTTTGCTACTGCGTCCGAGGACCCCTTGTCCTTTAGAATCTGGGTCTCAAAGAGCCACGCCGTCAAGTTGAGGCTTGCAGGCTTTGGATGAAGCATGGAACCCTGCGAAATGAGGTCTGGTATCAGCGGCAGGGGTCAATGTTCGACAGACAGATTTAGTAGGTCTGAGAACCACGTTCTTCGTGGCCATTTGGGAGCAATGAGGATGAGAGTCGTCTGTTCACTCTGTAACTTCCTGATCATTCTCGGTATGAGCGGAAGAGGAGGAAAAGCGTGTGCTAGGGGGATCTTCTTATCTGGCGAAGAAAGTGGGAACTTTTCGATTCTGTCGGGTGGCCATTAGACCCACCTCCGGTACTCCCCATCTATCTACGATCTCGTTGAAGATTTCTTCATTTAGTGACCATTCTCCCGGATATAGAGACTGCCTGCTGAGGAAGTCTGCTTCCCAATTTGGAACTCCTGGAATGTATATGGCTGACAGCAACGTCTGATTGGTTTCTGCCCAATGAAAGATTAGCTTAACCTCGTTCAATGTCGCTCTACTCCTTGTTCCGCCCTGGTGATTTATGTAGGTGACTGCCGTGGAATTGTCCGACTGGACCTTGTTGGCTTGGCCCGTCAATTCTTGTTGCCACTGAGCTAACCCTAGACGGATTGCCCGGATCTCGAGTACGTTGATTGACAATTTGCTCTCTTCTCTTGGCCATAGACCCTGGGCTGCTCTGCCCTCCAGAACCGCTCCCCATCCGAATAGACTAGCGTCCATTGCCAGAAAGCGCCACAGAGGGGTTCCAATCGGTCTGCCCCCGTTGAGGTTGCTGATCTTCAACCACCATAGTAAGAATGTTCGGGTCTTTCTGGAGATGGGTATCATCTGAAAAAGCGATTTCTTTTTCCACAATGACAGTATGTTCCACTGTAGTTCCCTGAGATGGAACCGCTTCCATTGTTGATACCATAACACCTAGGACCTTCATGCAAAACCTGGTCGTGTGTGCTGGCCTTGTCAACAGGCTCCTGACTAGTGCTTGCAGGTGGAGAATCTTCTCGTGAGGGAGAGATACTCTGTGTCAGAGTATTGAATTTAATCCCGAGAAAGACCATTGTCTGACTGGGAATTAGGGAGGATTTCTTCCTGTTGCTACACAAACCGAGATCCTGCAGTCTCTGTGTGTTTTTCCGACTGATGGAGCCTTGACAAGGATATCGTCGAGGTAAGGGGTGATTGAGATGCCCCTCTGGCGGATAATCTCTATGGCTGCCGCCATGATCTTTGTAAAGACCCGGGGGCTGAAGTCAGACCGAATGGAAGTGCCATAAATTGGTAATGTAGATTTTGGTAGGCAAAGCGCAAGAATCTCTGTTGCGGACGGAAAATGGGAACATGTAGGTATGCGTCCTTTATGTCCAGAGATACCGTATATACTCGAGTATAAGCTGAGTTTTTCAGCACTCAAAATGTGCTGAAAAAGTCTACCTCGGCTTATACTCGAGTCAGCATGTCAGTTGTTTTTTAAGGCTTGCCCCTACCCAAACGCTAGGTTTTTAGGTCAAAAAGCCCTTACCCCCATGATTTAAAGGGATACTGTCATGGGAAAAAAAAAAATTTCAAAATGAATCAGGCAATAGTACAACTCCAACAGATTTCTGCACTGAAATCCATTTCTCAAAAGAGCAAACAGATTTTTTTATATTCAATTTTGAAATCTGACATGGGGCTAGACATTTTGTCAATTTCCCAGCTGCCCCTGGTCATGTGACTTGTGCCTGCACTTCAGGAGAGAAATGCTTTCTGGCAGGCTGCTGTTTTTCCTTCTCAATGTAACTGAATGTGTCTCAGTGGGACATGGGTTTTTACTATTGAGTGTTGTTCTTAGATCTACCAGGCAGCTGTTATCTTGTGTTAGGGAGTTGCTATCTGGTTACCTTCCCATTGTTCTTTTGTTTGGCTGCTGGGGGGAAAGGGAGGGGGGTGATATCACACCAACTTGCAGTACAGCAGTAAAGAGTGATTGAAGTTTATCAGAGCACAAGTCACATGACCAGGGGCAGCTGGGAAATTGACAATATGTCTAGCCCCATGTCAGATTTCAAAATTGAATATAAAAAAATCTGTTTGCTCTTTAGAGAAATGGATTTCAGTGCAGAATTCTGCTGGAGCAGCACTATTAACTGATTCATTTTGAAAAAAAAATTTTTTCCCATGACAGTATCCCTTTAAGGCTCCTTAAACTTCAGAATCCTCCCTGCGTGCCTGTCCTGAGATACGGTTAGAGGGAGAAGTGGGAGGGTAGCTGTGTTGTGTGAAAAGAAAACATGACCCTTCAGGAAAGAGTGGCTATCTCTGCACAGTAAGACTGGAGAAGGAGGGGATGAAAAATGTGACTGTGCAGGCAGATGTGAGCTCTGCTGTGGAAGTACCTGACCCATGCTGTAGAAGGAGAGGGCTGGAAACAAGACTAAGAGGAGAGCTATGCTGGGACACAACACTAAAGACTAAAGCACAACACTAAAAAGCATTCGGAAATGGTGAGCTTGAGCTGTGTTGAATGGGGAAGTACATGTGAGCTTTTAAAAAAAAAAAAAAAAAATGACTCCTATACTTATTTCTGAATATATATGTGTGTTTAATACATTTCCGATGTTTTATTAACCCCTGGAAAGAAGCACGCTACACTATATTTCGTTAGGTACTTCGTACCAATTTACTTTTTCTACCATGAGCGCACCGATCTTTGATAATTTTCTGTTTCACTTATATAGCAAGAATATAGTATAGGCTTATACTTGAGTCAATAAAGTTTCCCAGTTTTTCTAGGTAAAATTAGGTACCTAGGCTTATACTCGGGTTGGCTTATACTCGAGTATATACGGTACTAGGAATTCCTCCTGAGACATTGCTACTATGACTGAGCGAAGCGATTCCATCTTGAATTTGCAAGGACGAATAAATTTGTTCAGTTCCTTGAGATCTAGAACTGGACAAAAAGACCCGTCCTTCAGATCTAGAACTGGACAAAAAGACCCATCCTTCTTGGGTACTATGAACAGATTGGAATGTTTCTCTGGGTGGGACTGGAATGACCACTTCTAATTGGAGCAGATTGAGAATGACCTCCTGGAATGCCTTGCGTTTGGAAGACTCCTGCGGAAGTCTGGACATGAAGAAACGTCGAGGGGAAAGAACTGAAAACTCCAGGTGATAACCCCGAGTCACTATTTCATGTAGCAAGGGTCCTGGGTGAGAGATGACCAAGCACTTGTGAAGTGGTGTAGTCTTCCCCCTATGGCCCCGGGCCCGATGCAGGACCATCATGATGAGGCGTTGTTATCTGTGGTCTCGGTAAAGGGTTTTCGGGCTTGCCATGACGATCTGGCCTTGCCGTGATTGAATAATCACGTCCTCCCTCCTGACACAACAAAAAACTGAACTGGGCTCCGCCTGCTGGGGGATATAGCTGGCCGGGGCAGAGCTAGTTTAGTTTTTACATTGTTGTGTCCTGCCTCCTAGTGGCACCAGCTATACCCCACTGTTTCCTGTGTCCCCCAAGCCGACAATGGAGCAAATAACTTTTTGTCTTAAATGAGGAGCGTTACATTTACACTGCATCCCAGCATAAGAACCTTATCCCATCTGTGAAACAACGTTGTGGGAGTCTCCTGGTTTGGGCATGTTTTGCTGCATCTGGGTGGCTTGAAATCATTGATGGAACAATGAATTCTGAACTATACCAGAGAATTCTATAGGAAACTGTCAAGTAATCTCTCAATGAACTGAGTCTCAAGAGACAGTGGGGCATGCAGCGAGTCAAACATCCAAAACACACAAATCATTCTACCAAAGAATGGTTAAAGAACACCCACCCCCCAGTAACAACAGCACCCAATACAAAATAGCTTCAGCTCTTGGGCGTTGGTGGGTTTCTTGATATCAACTGCTCACTTTAGGCCTTTCCGCAACATTTCAGTTGGATATAGCTCAGGACTTTGACTTGGCCATTCCAGAACATTCACTTTATCCTTCTTTAGGAGTACTAAACTCCCCCTTAGTAATAATAGCCCCCCTTAACTACCTTCAATCGCCCCCTCATTGCACTGTATATTAGACAGAAAGGTACCTGCTCAATGTTTTCAAGAAAGCTTGATCATAAAGTGTTTTGCATTTTAATTCTTGCTGTATTTAGACAGAAAGGTGCACCTGAAAAAACAAACCTGATCCTAAAATGCAGAGCAGCACAGCGGAGTTCCCCAGCACAATCTCCTGTCCATTTACATTCTCTTCTGGTCTCTTCACGACTCTAAGCCTGAGAGAGAATGTGCAGATGGGCCTATAGTCAAGAATCAGCTTCAACTGAGCAATCTCCCTCAGGGTTCATGTCAGTTAAGGGACCTGAAAGCATGCAAAAGTCAAGAAGATGGCGACAGGAAACTCCGCTGCGCTGCATTTTAGATTCAGTGATTTTTATATTCAGGGGCACCTTGCTAATACATTGTGTGGGGAGGGAAGGGTGAGGGGGGTGATGAAAGGTAGTTAGGGGGGCCAATTCAAAGTCCTGATCTTAATACAAATGAAATATTGTGGAAAGGACTAAAGTGAGCAGTTCGTGTCAGAAAACCCACCAACATCCAAGAGCTGAAGCTGTTCTGTATGGAAGAATGAGCTAAAATTCCTCCAATTCAATGTGCAGGACCAATCAACAGTAACAACAAACATTAAGTTGCAGTTATTGCATTACAAGGGGGCCACACCAAATACTGAGCTAAATTCACTTACATTTGCCACACATAGGTTATTGGATCTTTTTTTTCAATAAATAGATGACCAAATATATTAATTGTTGTTTCACTTGTTTAACTAGGTTTTCATAATCTACTTTTAGGAGTTGTTCGATGATAAGATAATGTTTCAGGTCACATTCATATAAAAACACAGACAATTTTGGGTTCACAAATTTCAGCACATTCTTTTGACACTAAATTTGATCCTAATTCACATACAAGATTGCTTTCTAGGAGGATCAAACTTTGAAAACTGCTCAAATCTCATTTTGTCCATACCTGCCGCTCATGACCTCCCTTGGGGAAGAATGGGAATCACTGCACTAACACTATTAAATCCCTGCTTTCCTCCAACTGTGGTTATGAAAAAGTAAGCTGTAGTATAACAAAGTGCCTTGAGAAATAAGTATAGTCTGGGTGGAGAATCATAGAATACCTCTCCTCATCAAGAATAATGGAGCCATCCTCTGCCACTTTCACACGTGGGACCAATAATGGACCTTCGTCTTCCTCTTCATCTAGATCTTCATCTTCATAGACAATAGTTTTTTTCTCTGGCCTAAAGGGAAAAAAATGATCATTATGATGTGCATATTATTAAAATGAATTTGCCATAAAGGAAGATCTTGCAGACTGAAGTCAAAGAAAGCCAACAATTTTTTTTGTACAATTTGTTTCTACCAAGTAGTCAAAGTCTACTCCAGCCCACAAAAATAGTTAAAACAATCAACCTACATAGAAGCATGGAAGCTCAATTGTGCCGCATAAGGGCTTTTCCCCATTTATTAGGTTAAATGGAACATTTCAAGGTGGAGTTGTTTCCCTTCATACAAGGCAAATAAAGGCAACAATGCAAAGGTCAAGACAGTGTTGTTTTTGCAATTAGGAGTGGTGAGAACCTTGCATGTGGTGGCATTACTAGCACCTTATTGGGGGTTGCAAAGTCATAGTCTCTACACTAGCATTCCCCAACCCCTGGACATAATAGGGTCTGCTGACACAGACTATAGAATATGCCCCAAGGCTCCCCTATGTATATTGCTACATGTATAGTGTTGGTGCCCTATAAATGTGCTCTTAATAATAATAGTTGTAACATGTACCAGAAAAGGGTAATGCAGATATTTTTTAAACATAAACCTTGCAAACATATGACAAACAGAGTATTTACTATCTATTGGGTTTTTACTTGCTTTAAAGGGTAAAATGGTGTTTAATTTAAAGGGTGAGAGTCACTTTACCTTATAGTACACATTAACATTACTTGCATTTTATATACTAGATAGACAGACAGAATTTGGTATTTACTTGTATATTATATGTAATTACACACCCATGAATGAAAAAAAAAAATCAAAAATTGCAAAACCTCAAATGCAGACTTACCCAGCACTCTGAGATTCAGCAGTAGAAGACTTTTCACATGTATCTTTGTCAAAAAGTGAAGATCTATAAAGAAAAACATAACCCAAAGCAGCTGAATTTAAATGACACGTATGTGTTGAAACATTTAATTATACATTGAACTACAATTGATGGCAACAGAAAAACACAGCCAGGAAGCATTGGGAGAAATTGCCAAACGTGCAGTTAATATACAGTGTACGTAGCAAGGATGGATTTTTTCCCTCCTCTAAGGCAAATAAGAGGCTTCTTCAGATGTTTATTTATTTTCCTTACTCTGGATCAGGGGTAGGCAACCCGAGGCTTCGGAGCCTCATGTGGCTCTTCATCCGTTTGCTGCGGCTCGGTCTTTTGGTTTTGCCCGTCATGTCGTCTATATAGACGTCCCAGGAGTGATAGGCAAGACCAAGCCACAGCAAGATGCTTCATCATGGTCCTTACCACGATCACACACAAGACAAGAGAAGGAAGATCAGCATGAAGCTTCAGAAACAGAAGTCACATTAAACAGATGAGAACACTAGCATTTAATATGGTTATATAGAGTTTCATTTATTTCAAAGTAGGCCTGCACATACACACATCCTGCTTTGCAGCTCTCTTGGTTTGCACTAATTGGTTTCCAGGCAATAAACAATCAGTGACTTGAGTCGACGTGAGTCATAACTGTTGCTTTTGAATCAATTGCAAACTCACTGAACAGTTATGTTCCATGTGGCCCCCCTTAAAGTCACTGACTAATTCAGAGTTAGAGAGCTGAAAAGCAGGAAGTTGGGTTCTGTTATGTTCTGCTAGACATCCAGTCACTCCAGCCTTTATACATTACATTTTTGGCTAACTAACTATATTAGAAACATTCTTTATTTTGCACAGCCTGTCTATTTACCCAGTTTTTATTTTTACACTGAACTGTTCCTTTAAGCTAAAACTGTGGCATAAACTGATGTAACTGCTGGTCACTCAAAAGGCTGGCTATGCCTATAACTGCACTCAGTCTGGATAATACCAGTAATATTGCATCCTATTCAAAAGACCCTCTAAAAAATGTCAGGACAAGTGGAGACTTTGGAGGAGGGTAGATGATGGCAAAATGAAACTGTGTATTATACTTCTCTTGTGCAGTCAGTGCAGCAAAATATGTTGGCGCTCTATAAATATGCTCTTAATAATAATAGTTGCATGAACTTGCGATGCCTGAAGTTGGACAGAATCAAGAATAGAATTTAGAATTATATCGGCAATTAATCTGTTGGTTCTAGTTGATCTTGTAACAAAGCCACAGATGATAAGACAACAAGTTGCATTCAATAATTTAGTAACCTACGTCATCGGGTTGTTTTCTGGGACGTAGCGAATGAAATCCCTCATGGTCATTTTGGAGTGGTCTATCTCATCGCGGAGGTCTGAACTTGAATTCTTTTCTTTTGATGATCTCTACAAACAAAAACAAAGCAACATAGTAAGTTAGGTTGAAAAAATGACACACACCCGTCAAGTTCAACCTTTTATATCTATATATAACCTGCCTAACTGCAGTTTACCCAGAGGAAGGCCAAAAAAAAAAAAAAAAAACAAGAAACTCCTTTGAAGCCTCTCCAATTTGCATCAGAGGGGGAAAAGAATTCCTTGAATTTCTTGAAGCTTTTCAATTGGTCTTGATTATTTTTATATATTGTTTTTCAATTATTTTCCTTCTTCTGACACTTTCCAGCTTTCAAATGGGGGTCACTGACCCCATCTAAGAAATCAAATGCTCTGTAAGGCTACACATGTATTGTTATTGCTACTTTTTATTACTAATCTTTCTCTTTAGGCCTCTCTTATTCATATTCCAGTCTCTTATTAAAATCAATGCATGGTTGCTAGGGTAATCTGAACCCTAGCAACCAAATTGCTGAAGTTTCAAACTGGAGAGCTTGCGGAATAAAAAGCTAAATAACTCAAAAACCACAAATAATAAAAAATGTAAACCAATTGCAACTTGTCTCAGAATATACCTCCATACATTATAATTACCATTCATTTAAAGGTGTACAACCCTTTTAAGTGCCTCTTCTCCAGCATAAACAACCCCAACTTGGGCAGTCTTTCCTCATAGCTAAGATTTTCTATACCTTTTACCAGCTTAGTTGCCCTTCTCTGTACCCTCTCTAATACAATAATGTCCTGTTAGAGTGATTGAGACCAAAACTGTACGGCATATTCTAGATGGGGCCTTACAAGTGCTCTATACAGTGGAAGAATGACCCCCTCCTCCCTTGACTCTATGCCCCTTTTAATACAATTCAAGACCTTATTTTCCCTTGATGCTGCTGACTGGCATTGCTTGCTACAGTCAAGTTTATCATCTACAAGGACTCCAAGGTCCTTTTCCATTATAGATTTACATCAGGGATTAGATTTGGATTCAGATTGCCGTTTGTTGGAATCTTTTGGAGAATATTTGGTACTTGCCAGATGTGGATACTTTAGATTTGTTGCATCTCCACCTTTTGGTTCATGCTGCCTGTCAAGGCACGTACACGCATCCATACGAACATACACACAAATATATTAAAAAAAAAAAAAAACTAACTTACATATTGGAAAATATTGCATCCAATACAATAATCCCTTCCAAATGGAATCGGGTAAATAAAAATATCTCCTGCATTTCATGACATGTAAGATATTACTATAATTAATTCAGGCTCAAGGAAGAGTAATTAAAAAAAAGGAAAATAATTTGATGTGACATTTTATCTCTATCATGCACATGTTAAAATCTCTGTCTTGTGGCACATAGCGGCTTCATTAAAGGCATTGCTAACTTTCTCAAAATGCACAAAATCCTCCCCAACAAACACTTCGCAGAATATGCTAAGAAAACCTAAACAGTGACTTTGTTACATCTGACATTATAGTTAACAATGAAACCCAATCCTTACTCTCTCTTTTCTTAGTTCTTCACGAAGCAAATCCCTTAATGTTCTCGCTCTTTTAAGTCTTTCTTTCTCCAAATTACCACCAATTTTCTTTCCAGGGGAAGGTTTTGCTCTCTTTGGGAATTCTTCGATCATACAAGATCCCTGCGAGGGTCTCTCTTTAAGTGGACACAGATCATCCTTTGGTTGATGTTCAACAGCTTTCACAGGACTTATTTCAGGCTGTTTAAGGGCAGGTTTCTTAAACGGGGTAAAGTGTGGAACTTGGGGCACTGGAGTCCTCTTTTCAGGCAATGATGGTTGGGAAATGCCAGGGGGAGTAGGTATTTTTAAAAAGTTCTCAAACTTGGCTTTCTCTGGAGTAGCTTCAGCCACTCCAATACTAGGTACAGCTACAGGAACTTCTCCTTGAGAAGCTTTCTGTGGTAATGTGGTAACTGCAGAAGGAATGGAGACCCTTGGCTTTGCAAGATTAGGCAAAGTAGCAATTCTTTTCCTTCGCTGGAGAGGTGTAGATGCTGAACATGGCTGCACTTCAGTTGGGGGAGCATAGTTGCACCTGACAAAAAATGGTATAGTATGAGGGAAAACAACAACAAAAAGCAGACAATTTAATGAAAAGCTACATTGCACCATCAAAGGGGGTCATTTACTTATTGCATGGTGCACAATGCAATTTCAGATACAATCGCCATTTTTTTTAATGCAGCAATTTCTCCGTTAAATCATGGACAAACCATCATTGCATGCACCAGGTGAAACAACTGTAGCATCGATGTGTCAAAAAGAACACAATTGTGCTTGTGACACAAATCAGACATAACTGTACTGAAAGACTTCTAAGTCTGGTTGCTTTCATTTCCAGCATTTGGTGTGTGTGCATCCCATTCTTTAGGCACAACTGCACTGTAGCAATTGATGCAGGCCCCTAAATTACGGCATACTGCCTGGTTAAACTAATCTATTTTACATCTACTAATCTTCCATTAATTTTCCCCTAAATTAGAAATAATGAATTTATAACTCACCATATATATAACTTCTACTTGGGTCTCATGCAATGCTTTCCCCTCGTACAAGTTCTCTCATTACACAAATTCTTATTAACACAAGGGCACTATTTTCTATAGGATAAAACTATTTTTGCTTGAAAACATAATTACTATTGCACCTTCAAGGATATTTGAAAACCTAAGATGTCTTCATAAAGTGCATTAAGGGATACTGTCATGGGAAAAACATTTTTTTTTTCAAAATGAATCAGTTAATAGTGCTGCTCCAGCAGAATTCTGCACTGAAATCCATTTCTCAAAACAGCAAACAGATTTTTTTATATTCAATTTTGAAATCTGACATGGGGCTAGACATATTGTCAGTTTCCCAGCTCCCCCAGTCATTCATATATATGACGAAGATCCCTGTGAGGGTTCGAAACATTGAGTGGAATAAAGCACAACTTATCTGCATTGTAAACAACCTGTGAGTGTCGCTCTTCTTCGCAAATAAATAAATATATATATATATATATATATATATATATATATATGTATATATATATGTATAGAGATAGAGATGTATAGAGATGTATAGAGATATATATATATATATATATATATATATATATGTATAGAGATAGAGATGTATAGAGATGTATAGATATATATATATATATATATATATATATATATATCCCAGCTATAGTCAGGTGATCCCACTGGTGTCTAATAAAAGGGCAGCCAAGTATGGAGGTTTACTTTGAAAGCAGCAAGTTAAGTTGCAGGTAATACCTAGTCCCTTTGTAAAATGTATAATGAAGCAATAGAATTCTTAATGAATCAGATAAAATTGAGCATAGGACTGGCCAGATATGGGATGACTTTGACGTAGTTGGCCAGCTTAAATATATTGCAATATATGGACAAACAATCCCTGTTTTGTTTAAAGGGTAAGGCATTTTTTAGTAGCAGTATGCACAAAATGTCGCTGTCTTAAATATATTGATAATGGGTTGAGTGCAGAGGACTCTTGTATTTGACTATATGTATTTTGTGGTCACAGCCTCATTGCACCCCCGCCTAATGGTTTTAAAAAATAGTGGTGAGCACAACTTTCCCTTGTTTGTTATAGTTTATACAGGAGCAGTGACCAGCTCTATGTTGTAGCTCCCACCCTTCCCAGCTATAGTCAGGTGATCCCACTGGTGTCTAATAAAAGGGCAGCCAAGTATGGAGGTTTACTTTGAAAGCAGCAAGTTAAGTTGCAGGTAATACCTAGTCCCTTTGTAAAATGTATAATGAAGCAATAGAATTCTTAATGAATCAGATAAAATTGAGCATAGGACTGGCCAGATATGGGATGACTTTGACGTAGTTGGCCAGCTTAAATATATTGCAATATATGGACAAACAATCCCTGTTTTGTTTAAAGGGTAAGGCATTTTTTAGTAGCAGTATGCACAAAATGTCGCTGTCTTAAATATATTGATAATGGGTTGAGTGCAGAGGACTCTTGTATTTGACTATATGTATTTTGTGGTCACAGCCTCATTGCACCCCCGCCTAATGGTTTTAAAAAATAGTGGTGAGCACAACTTTCCCTTGTTTGTTATATATATATATACTGTATATATCTATATCTATATTTCTGCAGTTGGATCTTTATTTCAACCAGTATCAACTTTTATAGACCACTTCTTACAGCCACTTGTACAACTCATGCCATCGTTTACACAGGATTCCAGCCATGTAATCAAGATATTCCCCCTAACAGCCTCCTTGTCACTATGGATGTTACAAGTCTGTATACAGTAATACCACATCAACAAGGGATATCTGCCTGCAAAAAAGCTCTGCTTACCTCACATACCGCGGATGTCCCCATTGAACTTCTTTTGCATCTATTAGAACGAACACTTACTAGGAATTTCTTCAGATGTCGGGGACAGCTATGGGAAGTGCGCTCACTCCTTCTTATGCGAATCTTTTTATGTTGGAGTTTGAATCTACCTATATACTTCCGCTATTGGGGACTGACATACTCACCTACTTTCGCTATATCGATGACCTCTTCCTGATATGGACCTCTTCTAAAGAAGCGCTGCTTTCCTTTCATCAACAACTAAATGACCTTGAGACCCCCATCAAACTAACCTTGAAGTTTGATACCAACAATATTGAGTTTTTGGACTTAAACAGCTTTCTGGCAGACTCACAAATAGGTACCAGACTATTTAGAAAACCTGATCGAAATTCAATTTTACCCGCCTCAAGCAACCATCCTCCTGCCACAATCAGAGGGATCCCATACTCACAATACCTCTGTGTTATATGTAAAAATAGCTCAAGAGAGACTGCCTTGCTACAGACACGGGAAATGTACAACAGATTACTAGAAGGGGGATACTCCGAGGATCTTTTAAATACACAACTGGAACGAGCTTTGCAATATACACAAACGACATTTCTGGCCAGTAAATATATCAATAACAACCCAACCACTCCGCTAATTTTTACTACTATGTACTCGGCTGCCTCTCATCCGCTGTCTGCAAGTATTAATAAACATTGGCCGATGCTAAATATGGATGAATCTCTGTCCTTTCATCAGACAGCTAAACCAATGATGGGATACAAGAGAGATCGGAGTCGAAGGAATCTACTGATGCGCACTGACTTCCTGAGAACAGAACATACAGATACTAACTGGCTAACTAAACAGAAGAAAATGGGCTGCTTCAAATGTCCACTATTACTTAGGATAGCAGGAATATACTATAATATTGTTGACTAGGGTCTAGGATTTGGGCTGTGTCCCACTCATTTGACCTAATTTCTACTCCTTATTTTGCAGTACTGAGCACGCCTAAGAGTAACTGAACCTGGTATGTGGACTCCTAAAAATGGGGTTATATAGCGCAACCCTCCACTCTGGTAAGTCCTGTGCACCCGTGGTCTAATAATATGGGAAAATACAGTACCAATGTGGGGTCATTGTCAGCATTTCCTAGCAGATAATGTTCCCCACAGTGCCTGTTAATACCCTGGTCATAACAGCGCTTGTGTACTTTGGCCTCAGTATCAGCTTCGTCCAATGTCTGGCCATATAGAGTTGCGCTACTGGTCTGACCTAAAGAACGGGTTGCTAGGCAACACGTGTCTGAGGTTTGCGCTCGCAATTACCCAGTTCTGGTTTGAGTTCCGGTCCACCTCTGCAGCTTCTAAGACGGGTCACAGTGCTTCTAACTGCTACTAGATCCTAGGTGCTGAGTATGATTGCCCTCTGTGCGGGTCTGGTCCCTCCCCGATATGTACTCCTACAATGCGGTAACACTTTTATTCTTTTTAAATCACAGGATCACTTATTTTCTCTTTCACACTGGTTGCTAGGGGTTCCTAGCAACAGCATTTTGGCGCCAACTCTAATCCATTTAAGAGTCCCCTCTATGCACTGTTATGTCTTTTCCCTGACGAAGGTTCCAACACAGAACTGAAACTTTGGAATAAATAAACCTTGATTTAGATTAACTTTTTTTGTTTTGGTTGATATATCTCTTGGTGTGCCGTCACTTGATACTATACATATTATTTCTTAAAGGCTAGCACCCAGACTATCCTTACTCATGGTTGTGCGCTCCATCAACGTCTGGAGATTATTACGGATTCTGCACCCAGGCACATAAACTTCATTGTCGAGAGTGCCAGTATCTTTGGCAAAAAAAAAATATATATATATATATATATAAAAGCAATGCAGAAGAACGCCACTCACAGGACTTGCTGAATCAATCTTCCAAAGGTTTATTTGCTCAACGTTTCAGTCCCTAACAGGGACCTTCGTCAGGAATCAAACAGTGCAATCAGACCCACAACAGTGTGACAGAGAGATATATATATATATAGATATATATATATATATATATATATGTGTGCCACACAACCAGGTATGTATAGATTCCGTCTATATGTCCACTATATTTACTTTTATATGCTAAGCTGGTAGTCCATTCATAAAACATGTGGCACACGCTGTAGACAATATATTCTAATTGGTTTTGCTTTAGCCTCGTGTTTACTATGGCAATAATATTTATGACTTAAACCTAGTTTTACAACACTTGGGGGCTTTTAAGTAACTGGCAGAATACATTACAATTTAAGTACTAACTAAATAATACAGTGACGAATTAGTGTTCTACTGTAACTTTTTATTCATATTCTATATTTGTCACACTGCATATCTTTTTAACTTCAAATTTCCACTTTTAACAGTACTGTTGTGAGAAATATTAATGAGTAATTACTCTAAGCACATTAGCACTCTTCTGAGGCTCAAGATTTTAGCTATCTATATATATATATATATATATATATACACATATTGCTCACTTTAATGATCGATATAGCTTTTTTAGCCTTAATTGATGTATTTGCTACACATGATGTTTTGTCACTTCCTGTTGATGGGTTCAATGGGATTTTGGGTATATAAACTTGTTTGGATGTTTGACATGGTTGCCTTGAGAAAGGTCCCTTTGTGGACCGAAACCTCACGTTGGCTTTACATGTGATTTCTTTAATACACTTTGACTATTCAAGAAATATCTTGGTGCTGCTGGTCATTTTTTCATATATATATTCTCTATGAGAGTCGAAAAGCGTTGATGCACCATGCATGAATAAATACACTTTGAATCACACCTGATGGGCAATGCCGTGAGTGCTTTCTTTGAACTTTTATTGATTTACTGGCTAGCACCCGGCGAGAATACTTTTGAATGGTGAGTGCCGTCTGATCCTGTTTATATATATATATATATATATATATATATATATATATATATATATATATATATATATATATATATATATATATATATATATATATATATTATATATTATATAATATATATACACATATACATACATACATACATACACACACCTCTGAGTCTCCCATGGTCCCATGGCTTATGGCACACAGAGTAAATTCAACACCAGCATACTATCGGTTGGTGGAGAATCGCAAGATACCATCAGGTTTACTTGCCATTCCTTTGAAGAGGAAATGCTTGGCAACGCCTCTGCCCAACTACCGAAAGTGTAAATAAATATGTGCTTTTCTCTAACAGAATCATACCGATCTCAAGGGGTACTGCTAAATTAAATGACAATACTTCTAGTGCCTGTGGGTCCAGGTCAGGCCCGGACTGGCAATTTGTGTGTTTCGGTAAATGCCAGAGGAGCGAGCTGTAACTTGCCACAGACAATCACTATTTATTGGGCTGTTTGGGCCTCTGTGTACCTATAATGCCAGGGCCTATTTTGAATTTCAGTTTAAGTATCTACAGCGGGGATAGATTCTTAACCTGTGCGTCAGGAACAAAATTGTGCGTTATAGAATGAGTGTTCATAATCCTCTTTAATACAGTTTAATTTCTTCCTACGATAGACAATTAAAAATGATTTACAGATTCTAAATAAATGTCTGGCTCACAAAGCTTCAGATGCGAGAATAAAAGGATTATGCGGAGTGAATGCTCAGTGTGTGACATATGAACCACAAATAGGGTTGCCACCTGGCCAGTATTTTACAGGCCTGGCCGGTAAAAATGATGGTTGATCCCAATGTTATTAATAGGGGGGAAAAAAAGAGAAATGTATAGGAAGGCCGGTATTTTTTTTCAGAAAAGGTGGCAACCACAAGTAGTTGGAGCAATCGTAGGCTTTAGATAAAGAGAAATACAACAGGACAGGCATAAGGCTCCTTATGTAAAGTACTTTTTGTTTCTCCACCCCGTCTACTGTGGGAGCCTGCTGTACATTTGAGTTGAAACCATTGGGGGGGTATGTAATAAAAAGACACTAAGTTTGCCCAGGAGCAGTAACCCATAGCAACCAATCAGTAGATAGAACTTACCGGTCACCTGTTTAAAAGCAAACATCTTATTGGTTACTATGGATTACTGCTCCTGGGCAAATTTAGTGTCTTTTTATTACATATGTGTTAAAACAAATGCGGAAAAAGGCACCCTATATAAGTGGCACATAAACACTTGTCTGGATCTTGTGCTACAAACAATGTAAGAATTATTTTCCATCAAAGTGATCTCCCTTATAGCGAACAGCGCCCCCTGCAGGGAATAGACTTTATGGGGAACGGATTATAGATCCGCCGAGATCAGCTGTCACTTACGGGCCTGTTCCTTTCTCCTTTTCCAGCACTGAGTCCCCTCGGTCAGCAGGTTCCGGTACTGAGATCGCTTTCCTTGTCTCAGGCACATTGGGAACGCCCACTCCGTTATCCGTGTCGGGGATGTCATGGTTCGGGCCGGGAGATGATTGAGAGGCCCTGTTTGGCTCAGTAGCATTTCCAACACTGGCGGCTGCGGTGCCGGGACTAGGGCCAGGGCCGCGGCCGCCAGGTTTAAAGTTGGGTTTTAAACTTAATCGCGCTCTGCGGATCATGTTGCGCTAAAACGGAATCCGCTTCCTCATCGCTGTGAAGCTTCTTACAGCAGTTGCTTCTTGGGGCTCACGCTACCAGGCCAGTCACGTGGGTAGAAGAGGTTTCCCCGATGACATCATCCAGCAGCGACGCGTACTGGCGTCATGTGATTGAGCAGAGCCGGGCAAAGTTTGCTCACCGAAAATACGAATGCGAATTTAGGCTCTATCTAAAGGCACGTGCTGTGTGAGCAGTGGCACACGTAGGCCCCATTACACGCGTGTTATAATATATGCCCGTTGGATTATATACCTCCCAGCATTTTGGAGATAGAAAGAGGGACACAAACATTTGACCACGCCCGTTTTTGTGGCCACACCCCCTAATTACCATGTTTATTTTACAAAAGTTGGCAGGTTATGAAACTTTGGTCAAATTTATGTGTTTTTATGTATTATTACAGTTTTTCTAATGAAGGTGAATTGCCCTTTAAGATGTGAGTCTTAGATTCTGGCAAGAGACTCGCTTCTCTTAAACTGTTAAAAATGTATTTAAGTATCTATCCTGGGCTCTCTGCCAAAAGCCAATTAAGTTAGAAACGTATCTTTCTTGCTGTTCAGTGCAGAAGATCAAAGAGAAAGTATAGGCATTTCAGTAACAAACCCAGGACTGCAGGTTGAACTGTCAAAATCGGGACTGTCCCGTGAAAAACAGGACAATTAGGAGTTTAATTCTGTTCCAGTGGCTGCCTGCCAGATCTGTAAGATTAAGGGCACATTAAACTATGCCAAATTGTATAAGATCCTGCAGGTCATACTTTTGTGGCACATTTCCAGAGAAAGCCTGTTCAGCTGCCTGTCCCCTATCTTATTGGTGGAGTCCTAGGTAGTGATGTGTGGATGAATCCCATTGGTCAGGTTCAAGTAACAAAATGGGGTGCTGCTGCAGGCTTAGGTGCCTCTAGTTTTACTGGAGAAAAGCTATAAGACTGTTTCAGAAAAGCAGTAAAGCTGTCAAACCATTTATTTTAATGCACAGTCAAGACTATACTTTTCCCACGCATTCCACCACTAGTGCCGTGAAGTTGACCCCAACCAGTCCACTTAGTTTGGTGCTATTTCACTGTCAAAATTTATGGAAACGCTGCTCCAAATATTGCATGTCACACTAATTTCTCTTCCTCCTGTGCCGATATAGCAACAGCAAAACATTTCCCATGCATTCCCCCACTAGTGCCATAAAGTTGAACCCCACCTGAGTCAGTCCTCTTAGTTTGGTGGAATTTCACTGTTGAAATGTACCGTAATACTGTGCCAAATAATGCAAGTCACACTAATTTCTCCTCCTTATGTGCCAATTTCTGTTACCCATAGCAAGGGCCGCCATAAGGGAGTAGTCCGGGCCTTAAAGGCCTGGCTGTGCTGCACTTTTTGAAGAGCCCCCCTTTACAGCGCCGAAGCTGTGCCACCTTTTCAGAAGTCCCGAAACCACCAAACAGCCGAAGTCCCGAAGCAGCGAAAAGACCCAAAGCCACGAAAATAGCTGAAGATGAAGTCCTGAAGCGACAAAAAGACCCAAAGTCATGAAAATAGACGAAGTTGAAGTCCACTGGGGTCAGAACATATTCCACATGGCATGCACAGGTGGCTGGGGGGTACGCTTGAGGTCAGAAATGGTGCTAGTCTTTTATATCTACTTACTAATAAACCTGCCTGAAAAGCATCCTTAGATGTTGAAGGGGTCTCTTGAAAGTGCATAAGAAGACTGTGCCTGGAATCTGGCCCCGAAAAACCAAGTGGGTAGAGCATAGCAATCTCTGGTCCGGCCAGGACATAAGGAAAAAAGACTGGTGAGGGCAGGAAGGGGTTGGGTATTTTTAAGATTGTTATTAACCCTTCTGTGTCCGACCGGTGCAGGGATAAAACACAAATTGTTATGCTGCCAATGTATGGCCAGGAAAAAACAGGGAGGGAGGGGGGTGATATCACTCCATCCGTAAAGAGTGACTGAAGTATATCAGAGCACAAGTCACATGGTTTTGGGGCACCTGGGAAATGTCTAGCTCCATGCCAATTTTCAAAATGAAATAAAAAAAAAATCAGTTTGCACTTTTAAAAATGGATTTCAGTGCAGAATTCTGTTGGAGCGGCACTACTAACTGATGCGTTTTAAAAAAATATGTTTTCACGGGACATTATCCCTTTACATAAAATGAAGCAGAATGTAATATATCTGAACTTTGTAATGTACATTCATTAAAATAAGTGGCATAGCTACAGAAGAAGTAGATCCAGCGGTCGTAGCGGGGTTCCCGGACCATGGGGTCTGCTTCCTCTATAGCTGAAAATGATTCCCCCCTCCCTAATTGGTCTCCTACCTATGAGTTGAGAGGGACAATATAGGCAGGACATCTGACAAGCGGACAGAAAGTGTAGAGCTGTCAACCTAGAACAGGTGAAGCTTGGGGGAGCCCGGAGTAGTGTTGTGCAAGTGAAGATTTTTCAAGGTCGGAAGTGACATAGACAAAATAAATAGCTCATTGCATATGTGTGCATCGGATTTTTGCCCCCAAATCTCCAGAAATCATGTAAAATCATCAAGAAATCAGGGGAATGTTTAAGACTGTTGTGAGACCGGGGGACAGAACCCAAAATCTGGAAACTACTGGAAAAATGGGGGGGGGGTGGCTGTATTTATATATAGGCCCCCAAGGGCCTAGGGCGGCACGGTTTTGGGGGCGGCCTATTTTTTCGGTTTGTTTTTTAAACCCTCCGCCACAAATTTCCATAGGAAACCCGGTGACGGAGCTGAGGGAGTGAGGGGTAGGGGGGCCAAGGAAGAATGCTGAAGTGACGGCACACGAACGACGCGCTGATGTCACTTCCGCTGAATACGCTGTGTGACGTCAGAGTGCACGACGTGTGACAGTGTGGATGACGCGTGACGTCATACATGTGACATCAGTGTGCCAGCATGTGACATCAGTGCGCACTACGTAGGGGCGTGTTTAGGTCCGATGCGTAGGGTGTCATCGGACCTAAATACAGCCCTGGGGGAGGGTGGGTTTGACAACTCTGGAGGCAGGGAGCGGACAGAGTTCTGGGCAGGTAATGTCGTTTTCCAGCAACCCAAAGCAAACGAACCCTCGAGTACAATGATTTTTTTGTCTCCTATTCAAAGAACTTCGCCAATCACCTCTATCTATGTTCGCCGTGGCGTCAGAACGCAATTACCGATAAGCAACCAACAGAGGGCGCTATGTGCAACTAATTACAATGTAGCTGTTTCCAAACTCGATGGTAAATGACGGAAACCTTAAGTGGTCAATTGGCGAACGCGTTTAGTTGTCTGAAAAGTAGCGTGTCTATGGCAGGTTTGGGGAAAGGTGGGGAAGTGCTTTTCAGACGTGGAGCCGCACAGGTAAGGGGATGACTTTGCTTTTGCACCGGCACAGAGAATCATGTGGTCGAGTAACTGCACGTCATTGTACAAAGCTCTGTGTCTGTAACAGTCTGTAACTCTTGTCTGAAGTGACAGCACATGTGACGCACTGGGAATTCAACACCTGCAGCAGAGTAGGACAAATAAGATGAAGGGGAACTTGCTAATAAATACAGAATTGATGTGTCACAGTATAAAGTCGTTGGTTATTCCATTTGCTGTATTGTTACCTGTCACTTGTATTTGCTTCATAAAAATTACACACTGTCTATAAAGGGATTTTTATGGTGCAGTTTTTATTTCCAAATTACTCTATTTGCACTTCAAATAATTCACTCAACAATATAAAATTTCATTCCTGAACCAACAAGTGTATTTTTTTAGTTGTAATATTGGTGTGTAGGCGCCATCTCAGGTCATTTTGCTGGTCATGTGCTTTCAGAAAGAGCCAGCACTTGGATGGAACTGCTTTCTGACAGGCTGTGGTTTCTCCTACTCAATGTAACTGAATGTGTCGCAGTGGGACCTGGATTTTACTATTGAGTGCTGTGTTCAGCATCTGATTGGTTGCCATGGGTTACTGCCCATGGGCAAATTTGCCCAGTGTTGATAAATGACCCTCAATATGTCTAGCCCCATGCCAGATTTCAAAATTAAATATAAAAAAAAATCTCTTTGCTATTTTGAGAAACCGATTTCAGAACAGAATTCTGCTGGAGCAGCACTATGAACTGGTTTTTTTCCCATGACGGTGTCCCTTTAAGCTTGTAGCAGTGAAAACTATGAGGCACTGTCCTGTAGGAGCCACTGTGCATTGCAGGGAACTAATGAGTATTCACACTTCAGCAGTTTCGGTGCTTATTTTCTCGTAAACTAGCTTATACCTGACCTTTAATGCAACCTGTCAAGTAGTGACATTTTTATGTCCAGGCAGAGAGTGTATACTGCTCAAAGGGTCTCTACTGGGACATAAAAATGTCACTACTTGACAGGAAGCACTATAGGTAGGTACTATAGGTAGGTAGGTTCTCGCCATGTTCTTGTCTGAAAGCCCCAGTGCTGCTGACAATGACAGTCCCTTATCACTTGAAATCAGGAACAAGCACCCGGCACTAGGGATTCCCTGACTTCTAACACTATATGCAGATGTGCTGCCAAACATACTCTTTAAGATAGATGTATATTCAGTCGTGCTTTTAGAGAAATAAAACACTACATTAAGCTGCACACTACTAACATTAACTAAACATTGCACATTTGTTTCAATGGGAAGTAAAGTTATGTTTAATGATGATATTGGCTGCCGATAGTGTCTTACTGGCTACTTGTACACATTTTTCTCCTTAATATTCAGGTGACTTAGTTAAGTTTGGGCAATTTTATTTTGGGCTTGTAGAATATCTTGAACTTCTTCCTCCTTCCAATGTTTGGGTGGATTTTTTGTGTGTAACCTCCATTACTATGATATATATATAGATATAGACATACGCACAATATTTTTTTTTTATTTTCTACAGAGCGATGACTCTGATATCTGGGATGATACGGCTCTAATTGAAGCATATGATAAAGCAGTATCTTCTTTTAAGGTAAGAGTTAGCTTGGTGCTTGCTGAAATACCATTTGGTAATGAAAACATGTGTAATTAGTCTAGTTGTATTACATGTATTACAAAATGCAGTGTGGGAGTGATACTTCTGTTTATACAAATAAAACTAAATGTTTAAAGCAGTCATATTGTGTTAAAAAAGCAGAATGTGTCAGTGCATCATACTCCCTTAAACAAGTGCTGATAAAAGTTGTGTTTTGGGCTGATTTATAGAATATTTCTTCAAATACCCTACTATTCCTGCATTTGTCCACTTTCTGCTGCCTCCATTCTCGGGCTGTGCACGGGAAACTGTACACTGCATTTTACAACTGGAATCAGAAGCTAGGCTGACCTATAGGGGACTGCAGTCTATCGTTGCTTGAGAGACTGTAGGGCTATGATTGGCTGTACTTCTCCTACATGCTTCTGGCAGGTACTGTTAAAGGAATTGTTCAGTATAAATGGGTAAATAGGCTGTGCAAAATGTTTCTAACATAGTTAGTTAGCCAAAAATGTAATGTATAAAGGCTGGAGTGACTGGATGTCTTACATAATAGCCAGAACACTACTTCCTGCTTTTCAGCTCTCTTGGTTTCCACTGATTGGTTATCGGGCAGTAACCAATCAGTGACTTGAGGGGGGGTCACATGGGTCATATCTGTTGCTTTTGAATCTAAGCTGCATGCTGAGGATCAATTGCAAACTCGCTGAAGAGTTATGTCCCCTTAAAGTCGCTGACTAACTCAGAGTTAGAGAGCTGAAAAGCAGTAGTGTTCTGGCTATTATGTTAGATATCCAGTCACTCCAGCCTTTATAAATTACATTTTTGGCTAACTAACTATATTAGAAACATTTTTTTATCTTGCACATACTATCTATTTACCCAGTTTTTATTTTTATATTGAACTATTCCTTTAAGACATGCCCACCCCTCATTTGAACTTCACCTGAACAGATCTATAGGGGAATTCCAATAAAGAGGCCATTTTTGTAGATTATAATAGTTACAAGTCACCTACATTATAGGAACATTATTACTCCTTTTTAAAATGTGCCCCCTGTATCAGAAGACATTAGGTAGTTTGCATTCCTGCCACTCTTGTTTCTTGGTTGAACATACAGCAGTAGTCTGTAATGTTTGCAATGAAGAGACGTTGATGTTCTGCTTTTTTCATTCTTGTATTGCACATGTCAGAGAGCACTAAAGAATGGGGATTGTACAGTTAATGCAGAAACAGAAGAAAATAATCCCAGGACCAAAAGGAAAAATAATAAGAAGAATAGAAGCAGGAATAAGTGTAATGCTGCTCCGCTGAAAAAGGTAATATAACATGTTTTTATATAAACTGAAAAAATATATTAACTGGCATAGTTATTTCTTCCAGCATTTCACAACTGCAATGCCTGCAAACCAATTGGACTCCATTAATATTAATAAGTGTGGTTTTCAGTACAATTCCTTCTCCAGAATTTGATTAACATGTATGCATATGATTGGCATGTTAAAGGCTCAGACCGAATATTTGCTAGGCATGCACTCTAAAAAAGGCATCTTCCACCAGGTGAATAAAAGCGCAGAGATTTAAAGGACCAGTAACATGACTTATTTTTTTTTTTTTTAATTCCTTAGTATAGAACGAAAAAAAAACACAAAGACAAATTAAACTTAATCATTAAGTCTTTATTAAGAAATAACTAACCGAAACTCCGCTTGCGCTCCTCTTCAGAAAAGGCGACAGGGTGGCGATTCATCATGCGGTGCTCGATTTCCCCTCCCTGGATATCTCCTATAAGGAAGGGGATCGGCTTTTCTGAAGAGAAGCGCAAGCGGAGTTTCAGTAAGTTATTTCTTAATTAAGACTTTGCGATTTAAAAGTTTAATTTGTCTTTGTGGTTTTTTTTTCGTTCTATACTAACTAATTAAAAAAAAAAAAATTGATGTTACTGGTCCTTTAAGTATGCAGCAACATACTTATGACATACTGTACATGCATTTTTGCACTTGCTTTCATTCACCTGGTGGAAGATTACTCCACAAATATTCTGTTTGAGCCACTCCCCTCATATCATATATTATTAGGTGCTGTGCTATGTCATTGACAAAGCAGTGTGTTAAAAGGAAGGTTTTCAAACTTCACCTTTCCGCAGGAGGCTCAGAGCATTGGATGGGGGTTCCTATACTGAAAGCTAAATTCCTGTCCTAAATATTCTTGTAAATATAACATTATATCTGATACAACTTTTCTTTAATATGTCTGCCACCTTGTTAGTGGGGGGAGGGGTGCACTAAAAACTACAATTTTAAACTGTCCCCCCTCCATCTCTGTGTGTGAATTTAAGGTGATCATACATAGGTGAAAAAAATATACAGAAATGCATCTAGAAGTCTGTCTGACAGGTTAGAAAATTCCATTGGGCATGTTGATTCAGATAAAATCCAGTACATGGGTGACCAAATTCGGCAAAGTCTGTTCAGTTTCTGACATCACCAGATAAGTGCAACTTGCAGTGTCTGCCCAGGTTTAGACTGAACTCATGAGAGAACACTGCAGTTACGTCAAACTGCCTCTAGAACCTTTTCAGAGAAGTTGCACAAGCATCATTGTAATTGTTCACTTAAACCTCTATTCATATATCCTATAAAGGGCATTAAAAGGACAGTTCAGGGTCACAAAAAAAAACTGGGTAAGCTGGCTGTGCAAAATAAAACATGTTTCTAATATAGTTAGTTATCCAAAAATGTAATGTATAAAGGCTGGAGTGACTGGATGTCGAACAGAACACTACTTCTTGATTTTCAGCTCTCTAACTCTGAGTTAGTCAGTGACTGACTATAAGGTGGGCCACATGGGACATAACTGTTAAGTGAATTGTCAATTGATCCTCAGCATTCAGCTCAGATTCAAAAACAGTTATGCCCCATGTGCCCCCCCCCAAGTCACTGACTGCTGCCTGGTAACCAGTGGAAACCAAGAGAGCTGCAAAGCAGTAAGTAGTGTTCTGGCTAGAGTTCTGTGCAGGTCTATTTTTTGGAACCCCTATCTGCAACCCGCATTCTTACCCGCTTGGACCCGCTACCTGACCAGCAAGTACCTTATCCACAACCTGGACCCACTGACCATCAAGAATCTGGAAGTGCTTTCATTGTAAACCGGAAGTGACATCATCGGAAGTAGACGTGATCAGAAAAAGGAGTAAATATCGCTATTGAGAAGGCCGACCCACAGAACCGCCGACCCGCGTCTATACCCGGAACTTCAATCTGCAGGGTACTGCAGGTTTGTGCAGGTTTTCCGACCCGCTGCAGGACTCTGGCTACAATGTTAGAACATCCAGTCACTCTAGTCTTTAAACATTATCTATTTTGCACAGCCTATCTAATTAACCTTGTTTTTATGTTTATACTGAACAATTCCTTTAAAATATAAAACCAGTTCACATTTAATCTGAAAGTAATACATGCTTGTTTTCCAGTGGAGAGTAGGAGACACATGTAATGCCATTTGGTCTGAAGATGGGAATATCTACCCAGCCACCATCTCTTCCATTGACGCTAAAAGAGGGACTTGTATAGTTGTTTATAGTGAATATGGCAATAATGAGGAACATAGCTTGACTGACCTGCATTTTCCCGATACTTCTGAAGCAGAAAGTGACCAGAGGGATCAAGAGCAGGTAGAAAAAACGTATATAATATAACAATATGTATAAAAGTTATTGTGATTCGTGGTTTAAATTATTGGATTATATTTATTTAATAATTGGTGTTTTTGTATGTGCTTAATTTGTTGTTTCATTTTTTAATGTGTCTCCTTTAAATAAACCATTAGCATGTAATAGAATGTGCTGTTTTTGCAAAATTTATTGGTCTCCATTTATAGGGTTTATTTTTTTTCATTATTTGCTTTTTTTTCCCACCTCTTTCCAGCTTTTAAAGGAAAACTATACCCCCAAAATGAATACATAAGCAACAGATATCTTATATCAAATTAAGTAGCATATTAAAGAATCTTACCAAACTGATATATATTTAAGTAATTATGGGTCTTTTACATCTCTTGCCTTGAGCCACCATTTCTTGATGGTCTCTGTGCTGCTCAGAGATCACCTGACCAGAAATACTACAGCTCTTAATTGTAACAAGAAGAAGTGTGGAAGCAAAAGACAAAACTCTGCCTGTTAATTGGCTCATGTGACCTAACATGTATGGTTTGTTTGTGTTCACCGTGAATCCTACGATCCAGGGGGTGGCCCTTATTTTTTAAAATGGCACATACTACTGAAAAAGTATATTATTATGAAAATAGTTTATTTCATGGAGCAGGGTTTTACATATGAGCTGATTTTTATAGCGACCAACATTGTTCAGGGTTATGGTTTTCCTTTAAATGGACTTCACTGACCGTGGCAGCCAAAAAACAATTGGTCTGTGATGCTGCAATTTTATTGTTAGTGTTAATTATCTTTACATTCAGGCCTTCTTCTATTCATTTCCCAGTCTTACATTCAGAGGATTGTGGGTGCTATAATGGTTTGATTGGATGACATTTTCTGTAAATATGTTCATGGCCATTTTGGCAGTATCTATCTGAGTTCTCTTTTTAAGGTTTAGTAATTGCAACAGAATAAATGTGATATATTTTAAATTTTAAAAAACCACTATTCACTTTTCTGTATTGACTGACGGCAAATAGGTTGCTTTTAGAAAATATTTTTTTTAACCCCAAAAAAAAATATTAAAATTTTCAGGCTGAAAAACAATAATACTAGAATTTTTCATGTGCACTGGTGGGCTCAATGGGAAGAGGCAGTGGGTGATTATGGGCCACTTTATTAGGCTGCTGAAAACAACCCTGTGTGCCATCACCCTTAAAGGGATAGTTCAGTTTTAAATAAACTTTTAGTATGATGTAGAGAGTGATATATTCTGAGACAATTTGCAATTGGTTTTCATTATTTATTATTTGTGTTTTTTGAGTTATTTAGCTTTTTTATTCAGCAGCTCTCCAGTTTGCAGTTTCAGCAATCTGGTTGCTAGTGTCCAAATTACCCTAGCAACCATGTACTGACCTGAACGAGAAACCGGAATATGAATAGGAGAGGCCTACATACAAACATGAGTAATAGAAAGTAGCAATAACAATACATTTGTAGGCTTACAGAGCATTTGTTTTTAAATGGGGTCAGTGACCCCCATTTGAAAGCTGGAAAGAGTCAAGAGAAGAAGGCAAATAATTAATTAAACTATAAAGAAGAAAAAACAAAGGTCAATTGAAAAGTTGCTTAGAATAAGCCATTCTATAACATACTAAAAGTTAACTTAAAGGTGAACCACCCCTTTAATATATTTCCAATATACTTCCTTAGTAGTGATGTGCTGGCCCGGCCCAATACCCGTGGGTTTACCCTTGGGTCGGTCAGGTTCGAGCCGACCTTGCACCACCATTTGCGGGTGGCCGGCCACCTTGCACTTCCGGTTTTATAGCTGCACGCCTGCTCGCCCCGCCAATGATGTCACAGAAGGCGGTGCAGGTCTATAAAAGGAACCTGGAAGTTGGGCGCTGGTGGAGGGAGGGTTTGGGTTGGGTAAAACCTGTCCCACACATCACTATTCCAATGGGAAATCAAAATGAAAGATTCATGGCTAGGGTAGCTAGCATTTTGATATTTACATATGCATTTGCAGAATAATATGAATTGTAAAACAAAAAAAAGAACAGAATACATTGAACATTGAAGTTTAGAGCTGTAAATCTGTACATGAGCAGTACCTCATATAACAACCTGTTTCAGGAGATAAATGGAGATGAGCATTCAACAGATGAAAGTGATAGATCTTCAAGATCACCTCAAAGTAAAGCTGCCCAGAGCCAAGAGGCACCAGAGTCCTCACAGTGGAATGGCCAGTTCCCTCCTGTTCCTCCTCCGTTTATGCCTGGGTTTGGAAGGGTAAGCATAATAATGGACAAAAAAGTGCCAGTTTTTTAGGCATCCTCAAGTGGCTCTATGCACCTATGTCCTACCCCTGGCTGATGCTCCTCTTTATAAAAAAGCAGACTGGACTTGGTGCTCAGAATAAAACTTTCATTGTCCTTTTAGTAAATGTACATTGAAGGGCTTTTTCACCTTCCAAACTTTTTTTTTTTTGTCAGTTGATTTGTTTTCAGATTGTTCACCATAAACAAAGACTTTTTTCAATTGCTTTCCATCTTTTGTATTTTACAGTTTCCCCAAAATTTTAAGTTTAATGTTCATGTCTCTAGTGTCTCAGTCATCCAGGAGCATCTGAACTGTTACAATTTGCTACATTTAGTTGTTACATTTCTCAGCAGTATCTGTGGAATATTAGCAACTATTGTATCAATTCTAACAGCTGCCCATAAAGGGCACCTATCACAGCCAAAATCAAAGACATATTAACAATCTGACCAGTACAACAGAAACACGTTTAATCAAACTACATATTGTTTTTTGAAAAAAAACTGCAGGTTTTAAAAAATCCCTTACTTTGTCAAATGGGTTCTTTCACTGAGGGAGGCCATACTGAGACAATAATATGCAAATTTCAGCAGCATGCGCCGATTGTAACACTGCTTTGAGTATTCTACCCAGAATGCCTTGTTTTAGTAAACTCCTCCACTTGAAGTATCAGGAGATTTCCCTATCTTGTCCCTTGCTGGTGATGTTATTATGCAAATGAAGGGCACACACTGACTTCCAGTAGGTGGCAGCACTACTGAACAGCAGCTAACACAGAGGTTTGGCTGATTTTAAAATAGCTTAGAAGGGTTGATAAGCAACAAGGAATTTCAACTGAGCGAGATTTCAGAGCTGCAGTTGGCTGGGAAGATATAGGTAGGAGGAGCCAGTGAAATCCAAGATGGCTGCCTCCGCTAGAACTGCAGTGGAGATAGGGGAGATCTTGCAGAAGGAATAGTGAGCTGATCATTTACATTATACAAACAATTCTAACTATTTTAAAAAACAGATTTCTTGAACTTTCGCATAGTGTATTTACTTAGGAAATTATTTTATTTACGATTGGTGCCTTTAAAGAAAGGGATTCTGCTCAGCAGGGACAAAGATAACAGATGTATCAACTAAATGTATCAATTTAGAACAGCTAAAGCAACGGTGCCCCCCTTCCCCTCCCAGATCTGCTTTAGGGAGCTAGCACACGGGCAGAAACGGGGAGATTTAGTCGCCTGGCGACTAAACGCCTCTTCTGCGGGGCAACAATCTCCCCGAACTGCCTTCCCCGTTGCTGCCGCCTGCTATATTGTCAAAACAACTCACGAGGAAACTTAGGGTGACTTCGGAAATTGAAGCGCTGCGAGTGCATTGGCACTGGCGTTTTGTCATTATAGCAGACGCAGCCACGGGGAAGGCAGTTCGGGGAGATTGTCGCCCCGCAGAAGAGGCAATTAGTCGCCAGGCGACTAAATCTCCCAGAATCTGCCCGTGTGCTTCAACCCTTAGAAGGTGGAACATAAAACTGTACACTTCAATATTAGAAAAATGGCCACAAATAGAAAGTAATTGGGGGGAAAAAAATCTTTATTTCTGGTGAACAACCTGAAACCATTTGAACTGGAAAAAGTGTTTGAAGGTAAACAACTCCTTTAATAGTAGTATCTTGTTTCAGTAGAATGAAGGATAGCCAAAATATTAAGGGGGTTTTTTATCAAAGGTCGAATTTCAAAGTTATGTTGTACTCCACTCGAATGGGAGGTTGTTTAAGAAAAAACTGAATGTCTAATATTCGATCGAATAGGAACAACCCAAAAATCCGAATCAAATTCGAATCGAGTTTCCTCCAAAAAAAACCTTCAATGTTAGAAAGGCAATTAACATCTTGGTTCAACGGACTCTGCCATTGACTTCTAAATTAACTTGGCAGGATTTAGGTGGCGAAGTATCAAATTAGAACTCGCATTCTAATTCAAAGTTGAGTCAAAGGTCGAAGTTGGTGGCTTTAAATTCTAAATTGTGAGTTTTGACTATAAAAAAAAAAATGAATTTGAATTTAGAATTCGAACCTTAGTAAATCTGCCCCTAATTCTTTAAACAGTTTGTTACCTTATCTGTAGATGATATCATTAGCCAGTTGTGCGATGCTACAAACAGTTTGTGTAGTTTCCCTCCACAGTCTAGTGATATAACAGGAGTTCTCTTACTGCAGTTATGTCTAACTTGAATGGCACATGAGATGAAATAAAGGGGTACACACTCTTCTATTGAAGATCTGTGAAATTTAATTTTGCAATAAACCTTTTTTTATTTTTTTTTATACAGAAAATGTGTAATGTTATTAAAGGGCATGTAAAGTCTAAAATTGAATAAGGCTAGAAATGCTGTATTTTGTATACTAAATATAAACATAACCTTACTGCACCACAAGCCTAATCAAACAAATAATTTATGCTTTCAAAGACAGCTACAGAGGGTCACCATCTTGTAACTTTGTTAAACATCTTTGCAAGACTAAGACTGTGCACATGCTCAGTGTGGTCTGGGCTGCTTAGGGATCGTCATAAACAAAGCTGCTTGAGTTCTGCATGGCTGGGAAGTAAGGCGGGGGCTCCCCCTGCTGTTCATAAGTATGATTGTTTTCCTGCTCAGCAGTTAGGGACCGTCTGACAATTCCTATCCACAGCAGTAAATGAAGGGAGAATTTTACTGCATACAGTCAGGTTTCTTATAAAAACTGTACACATTTTATAATTAAAGTATATTATTTTTTTGCCTTTACATGCCCTTTAAGTGCTTCCATTATCTGCATAAATTAATTTGGCTTTAAAGAGATGGCATCTAACAGTTTTAGCTATTAGGGGTCTGTATTCAAATCAGAGAAAAGCTAAGGGATGCATGCTGTCGCAGAAGAAATGTATGTCTCGGTACAACAAATATCGTATATTTTTGTTTTCAGCATGGTGAGAAGTTGGATCAATCGCATCCCTTTCTCTCTGGCTGGCCCCCACCCTTTCTACCTGGACCACCTGTAAGTCCTTTTATGTTCCAGTTATATATACAGTACAGTAAAAGCTACTGCAATGGTTTTTATTGTAGACTTAGGACACATACTTTGTTCTGCATCTGAGTTGTTTCATTTAAAATTCATTGTGGTAATGTACAGAACCAAAATTAGAAAAAAAAAGTTGTCTGTCCAAATATTTATGGACCTAACTGTATGTACATTTCTTTTATATTACGCAATGCCTGCAACTTTAGTATCATGACTTTATTTTTTTGTGTTTTTAAGATGATTCCTCCACCTCCTCCAATGAGCCCTGATGCTTGTGAAGATGAAGAGGCACTAGGCAGTATGCTGATCGCCTGGTACATGAGCGGATATCACACTGGCTACTATCTGGTAAATGAAAAGCCTTGAAGCCTGTGGCATGCGATTGATCTGCTGTGGAACAGCGATGAGTCTTATCAATTCCATTTACATAACTTAACAACTAGTGACATTCAGGGGCAGATTTATCATAGTGTGAATTTGGAACCTACCACAATAAAACTCACTCACTTTCTATCCATTCCTATGGGATGGGTGAATTGTTTTGGCGTCGTGTGTCAAAATAAAAAAGACGCGCGTCAAAAAAATTGCCGCGCGACAATTTATTTTTTGACACACACAGACTTTAATGGCCGTCGGCAACATTTCGCCAGCGGCGGATTTTTGATGAAATCGGTCAAATTCGCCCATCCCTATTCATTTCTATGGGATTTTTAGAATTATGGTGAACTCCATTGATCAATACGGTGCTAAAAATCCCAAAGAAATGAACAGAACATGAGTTTTTCTGTGGCGAGTTCTAATCTCACATTTTGATAATTCTGCCCCTTAGGGAAGCTAATCTTTTGTAAATCAAGAGTCAGCCAATTATTGTACAGTATATTTAGTGAACCCATTTTTTGTGTTTTCTTGCTTAGGGGCTAAAGCAAGGGCGTATGGAATCTTCCTTTGGAAAACCACCTCACCAGAAGTAACTGCAAACATCCAGCAGTAGGTGAGTTCTTCAAGCTGAGCAAATAACTTTTTCAAATATTTTTCAAGTTCGTGTACGGGTGCTTTCCTTATAGATTTCCTGAAATGTTTTTTGAATGATTCTATTATCTCAGCATGTATTAGACTAGTATATAAAAAGTTATGGTATACATGGTTTAAATCTCTAATTTAACCTGCATTTAAAGGGCAGATTAATCAAGGGTCGAATTTTTTTTTATGGTCAAAACTGTCAAGGGAGCAATTCATATTATTAGACTTTGGAGATTTATCATACTCTGGCCCTTTAAGAACTCAAAGTTGACTATTCGCCACCTAAAAGCTGTCGAATTGCTGTTTGAGTCAATGGGATAAATTTTGAGCGGTTTGCAGCCTTTCTATTTTTTTTTCCAGTGAAAAAAACTTGAATAAAGTTCTTTTAATTCTAATCAAATTCGATTCGAGTTTTCAGGATCGATTCTATTCGTCCGAGTTTTAGAAATTAGATTGGTTGGATTTCGAGTTCATGAGAGTTTATGGGAGTTTTAAAAAAAACTCATTGATTCGACCCTTGATAATTGTGCCTCTTCACCATAGAACAAGTATATGCAGGAATATGGAAGATACTTAGTTGTGAATTTGTTGGGCCGAATGGCAGTAAATGTATTTGTTATTCATTTCTTACAGGTGCGGGTGTTTACTAGAATTTCCACACTGAAAAAACAGCTCCTGGATATATGGAACCATTCTAAAGTAACTGTTACCATCTAGCATTGTGTTATATCCTATATGATTTAGAATGTGTCTCATTAAGCAATATTGTTACTTTAGTGAATAGAAACATCCAGTTTATAAACCTATGTGAAGGTGCCAGAGATTAACACCTGCATCATCATTATTATTATTATTCAATCATTTCCTTGGGAAGAGTACGTAGTTCAGATCCAGTCATTTGTAATTGAACTGCAGGGGTTTTATAAATGTATTGATTTCAGTAAAGATATACAGGCACTTAGAGTGAATTTGTTATAAAATATTGATCACTTAAGTTCATTGCTCCAATCTCTCCTTGTGCCTATTTAGAAGCAGAATTACTGTTTAAGTAGGAATAGTATTCATTAACATAAGGATTAACAATGTGGCAGAACTATACTGTCTTTTTGATTCCAAAGATCCTTACTAAAGTGTTATCAATTACTTTTGTTATTCTAAAAAAATACAGTTCACCTTGGTTTAAATAACCAGTCCAAACTTTTTGCAGCAGGCATTTTGGGTTCTTTTTCTATTATAATAGTGTATTTGAGATTAAAATGAAATTTCCACACAACACAAGTACATTTTCTGTTTATTTTGATATACACAAAAGCCATGAATATCAGTTAAATGATATCCTTCTAAACGGTGAGTTCTGATGTCATCAGTTATAAACCGTGAGTTCTGATGTAATTTCTGTCACATAACTCACTAAAATGTGGGTATTATAATAAATAAAGTACCCCCTGTTGCAAAATATAAGGATATTAGAATTTACCTCGGAGGCCTTCGACCTCGTGCTTTTATATGGTCATGAAACTCCTCGGTAACTTGTAATATCCTTATAATTTACAAGAGGGGCTACTTTATTCTCTCTCTGCGGTTTTTCGTAAGTTAAACAATAAAGTAATTTTAGGTGAACATTGCCTTATGGTGGTTCTTCAGGTTGAAAGCTTCTTTTCTAGCAGAACTGCAATCAATGGTATATCTAGTAACATAGTGAGTTATGTTTCTAACTAAAGCTGGCAATACACAGGCTTATAAAAGCTCACTGGGCATCCGACGAGCTTCCCGACGGATCGCGGCCACATCTATTCGTTGATGTGGTCCCGTGATCTGACCGCTCTTGTTGGCTACATTATGATCCAATTGTTGGGCCCTAGGGACCACAATCGCCCACCTCAATGTGGGTATATCGGGGGAGAGATCCGCTCGTTTGGCGAAATCGCCAAATGATCGGATCTCTACATGTATGGCCACCTTAAGTTCATCCTTTTGACTATATTTTAACCTGCCTAACTGCTAGTTGATCCAGAGGAAGGCAAAGAAACATTTGAAGCCTCTCCAATTTGCCTCAGGGGGAAGAATTCCTTCCTGACTCCAAGGTGGACCAGTCCATGGATCAACTTGTACTATGAGTTATCTTCAAAGTAAGTAGTAGACTTGCTGAGTAATCATTAAAGATGTTTCACTACTCATACGAGCAGCATCTTTAGTTTTACTGACTGGTATGGGAAGTCCTCGCCATATAAACTCTTCCATTAATTCAATCACAATGGTGAAATCTAACTATCCAGAGAGGTGACAAGTGAAACACACCAAGGTTCAAACAATTCACCACTACATCAATTCTAAATAATAAAATGGAAGTACAGTAGATGTGAGAGGGAATAAAAACATTTAAAATACACTTACTTTCCTGATAAAATCACTTCCCTTGACCAAAATAAAACAAATAATACCTCAGAATGTAACCCTCACAAACCACGGTTACAGGCTTCCAAACAGGCTTCAAACCAAGATTTGATAAAGAGGCCCCACATAGCACAGAAACCCCTAATATATCCATCACAGTTATCTGTTTCTTCAAAAAGTATGAATAGATGTCTCCTTTGAATGCATCATTTGAAATCCTGGCAGGGAAGGAGGGACTATACACTGATGTTACAAATTGTAACAACTTCTCCACAGCTTACAGACTTACATAACCCACAATGCATTGCACTGTGATGTTCCTTTCCTTATTGAAATCACGTGTGCCGGGAATTGTGGGGTTTGGAGGATGCAGGCTGAGGACAGCTGGCTGTCGATATAAAGTAACAGTAGTCCGCCAGCTCAGCAAAGTAGTCAGACAGATCAGCAGGGGGCTGGGCTTAGGCAACTGTTCCAAACCCTTAAAATCATGAAAAATCTGCATCTTTTTTTAATTAATGTATATTTCAAAGTTGCTTGAAATGATGTTTACTTTTCAAAATCTTATGTTTGTGTGGCGTTCCCCTTTAACTTATGTAAGTTGTGAGTATCCCAATTCATGTTAAGGAACCGTGACCACCTAGTCCTGCCTCCCACCATGTGCTGCAGATTGCGGCTGAACGCATTAAACTGAACACAGAGAAAAATGCCCATCTGACGAGCTTTTAGAACGGGAATGGCACCCCTTTGTATCAAAGTATAGGACAAACCTAACCTGGCATGCTAATACAAATATGGTTTCAACACAATTAACCCGTGTCATGTCTATTCCAGCCCAAGGTTCCATAGTGGTGATCACTGAGCAGGATCAAGTGGACTTGAAACTGACCAGGTCCTGGTCTCTTAATACGTTAAACCAGGTTGCCACTTGGATTGAATTGAATTATACTTTTGATGTAACTTGCTATATATAATTATATTTATTAACTTTTTATTGTGTAAACTGTATTTATCCGCAATACCCCGAAACATGGATTTAATATTTAGATTATCTAGGGTTAACTAAAAGAATGGAGCCAATAGCCCTGGTTCTAATGGATGATATGTAGAACATGTGTAAGATTGTGATTGGTTTTATTGTGGGGAGGGTCTATGAGAGCTCGTATTTAAGGATCAGAAAAGAACTGATTTGTTAGAGATTGACTAATTGCTAGGTAAACATGAAACGCGTTAGGCGCCATGAGGGGTTTATTTGATGTTTTTTAAGATGTAATAAATTTGTACCTTTTTAAATTTACAAGCATGCTTTGGAGATTTTTTTTTGAAGTTATTGGGCTGTACCTCTGTTTGGTCACTAGAGGACTCCAGCAAGCTATAATTATGTTTACTATGCTCCATACCCAAACTCACTTAATGGGCATGTAAAGTCTAAAATAGAATAAGGCTAGAAATGCTGTATTTTGTATACTAAATATAAACATGAACTTACTGCACCACAAGCCTAATCAAACAAATAATTTATGCTTTCAAAGTTGCCACAGGGGGTCACCATCTTGTAACTTTGTTAAACATCTTTGCAAGACTAAGACTGTGCACATGCTCAGTGTGGTCTGGGCTGCTTAAGGATCGTCATAAACAAAGCTGCTTGAGTTCTGCATGGCTGGGAAGTAAGGCGGGGGCTCCCCCTGCTGTTCATAAGTATGATTGTTTCTCTGCTCAGCAGTTAGGGACCGTCTGACAATTCCTATCCACAGCAGTAAATGAGGGGAGAATTTCACTGCATACAGTCAGGTTTCTTCTAAAAACAGTACACATTTTTTAATTGGAGATAGGTTTCTTTTTTTTCTTTTTCATTATAGAAAGTAAAAATGGGATTTTATTTTTTTGCCTTTACATGCCCTTTAACAGTTTCAAAGCCAAAGGTGTCTGTTCAAGGCAGAAGAGTCCGCCCAGACAGGAATCCAGTCACTCCCCTGGGGTTTGACATATGTGACTGTATGTTGTATAGTGGCTAATTCTAAGTAACTTTAATTGGCCTTAATTTTTTTTAATAGTTTTTGAATGAATTGCCTTCCTCTGACTCTGTCTAGCTTTTATAACTGATCCCATCTTAAAAGCAAATGCTCTGTAAAAAGATTAGTAGGGAGAGATGGAGCCTATAATAACAGTGGGATAATAGTCTCTGGGAAGGGAGTGTGACTGTGGGATAGCAGGTATAGTAGGGAGAGATGGTGTCTATAGTAACAGTGGATAATAGTCTCTGGGAAGGGAGTATGACTGTGGGATAGCAGGTATAGTAGGGAGAGATGGTGTCTATAGTAACAGTGGGATAATAGTCTCTGGGAAGGGACTGTGGGATAGCAGGTATAGTAGGGAGAGATGGTGTCTATAGTAACAGTGGATAATAGTCTCTGGGAAGGGAGTGTGAATGTGGGATAGTAGGGAGAGATGGTGCCTATAGTAACAGTGGGATAATAGTCTCTGGGAAGGGACTGTGACTATGGGATAGCAGGTTTAGTAGTGAGAGATGGAGCCTATAGTAACAGTGGATAATAGTCTCTGGGAAGGGAATGTGGCTGTGGGATAGCAGGTATAGTAGGGAGAGATGGTGCCTATAGTAACAATGGATAATAGTCTCTGGGAAGGGAGTGTGACTGTGGGATAGCAGGTATAGTAGGGAGAGATGGTGTCTATAGTAACAGTGGATAATAGTCTCTGGGAAGGGAGTATGACTGTGGGATAGCAGGTATAGTAGGGAGAGATGGTGTCTATAGTAACAGTGGATAATAGTCTCTGGGAAGGGAGTGTGACTGTGGGATAGCAGGTATAGTAGGGAGAGATGGTGTCTATAATAGCAGTGGGATAATAGTCTCTGGGAAGGGACTGTGGGATAGCAGGTATAGTAGGGAGAGATGGAGCCTATAGTAACAGTGGATAATAGTCTCTGGGAAGGGAGTGTGACTGTGGGATAGCAGATATAGTAGGGAGAGATGGTGCCTATAGTAACAGTGGGATAATAGTCTCTGGGAAGGGAGTGTGACTGTGGGATAGCAGATATAGTAGGGAGAGATGGTGCCTATAGTAACAGTGGGATAATAGTCTCTGGGAAGGGAGTGTGGCTGTGGGATAGCAGGTATAGTAGGGAGAGATGGTGCCTATAGTAACAGTGGATAATAGTCTCTGGGAAGGGAGTGTGACTGTGGGATAGCAGATATAGTAGGGAGAGATGGTGCCTATAGTAACAGTGGGATAATAGTCTCTGGGAAGGGAGTGTGACTGTGGGATAGCAGATATAGTAGGGAGAGATGGTGCCTATAGTAACAGTGGGATAATAGTCTCTGGGAAGGGAGTGTGGCTGTGGGATAGCAGGTATAGTAGGGAGAGATGGTGCCTATAGTAACAGTGGATAATAGTCTCTGGGAAGGGAGTGTGACTGTGGGATAGCAGGTATAGTAGGGAGAGATGGTGCCTATAGTAACAGTGGATAATAGTCTCTGGGAAGGGAGTGTGACTGTGGGATAGCAGGTATAGTAGGGAGAGATGGTGTCTATAGTAACAGTGGATAATAGTCTCTGGGAAGGGAGTGTGACTGTGGGATAGCAGGTATAGTAGGGAGAAATGGTGTCTATAATAGCAGTGGGATAATAGTCTCTGGGAAGGGACTGTGGGATAGCAGGTATAGTAGGGAGAGATGGAGCCTATAGTAACAGTGGATAATAGTCTCTGGGAAGGGAGTGTGACTGTGGGGTAGCAGTTATAGTAGGGAGAGATAGTGCCTATAGTAACAGTGGATAATAGTCTCTGGGAAGGGAGTGTGACTGTGGGATAGCAGATATAGTAGGGAGAGATGGTGCCTATAGTAACAGTGGGATAATAGTCTCTGGGAAGGGAGTGTGGCTGTGGGATAGCAGGTATAGTAGGGAGAGATGGTGCCTATAGTAACAGTGGGATAATAGTCTCTGGGAAGGGAGTGTGGCTGTGGGATAGCAGGTATAGTAGGGAGAGATGGTGCCTATAGTAACAGTGGGATAATAGTCTCTGGAAAGGGAGTGTGGCTGTGGGATAGCAGGTATAGTAGGGAGAGATGGTGCCTATAGTAACAGTGGATAATAGTCTCTGGGAAGGGAGTGTGACTGTGGGATAGCAGGTATAGTAGGGAGAGATGGTGCCTATAGTAACAGTGGGATAATAGTCTCTGGGAAGGGAGTGTGGCTGTGGGATAGCAGGTATAGTAGGGAGAGATGGTGCCTATAGTAACAGTGGATAATAGTCTCTGGGAAGGGAGTGTGACTGTGGGATAGCAGGTATAGTAGGGAGAGATGGTGCCTATAGTAACAGTGGATAATAGTCTCTGGGAAGGGAGTGTGACTGTGGGATAGCAGGTATAGTAGGGAGAGATGGTGCCTATAGTAACAGTGGATAATAGTCTCTGGGAAGGGAGTGTGGCTGTGGGATAGCAGGTATAGTAGGGAGAGATGGTGCCTATAGTAACAGTGGGATAGCAGGTATAGTAGGGAGAGATGGTGCTTATAGTAACAGTGGATAATAGTCTCTGGGTAGGGAGTGTGACTGTGGGATAGCAGGTATAGTAGGGAGAGATGATGCCTATAGTAACATTGGGATTATAGCCTTTTTTATGACACTAAGCCAAACAAATAGAACTGCATCTATTCATCACTAATTGTTAAGATCATCTAAAACACATGCAAAATACATTACAAGACACAATTATCACTTCAAGAAGGGATATTAGAATTATTTTATTCATGTGTTTAATCCAGTAATACAACTTTTCATTATATAAAATGTAAAAATAGCACATCATTTCCAAAAAACAAATTAACAATATTCCACTGGGTTGTATTGAAAACATGTAAACATGACTTGAAGCTTTTAGAATGTGTTGTAAATATGAAGATGTTTAAAAGCTCCTTCAGCAATGGAAGTCTTAGTTTCCCCTGTGTAGAACAATCATCCATTTAATGCCATCCATCATCAAACTGAATGAGATATAGTGAATAAAGTACCCCCCTTGTAAAATATAAGGATATTATAAGTTACCGAGGAGTTTCATGACCATATAAAAACACGAGGCCGAAGGCCGAGTGTTTTTATACAGGTCATGGAACTCCGAGGCAACTTCTAATACCCTCATATTTTGCAACTGGGGGTACTTTATTTATTATAATACACAAATTTCAGTGAGTCATGTGACAGAAATGACATCACTACTCACCGTTTATAACTGATGACATCAGAACTCACCGTTTATAAGGATATAATTTACAAGATATTCATAGCTGTTGTGTATTATATATGAATACACCGCGAGTAAATTAGATATAAAAAAACAAAAATGTTAGAGTTGAATTGGAATTTAGAATCTATTTCTGTACCTGTACAGAAACCCAACAGTGGAAAAATAATTCCGAATAAGAGCCTAGCTGAATATAGAAAACATTTCTATTTTTAAATAGCAATAGTAAACATGTATAAACTAATTTAAAGGAGAACTAAACCCTAAAAATGAATATAGCTAAAAATGCCATATTATATATAATAAACTTACTGCACCAGCCTAAAGTTCCAGCTTCTCAATAGCAGCAATGATCCAGGACTTCAAACTTGTCACAGGGGGTCACCGTCTTGGAAAGTGTCTGTGACACTCACATGCTCAGTGGGCTCTGAGTGGCTGTTGAGTAGCTAAGCTTTGGGGTCGTCACTAATTATCCAGCAGAAAATTAGGTTCATCTGCAATAAAGGATTATTATTATAAGGCTGATTATTAAATTCTGATGCTAATTGCACTGGTTTCTGTGTTGCCATGTAGTAATTATCTGTATTAATTACTAATCAGCCTTATATTGTGACATTTCTATTCTATGTGTACTGTATATTGTGAGTGGGTCCCTAAGCTCAGTAAGTGACAGCAGCACAGAGCATGTGCAGTGAATCAGCAGAAAAGAAGATGGGGAGCTACTGGGGCATCTTTGGAGACACAGATCTTTACTGCTAAAGGGCTGTGGTTGCCTTGGGCTGGTACAGAAGCACAAAACATAATGTACAACATTTCTAGATACTTCTTTAGTTAAGCTTTAGTTCTCATTTAAAGCTGGCCATACATTAATGGTCTGCTTGGCAATCTTGTCAAATGAATGGATCTGTCACCAATATGCCTGACTTGAATTGGACAATATCAGGCTGATCCAATCGTTTGGTCACATTGGATTAAATACGGCATCAATGCACAGGTACATTCCTCGATCCTGTGGAAAAACAAAACTGCTCGATTGATCTCTGCCTTATTTCCAGCCAGATAAAAGTTGCGTGGGCCCGTTGGCTGTTCCTATACATGGCCAATAAAACTGCTGAATCAGTCCCTAAGTCTTGTATATGGCACCTTATGTTTATGTTACAAGTCCCCTGTTAGATGGTGTGGCCGTAGTCCGTAGCATTCCTTATAGAGAAGGCTTCACACTGGTGCTGGGGTGGGCTGATTGTGTATACAGCCTGGACAACAATGTAAAGACTCGTGAACAAAAAGGTCACATTCTATGCAGAAGACACACTGACAGACGGTGCAGACATAAACCTGCAATGAGAATTAAGAATAAACCAGTGTTAATTAAGAGCACATCACAAACACATTTTATTTCTGTTCAAATGTTTTTCCTGTGATCCCCTGCGTTGCGCTTTCTTCCGCTTTTATGTAGCCCAGGCTTTTTATACCTATGGGTTGTCACACTGTTTAGAGTGGGTCCCGCTGATAAAATGTAATTCAGTTATAGAGAATAGTAGTTCAGAAGTAAAATGTTAATTCAAGTTTAAAGGGATACTATCATGGGGAAATTTTTTTTTATCAAAATGAATCAGTTAATAGTGCTGCTCCAGCAGAATTCTGCACTGAATCCATTTCTCAAAAGAGCAAACAGATTTTTTTATATTCAATTTTGAAATCTGACATGGGGCTAGACATTTTTTCAATTTCCCAGCTGCCCCAAGTCATGTGCTCTGATAAACTTCAATCACTCTTTACTGCTGTACTGCAAGTTGGAGTGATATCACCCCCTCCCTTTTCCCCCCCAGCAGCCAAACAAAAGAACAATGGGAAGGTAACCAGATAGCAGCTCCCTAACACAAGATAACAGCTGCCTGGTAGATCTAAGAACAACACTCAATAGTAAAAACCCATGTTCCACTGAGACACATTCAGTTACATTGAGAAGGAAAAACAGCAGCCTGCCAGAAAGCATTTCTCTCCTAAAGTGCAGGCACAAGTCACATGACCAGGGGCAGCTGGGATATTGACAATATGTCTAGCCCTATGTCAGATTTCAAAATTGAATATAAAAAAATCTGTTTGCTCTTTTGAGAAATGGATTTCAGTGCAGAATTCTGCTGGAGTAGCACTATTAACTGATGTGTTTTGAAAAAAACATGTTTTCTGATGACAGAATCCCTTTAACAGGGGGTTTAAAGAAAAATAAATAAGCCCCTCCCACACCATTTCTAATATCGTCACTGATTTAAATGCACTGGTGATCTGGAACATGGGAATAATGCATATGAAATGGGGTCCCTTTTCTGTAAAGCTGTGCAGTATACATAAATGTCCAGCTAAAAAAACAACAATATTTTAATCATCTTTCTAAAAGAAAAAGTAATTTAATCCAAGATGCATCCGTATGGAACCTACCTGCTGGTCTTTAAGCTCTCCATCACACCCACGGCAATACCTTAAATATTAAAGGCAAAGGATAATTTTAAAATTAAAAAGTAGGTAAATTGTTCACCATTTCAGTGCTATTATATGGAGATTGTTTTCACAGAACAAGCATTTCATCTCTCTACTTACTAGTGCACACTTATGGGCAGATTTATCAATTGTCAAATTTCGAATTGATGTGAATTTTCTTTACTCTAATAAATTCTAATATACTCACAACTCAAAATGGAGGTTATTTATAAAAAACGTGAACGTCTAAAATTGTTTCCTATTCAAATCGGATACAAAAGTGGAATCGAATCGAATTGAATGTCAGGAAGGCAATTAACATATTCAAATGGGTCAATGGATTTCTGCCATTGAATTTTAAATTAACTCCGCAGGTTTCAGGTGGCGGATATTTCAATTAGAACGGTTTCCATGGTCGCGGTGTGAAAAATCTCACATTCGAATTTGAATGGGTTTCGAATTTACTATTCGACCGTTAATAAATCTGCCCCTTAAAGGAGAACTAAAGCCTAACTAAAGAAGTAGGATAAAAATGTTGTACATTATGTTTTGGGGTTTTGTACCAGCCCAAGGCAACCACAGCCCTTTAGCAGGGAAGATCTGTGTCTCCAAAGATGCCCCAGTAGCTCCCCATCTTCTTTTATGCTAATTCACTGTACATGCTCTGTGCTGCTGTCACTTACTGAGCTTAGGGACCTACTCACAATATACAGTACACATAGAATAGAAATGTCACAATATAAGGCTGATTAGTAATTAATACAGATAATTACTACATGGCAGCACAGAAACCAGTGCAATTATCATAATTTAATAATCAGCCCTGTAGCATCAGCTTATATTACAGACAAACCTCATTTTCTGCTGGATAATTAGTGACAACCCCTAAGCTTAGCTTCTCAACAGCTGCTCAGAGCCCACTGAGCATGTGAGTGTCACAGACACTTTCCAAGATGGTGACCCCCTGTGACAAGTTTTGAAGTCCTGGATCATTGCTGCTATTGACAAGCTGAAACTTTAGGCAGGTGCAATAAGTTCAGTATATAAAATATGTAATTTTTAATTAACACATTAATTTTTAGGGTTTAGTTCTCCTTTACTTGACAATTAGAACTGCTCCAATTTCAGCTCAGTCACTTTCCTAGGCAATTATTTAAATGATTACCTTTCTCCGTCATATTCTTCAAGTCTGATTTCTTTAAAAGCATCCAGAGGAAACAAATGGTGGTATGAACGCGCCAAGTGTGGAGCAGACACCAGCGTGAGACCTAAAAGAATACGTCGGGGGTTAAGAAGTGGGACACCACGAGGAATACTAAAATTCATTTGAACATTGCAATAGTCAGAGTCAACCACAACAACATGTTTATTACGGAGTTACATTTAATCAGCAGGCACAGTCCTCGGATAGATTGGATGTTTACTTACGACAGACTTTGCATTCTACAGGAAGTTCAGAGTACTTTGCTTTACACTGAGGACAGAAGTAGCCACCTAATGTCAGGCCTGGCTCGCTGGTATTATCCAAATGACTAGAAATGAATAAGAAAGAATGGCCTTTACTAGCACTGCAGATAAATGATGTCAAACATACAAGATGATTGTGCAGCCAGAGTGTAGGTTACACAGAGCTCCTGTACTTGTAGAATTGCAGGACATCTCTAAACACTGATTCAAGATATTAGCAAAATATTTTGATACCAACTGATCTTGCATTCTGGTTCTAGGTAGTAAATAAAGCAAATGCAAACTTTGGCAAGTGAGTTAATATGCAAGAAAAAGAAAGCAACCTCCACAGACTGACACGAATGTTCCCAAATGCAAAGGAAGAAAATGAAATGTTAGAAAACAAGGAACTCTAGAAAGTTTGAGGATGAAGATGACCTGGCAATGTTTAATGTGCCTTAAAGGGATCCGGTCATTAGAAAATATGTTTTTTTCAAAACGCACCAGTTAATAGTGCTACTCCAGCAGAATTCTGCACTGAAATCCATTTCTCAAAAGAGCAAACAGATTTTTTTATATTAAATTTTGAAATCTAACATGGGGCTAGACATTTTGTCAGTTTCCCAGCTGCCCCTGGTCATGTGACTTGTGCCTGCACTTTAGGAGAGAAATGCTTTCTGGCAGGCTGCTGTTTTTCCTTCTCAATGTAACTGAATGTGTCTCAGTGGGACATGGGTTTTTACTATTGAGTGTTGTTCTTAGATCTACCAGGCAGCTGTTATCTTGTGTTAGGGAGCTGCTATCTTGTTTCCTTCCCATTGTTCTTTTGTTTGGCTGCTGGGGGGAAAGGGAGGGGGTGATATCACTCCAACTTGCAGTACAGCAGTAAAGAGTGATTGCCGTTTATCAGAGCACAAGTCACATGACTTGGGGCAGCTGGGAAATTGACAATATGTCTAGCCCCATGTCAGATTTCAAAATTGAATATAAAAATATCTGTTTGCTCTTTTGAGAAATGGATTTCAGTGCAAAATTCTGCTGGAGCAGCACTATTAACTGATTCATTTTGAATTTTTTTTTCCCATGACAGTATCCCTTTAAATATGCAGACAGGTCCTCCAATGAGAAGCAATTCTGCATTCCTAGTGCACCACTTAGCCACTATCTTCAATTACAGCACATGATCTTCAAGCACAATAAATAGTAGTACATTTTGCTTTTGAGAGCCTCTAGAAATGGCCCTGTATAAGCATGGAGCAGTTTACATTGATTGCATGCAATAAACTGCAAAATAAAAATGAATACAACAAAACAGATCTAGAGTAAATTCCATTTTAGAAATCAATACATTGAAAAGAAGATGTATACTTACGCCATACTAAAAGATGGCTTTGCATCCTGATCGGAGAGACAACCCATTGTATGCTGTGGAAAACCTAAACGAAAGAAAACGTTCCAGATGGAGTAAAGAAAAACATCAAACAGCTTCATAAGGAAATTTTCTCTTACGTGATCATTTTTTGTGGTTTTTAATAAGGATACACCAAATCCACTATTTGGGATTTGGCCGAATCCTTGGTGAAAGATTCGGCCAAATACGGAACCGAATCCTAATTTGCATATGCAAATTAGGGCCAGGAAAGGAAAAAGTGGGAAAAACTTCTTTTGTGACGAAAAGTCATGTGATTTCCCGCCCGACCCCTAATTTACATTTGCAAATTAGGATTCAGATTTGGTTGGGCCTGGCACAAGGATTAGGCCGAATCCAAAGCCTGCTGAAAAAGGCAGAATCCTGACCGAATCCAGAACCAAATCCTGGATTCGGTGCATCCCTAGTTTTTAGGGATGCACCGAATCCAGGATTTGGTTCGGGATTCGGCCTTTTTCAGTAGGATTCAGATTTGGCGAATCCTTCTGCCCGGCCAAACCGAATCCTAAACCTAATTTGCATATGCAAATAAGGAACGGGGGGAAACTGCGTGACTTTTTGTCACAAAACAAGGAAGTAAAAAAATGTTTTACCCTTCCCACTCCTAATTTGCATATGCAAATTAGAATTTGGATTTGGTATTCGGTCGAATCCTTCATGAAGGATTCGGGGGTACGGCCGAATCCAAAATAGTGGATTCAGTGCATCCCTACTAGTTTTTAATAATAAAGTATTCATTCCAAAACCTACCCATGCGTATAAGTGAACATTCAGAAGAGCTGCTTGCTGGTGGAGGGATCACATGGTGCATCAGGAGTTCCTTGTAGTGGCTTTCATCCAGAATTACATGATAGACTCCTATTAAAGGAGAAGGAAAGTTAAGTAAAATTAAAAGTAAGCTTTATCAGAAAGATCTATATAAAGACACCAGTAAACCCTCAAAGTAATGCTGCTCTGAGTCCTCTGTCAAAAGTAACACAGCATTTCTTTCCTTATTGTGTACAATAGTATCAGACTTCATGTTTTCAGCATAAACCTCCAGGGCTTGAGCATGCTCAGTTTGCTCCTCTCCTCCCTGCTGTAATCTGAGCCCAGAGTCCACCAACTTCTGGCACCTGTTATATTCCTCAAGGAGAGACTCAGGTATGAACTTTTTCAACCCAATTTAACTATGTAACTATGTAAGTGATGCCACAGCAAGCTAATATGGCAGCTGCTATCCTAAACAGCGACAGTGTCTAGAGCCGTCCACTCAGGAATGGAAAAGCATTCTAAAATAAAAATGGCATTCTAACTTGCATTGGTGTGGCTAATCTATTGGTAATAAACTGTTTTGGTACACCATAAAAAAAAAACAAAAAAAAAAACACATATTGAACAAATCACTCACAATGACATAGAAAAACAGTAAACATTAGTGCAATAGCACATGAAACCATTCTGGTTTTTTTTTCTCCATTAAACAACTCTGCAGGTGGATGAGAAAAATCAGCAAATGATATTAAATGCCAGGATCGCACAACATTCAGAATTGCTCCCCGGGCATGTCAGGGAATGATTATTTACTGGAATCACAACATCAGCATATGAGAGGGTACACCAGTCAATTGCCTTTCAAATTAGGGATGCACCGAATCCAGGATTCAGTTCAGGATTCGGCCGAATCCTTCTGCCCAGCCAAACGGAATCCTAATTTGCATATGCAAATTAGGGGCGGACAGGGAAATCGCGTGACTCTCACAAAACAGGGAAGTAAAATATGTTTTCCCCTTCCCACCCCTAATTTGCATGTGCAAATTAGGATTTGGTTCGGTATTCGGCCGAATCCTTAGTAAAGGATTCGGGGTTCTGCCGAATCCAAAATAGTGGATTCGGTGCATCCCTAATTCAAATAAATGTAGAGTGACTCCAAATTCCCGAGAGGGAATAATCATGCACCATTGCACTAATGAGTTTATATGCAGGCGAGTTCCAAAGGTGCCACAACAAAAGGTTTAAAAGACAGAATTAATGATAAATGCCGCCCGTCATACAGATGGTAGTTTATATGTGGCAAGTGTAATAACTTATGAAAAAGGAATGTAGAAAATGCATTTTGCACTACTTTTCTGAAGTGATCCCATATACTATAAAGTGAGTTTTTACTAAAGATATCCAATAAGGTGAATGAGCACTGTCCAATTCTACGTTCCCTTTTGAGGTATTTGCATGTACAGTTGTGTTCAGAATAATAGCAGTGTGTTTAAAAAAGTGAATAAAGCTCAAAATCCTTATAATAGGTTTTATTTCCATATACACAAATGCATTGGAACACAGCACATTCTATTCCAAATCAAAACATGAAGAAAAATGTATCAAATTTGTGTTATTCCTTTACAGAAAGTGAAGAAAGGGGAATATTAGGTTGTCCGAATTTATAGCAGTGTCTGCATTCTTCTTTACAACCTCAGACATTCACTGTATAAACTGAAAAATGTTTCAAGATTTTGCTTTCCTTTGAATTACTGAACTAATATTCAGTTGTATAATCAGTGTTTCTGAGAACTGCTGCACATCTGTGTTACATGGGGTCCACCAACTTCTGGCACCCGTTATATTCCTCAATTCTTCTGCATTTCTTGGTTTTGCATCAGAAACCGCATTTTTGATGTCACCACACAAGTTTTCTATTGGATTACAATCTGGGGATTGTGCTGGCCACTCCATAACAATCTTTGAACCAAGATGTTGCTTGTTTACTGCAACAAAGGCATTTCCTCTTCAGCATAAGGCAACATGACCTCTTCAAGTATTTTGATTTATTGAAACTGATCCATGATCCCTGGTATGTGATAAATAGGCCCAACACCATAGTATGAGAAACATCCCCATATCATGATGCTTGTGCCACCATGTTTCACTGGCTTCACACTGTACTGGGACTTGAATTCAGTGTTTGGGGTTCGTCTGACAAACTGCCTGTGGCCCCTAGACCCAAAAAGAGCAATCTTGCTTCATCATGCCACAAAATGTTGCTCCATTTCTCTTTAGGCCAGTCAATATGTTCTTTGGCAAATTGTAAGCTTTTCAGAACGTCTTGGCTTGGCTTCACATAGGCATCTTCTAATTGTAACAGTACCACACGTAACTTTATACCTTCTTTGATCTTCCTGGAGCTGATCATTGAGTCTTTGCCATTTTGGCTATTTTTCTATCCATTTGAATGGTAGTTTTCAGTTTTCTTCCATGTCTTTCAGGTTTTGGTTGCCATTTTAAGGCATTTGAGATCATTGCAGATGAGCAGCCTGTCATTTTCTGAACTTCTTAATAGGGTTTCACTTCTCCAATCAACTTTTAATCAAAGTATACTTTTCTTCTGATCAATGTCTGGAACGACCCATTTTACTCATGCACAACATTTGCTGCCGTCAAATATATTGTAATATTCATTACATTACATTATATGTACATTCATTACAGTTAATGTTTAAACTCATGATTAATAGAGGAACAAGACAAGGCTGTCCTCTATCCCCACTGTTATTCAATCTTGCTATAGACCCTCTACTAAGACATTTCTCACAAAACTCAAATCTCTCAGGTATTCAAATTAATCAAACTAGACTGAAAGTCACAGCCTTTGCAGACAATATACTACTTTTTATACAAAATCCTCAAATAGAAGTCCCAACCATATTATCAATAATATGCAGATTCGGACAAATAGCTGGCTTTCAAATCAATGTCGAAAAATCAGAGGAACTTATACTTGACACCTCACCACAAGATTGGCATGCAGACAGCCCCTTTAAAAAAAGCTTATTTCCTTCTTCACCATATCAGCAAGTAAATTAGCATTTAGAAGGCACTCACCTCCAGTTTCTCGTGTAAGTACAGTACACACCCGAACCTCGGCAGACAGCCCTATCACAGATACTCGAACTTTGCTGGCTTTCAAACACTGGAAAATATAATAAAGACAATATGACTTGCACAAACATTGCATTAATAAAGTTTGAGTTTACTTTCACTTGTTGATGCCAAGATATATTTAACCTAATATATTCTGAACTTCCCCATCTATTGTCCCATTTACAAGCCCTATACTTAACCGTGCATGATTGGTATGCTATGGGGATCATTCAAATAGTGAATTGGATTTTACCATCTGTCCGTATCAGAGAGTGGATGAAATATATGCTTGGTGGCTTTGCACTACAACCCAACAAGATAAGATCCATTTATTTACATAACTCTTCAGTCTTTGTGGAGTAAAGTCTAATTTATGCCCATTGGGCTCTAATCGGTACTAGGGCTGTACAACATTAATAATTAGTGTAAACACCAGCAATAGTGCCTTACTTTGTGGCGTAAAAGTGAATTAACCAGTAAACATGTACATGTTGCCTATGCTCAGAGAGACACATTCCCACTCATCGTGTGACAAAATGTTTTGACAAACTTCTAATCTTCTTTCAATCTAAAAATACATGGTTCCTTAAAGCATGCTGCTTGTTATCTGCTATTGTTTGCGCTGGAAAGATCTAGTCATGATACCTGTTAAAGGGGTGGTTCACCTGAGTAAACTTTTAGTATATTAAAGAATGGCTAATTCTAAGCAACTTTTCAACTGGTGTTAATTTTTTTTTTTTATCATTTTAATTATTTGCCTTATTTTTCATTTCTCTTTCCAGCTTTCAAATGGGGGGGTCACTGACCCCATCTAAAAAAATAAATGCTCTGTAAGGCTACACATTTATTGTTATTGCTACTATTTATTCCTCCTCCTTTTAGTCAGGCCTCTCCTATTCATATTCCAGTCTCTCATTCAAATCAGTGCATGGTTGCTAGGGTAATTTGGACCATAGCAACCAGATTGCTGAAATTACAAACTGGAGAGCTATTGAATAAAAGTAAAAAAACTCAAAAATCACAAATATTAAAAACTGGAAACCCATTGCAAATTGTCTCAGAATATCCCGCTCTACATCATACTAAAACTATCAAGTAAACAACCTCTTTAAGGCAGCATCTCTTGCAGTGGCTGCTCACCTTTATCATGTCATAGATGTTTGTTGGGTCACAAGTAGTCAGGCTGCTAAAAATCACTAAGATCTCACGGCTGGTATGTCCAGGCATGTGTCTGTGTAAAAAATATATTCATTTACCACCTTTTTAGAAAATAGTTGCAGCACTAGTTTGCTAATAAATATACCGAAGGGCCTACCCAAAGCATCAACTAATTGATCATCACAATAAATGTAAACTAGACTTTTAAACTGAAAGTTTTACAAATTATTCTTTTAGGAACAGTATGGACAGTTTTCCTGTAAGAGAAAAACCTATTGCTTGGCTGCTGACGCATTCTGAATACAATAGAGATGCACCAAATCTCAAGATTTTTTGATTTGAGATCATTTAAAATATCTGTGGAAAATTGTGTGTAATTTTCAGCTGTCCTGAGCTTTAACATCACATGACTAAGTGTTTCAATGAAACAAATTCCAATACTTAAACTCCAGATCCGGTGCACCTCGAAAATACACACACAAGCTCCTGTGATTTAGTTGCTGGGTATTAAAAGTAAAATGAAAGCCTGGAACCACATACTTCAGAGTCTGCAGAGCGAGATTCAGCGAGTTGTACAGAGACGGCTCCCCACTGCAAGTCATGTCCACAGCTTTCTTCATTGCATTTATATGTTGCCTAGGATTGCCTAAATAGAAATGACAAGAGATAATACTCTTTTATTGCATACATAATACTGCGAATACGGTCTACTAAGTCTACTTCAGTTGTGCATGAAGCAAGAAAAAGCATCTAAAGGAATTTCCATTCTAGAAATGTATCATTCTAAAAATTATTAAAATTTATACTTACAGCATACTAAATAGCTTTGAATCCTTATATGAGAGACAGACTATTTTAAGCTGTGGAAACCTACTTCAGAGGCTACTGACTTTTAAATAGTTGAAAGTACACCTGCTATTCACACGCATTCTTACCTCTACCTGTCATAGATGTTGAACTAGGCTAGCCTTGCTTACAATCTTTGCTATTTGAATCAACTTATTTCCTGTGTTAGTATTTTAAATGCGTTGGACAATAATGGCCTAGTGATGGCAGTTACCTGTGATGTTATTGTAAAGCAGTCTACAGAGATATTCAACATACTAAGTATTGCAATATTGTGCAATTGTGGTCCATTTTTGTTGGTTAAATTATATGGAACAAATAGGGATGCACCGAATGCAGGATTCGGTTCCGGATTCAGGCTTTTTCAGCAGGATTCGGCCAAATCCTTATGCCTGGCCGAACCGAATCCTAACTTGCATATACAAATTAGGGTCGGGAAGGGAAATCACGTAACTTTTTGTCACAAAACACAGAAGTAAATAAATGTTTTCCCCCCTTTTTCTCTTTCTGACCCTAATTTGCATATGCAAATTAGGATTCAGATTCGGTTCGGTATTCGGCCAAATCTTTCATGAAGGATTCGGGTATTCGGTGCATCCCTATTAAACATTCCGGACCACTTGCCTGTCAGTTTGATCACTTCAGAACTCCAGCCTCATGCTATTCAGGGTTGGCCAATGACCCTTAATATAACCCACTGGGGTTCACAGGCTAGATCAGAGGATCAGCAAATTTATGTTCATGGATCTGCACACACACACACTAATTTTCTGCAGTCGGGGAAGTGCCTTCCTTTATTTTATAACACCACTGTTATCAACGTTTCGGGGGGTACACCCTTCCTTCATCCTGATGTGCACAGATCCATGAACATAAATTCTGTTGCTGGATCAACAGATGACCAGCACCACCATTGCTGTGTAAGATAATTGCAGGAGTGCAATGGATTGAAAACACAACTTAAGATCAGAGCATGTTTAGCAAATTCTGTTGATAATTACATAAATGGACAATTACATAAATCAGTTGTGGGGCTAGCTTTAACTGTATATTCTTTTCAAAGAGCAATATTATCATCCCAGTTTACCTCTGCTCAGTGAACCTTCTATAACAGAAGAACATAACACATTAGTGAAAGAATATTTATCCAATGGCAACAGAACACACACACACCATAATCCCAATCAGAATAGGCCTGGCAGTCCCCTATCTGTATACACTTTAGAGAATAGAATAGTATGGCTATCCCTATTTAAAAATGGAGCAACAAAAATGTCAGAGAAAAAAACAAACGTTCTTCATACCAGCAAGTTCAGTGAGTTTTTCCGCTCGCTTGTTCCTAGTAACAATTAGGCCAATCTGTGGAGTACAATAAAACAGAGCACACCTAGTTATTTATTCAGTGTGACAGGGAATCCCTAATACAAAGACACATGGCATGTAAAATAACTCAAATAGACTGGATTGTATCACAAACATAAAAGGTCAGCCTACACTAGCATTATAATGTGACAGACACAAGAGAAACAAGCAAAGAAGTATTTAGAGACACATCCTGCTTCTGTAACCTAAACCCAAGGATAATAATTGATGCAAACATTCAGAATGGCCCTCTGAGCACAGTTTACATTCATTTTCTATTTTTTTTTTTATATATATTTTTAATAAAGTTTTCACTTTTTACAATATAATGTAATACAATTGGTCTGTGCTTTTATCCATATTACACAGGATATGGAAGGAAAACAATAACAATATAACTTTAATCATCATTTGTATGTGTTACATTTATGTTCTATTTTAAATGATTTCTGAGATATTAGACAGTTTTAGACTGCTAATAGAGACGGTTTGGCTATCTGCAGAGGGCAGAGGGTAACAACCCTAACTGTGTATGTTCTATGACCTTCCTGTATTCAGTTAATTCTTGGGTTGCAGACTCTCAGCTAAGCCAAAAGACTTTTATTACAAACCTAACATGCAAATGTCTAAGAAAATGCTATAATAAAAAATTAATGTAAATTGCCCATGTGCTCAGAGAAGCATCCTGGCCAAGTTTAAACTAAATGATATCATTAATTATATCCTGTGCCTAGACAATACAGGAGGAGGCACTCCTGATACACTTTTGTGATGGCATACAAACACTAGTACTAACATGATAGAAATATTACTGAGCATGTGAGCTCACTCTATGGCTCACTCTATGGCTCACTCTATGGCTCACTCTATGGCTCACTCTATGGCTCACTCTATGGCTCACTCTATGGCTCACTCTATGGCTCACTCTATGGCTCACTCTATGGCTCACTCTATGGCTCACTGCATCCTCCATTTTTAACACATACTAGAAAAACAGATAATTTACATTTAATCAGAAAGAAAAAAGAACTGACCCATATGTCGGCACCCTCCAATCTGATAGCTCACAGGTGGTTAATAAAACATAACTTTTAATAAATTATCAATAAAACCGAATGTCCAGCCCTAATGGTCTCAATGAGAGCATCACTATGAACATTTTCATTTGAACTTCTCCAATTACCCACTGGCAACAGAATCACAATATTGTGGGACTTGGATGATTTATAAATAGTATCGAATTGATGACAATAAAGTACATGTCAGTCTTATCCAATTGAAAGATACTACTTTGTTACCTTCTGTGACTTATATAAATATTTGGTTACTTTGTTTATATATTCAGGATAATATCTAAAAGTAGCAATTTTGTGTTCTTCTAAGGAAGTAAAATTTTTTACAACATAGGTATTCCTTTTACATGTTGCTGCCAGGCACATCTCACACAATATCTTATGCAATGTGTGAGTACGGACCGTGTACATAGTATTTCAGGCAATGCACCTTATATTCATATGATAAACCTAGGCAGGAGGCCTCATGTTGATGTACTGTGCAGTACAATCCCTTTTGAGCATAGATTTTTTTTTTGGTGCTTACAGTGTAGCTTAATACACCGGACCTATAACCCATACCGCTGGATGGGAGGGTACTCTATGTGAGTGAAGGGGCTGGTGCCTACAGTGTAGCTGAATGAGTGAATACACCGGACCTAAAATCCATTACCGTATTCAGTTTGCAATATAGCATACCTGATAATTTGACAATTTTGTACTCAACTGTATATGTATAAGACCAACCCACTGCCTTCTGTTGGTCTGTCTCCCTGCCTTTACCTTCATTGTAATATAACTGATACGTACTGGACATTGGGTTTTATTGATAATTTATTAATAGTTAGGTTTTATTAATAAACCACCTGTGAGCTATCGGATGTGATGGATGGGAGGGTGCAGACATATGGGCCAGTCCTTTTTTCTTTCAGATTGCGTTATTTACTTGACCCTGCACACCATCTCATGGAACCTTATATGGATGGGAAGTGCTCCCTAATCTCTATTTGTCCTAATTCATTTACAATTAATGCAGATTGCAATCAGAACACACACATTGATAAAGGATATACCTGACTGATAGGATTTTGATCAAAGTATTCTTCCACAAAAAATTCCAAAAGCTAAAAATGTAAAAAGAAAATTTTCAGTTCATAAATTCATACAATTTTACACATACCTAATTCAACAATCTTAATGAACAATAACATCAAATGGCAAAGGTAAATTGTACATAAGAAGTTAATTTACAGTGAACAATAAGTAACAGTGAGTTAGGTTGGTGCAAGTTTGGAATGCACTAAACAAAAGCTTTGACATCCAAGTACTATATTAAGGTTCAATGCCAAAATTAATATAGTAGCTGCCTCTCACTACATCTATGTATAAATAGAATACCCACTCATCTTATATTATAAAGAAAATGCATAAACACAAGTCATACGTTGCTGTAAGGTGCAATAAATCAGTGTGCACTCAAACAGCATTTAAGACCATAAGAAAAAAACACCCTAGCAAACAGCTGGCATGAACTCCACACATACATAATGTGACTGAGTAAAGCAGATCAGCACTGTACCCCAGCAACCTTGATCTGAGTGCAGGAACACACAGCAGAGCGGAGGTCTGCCCAAAATGGTTGCTTTTGAGTTTTCGGCCATACTGCTGCTTCTCTGTGTTTGTCTGCACACAAACTTTTCAGTGCAGATCAAGGGTGCTGGGAATTGTGGGGTTTGGAGGATGCAGGCTAAGGACAGCTGGCTGTTGATACAAAGTAACAGTAGTCAGACAGCTCAGCAAAGTAGTCAAACAGATCAAAAGGAAAGCCGGGGGCTAGACTTAGGGAACTGTTCCAAACCATTAAAAATCATGAAAAGTCTGCATATTTTTTAATTGATGTATAATGCAAAGTTGCTTGAAATTATGTTTACTTTTCAAAAAGCTTAAAGGAAAACTATACCCCCAAACTGAATACTTGCAGACCAGAAATACTACAACTCTAACAGTAACAGAAAGAAGTGTGGAAGCAAAAGACAGAACTCTGCCTGTTAATTGGCTCATGTGACCTAACATGTATGACTTGTTTGGTTTGTTTGTGTGCACCGTGAAACATACGATCCCAGGGGGCGGCCCTTATTTTTTAAAATGGCAATTTTCTATTTAGTATTACCCAATGGCACATACTACTAAAAAAGTATATTATGAAAATGGTTTATTTACATGCATCAGTTGTTTTATGCAATATCTTTTTGTTCGGGGGTATAGTTTCCATTTAAATTATGTATGTGTGGAGGCTAGGTTTTAATCCTTAATCCTATAAAAAAAAATGTTGTTAGTCCCCGAGATTTAACAGATACTGAGATAAAAATCACACTGTACTGTTACCTTTAAAGTGCATGTGAGTCTATTAGGTTTCAGATCTTGGTCTTCCATTGTTCTTGAACTGTCGACTATCACATAAAGATGCCGCATCTAGTACACAAATAAAATATGTAAATCATGTGTAAGTCTAAGGCAACAGAATTACCATCAGTCCAAAAGGGAATATCTGTGTCTAAGTTTCAAAGAAAAAATTAAATGATTTTTTTTTTTTAAATTCGGGTAGTTTATTGAGTATATAAAAGTAGCAGTTTACAAAATAAAGTCAAAACAAGGAAGAACAATGTATCACAAGTTACATGTCATAGACAAAAAATATTGCAGAAAATACAAAGATCGCCATCACTACTAGGCACAACAGTTCACATCTGTATTATTACATCTGCCACCTTCCCTGAGACCTGACAGATTAACCTGCTAGAAGTTGTCTTGGGTGTTGGGGGTAAAGGTCGGTCAATTAAATGATATTTAATAACAGACGAGTCTCACCATTCCAAGTCGAACTTGACCACGATTTTCAAAGATCCTAAAATTACAGGAAAATATAAATTGTCTATACGCCATAGTCAGTCATCATATTGAGTAGGGATGGATCATTCCTGGATTGGGCCAAACACCGCATACTCTACACTAAAGATTTGGATTCAGATGAATCTTTAGTGTTAACCCAAACACAATTCAAATTCTTCTAGGACTGTAATGCAACAGACAACTAAAAACAACACTTGGTTTTTTTGCTGAAAATAGGAATTTGTAAGGATTTTGCTAAATTTGAGCATGCAAATCAGGCCTTGGATTTATGATTACCATCAACCTTTATTTATATTACGCCAACATATTCTGCAGTTTTGGAAAAGTATGTATCCAGATCAGGACTGTCAACCTGGGCCTGCAGGCCGGATATGGCCATCCAAGAGATTTCTATGACCCCTAAAAAGCTCAAGATCTCCACTGTCCTCTTTGAAAAAGGGCCTGTGAGCCCGAAACATGTCGTGCGAATGCACAACAAAAGCTTAATAATAGTTATCCTGCTGTTGTGAGTGCTTCCCAAATCTACACTATAGGGTCCTCTTTGTATGCAGTGTCACACTGGCCCACCGGGACACCAGGAAAACTCCTGGTGGGCCCAAGTGTCAGTGGGCTCTCCTGCTTTTAACGATTTGGTCTGTTTCATGTTCATTACCTACTTCTGTAAGCAAACAGAGAGGCTAAATAGATAAAATAATAAATAATAGAATAGAAAGAAAATAGTCTTGATGAATAGAGGTTGAGCGAGGGGTGGAAGAGGAGAAATAGTTTGGAGAGTGGGCCCACGGACTAAGGTTTTCTGGCAGGCCCCTGGCATCCCAGTCCGACACAGTTTGTATGGCATTAGCATTTTATTACAATCAGGCCCCCAGGTCTGGTCTAACATATGGAAACATTTAGACAGAACTGATCCAGATCATCAACTGACCTCTCAGTCTATTTTCTCAATCCAAGTCCAAATATAGAATTTATAACAATCTATAGCAGCACTAAAAGCAAACGTACTTTTTACACCTTGAATACTGATTCCCTTCAAAAGCATTTCTCCATACAGGCTCCCAAGATCCTTTTTTTTTTTTTTTTTTTTTTTTTTTATAATGTCATGCTGATCTCTGGAATATGTCCACATTACTTGCCTGTTTACCTTTTTCTTTTGTCTTTAAAAAGAATTTCATCAATCGTGGCTTTCAGAGATCCAGATTCATCTTCTTTGAGAACTTCCCTGTAGACACCAAATAGAAGGTTTATTCATGTCAAAACTAGACCAAGCAAAGTTAAAAGGGGTTGTTCACCTTTGCATTAACATTTAGTATGATGTAGGTAGAGAGTGAGATCCTGAGACAATTTGTAATTGGTTTTCATTTTTTTTATTTGTGGTTTTTGAGTTATTTAGCAGCCGTCCGGACTGCAATTTTAAGAAACCTGGTTGTTAGGATCCAAGTTATCCTAGCAACCACACAATGATTTGAATAAGAGACCGAAATATGAATAGGAGAGGCCTGAATAGAAAGAGGAGTAATCAAAAGTAGCAATAACAATACATATGTAGCCTTATAGAGCATTTGTTTGTAGATGGGGTCAGTGACCCCCATTTGAAATCTGGAAAGAACAAGTAGAAGACAAATCATTTAAAAAAATGAATTTAAAGGTGAAGAACCCCTTTAATAAATACTGCACTGTGAACTCTACCAGGTTCTTTCATAGCCGCCTTCCCAGCGCTTTGTCTTTTCTGGTTCTTCATCCATGATTTGGTCTTCAAGAGGGTAACGTTGTCCTAAGGATTCTAAAGGAACACACAGACACTAGATTAGTAACAATATATATGGCCGTGCCAATGCACTGACTGGCAAAGGAAACTTTCTGGGAAAAAACAAGAAAGTGATTTATTTAAGCAACAAAGGGCTCATTTACTACGAGACAGGAGCAAATGCTGCAAAACCGAAGCTTACACCTATTTCATGCGCAGGGTAAACTGGAACATGGAAATGAACTCCCCGCAAATGACTTATCGTAATGACAATCACTTACATTTCTGCCTCTCTCTCTTGTCCCATGCGCCGGAACAGCAGAGTGTTTGGGTTCTGCGTTTAAAAGGCTCCGGATGAAACTGAAGCCAGAGAATTAATGTTCCTAGTTCAATGGGCGTGCGCAGCAGTAGCAGCTCTAGGTGTTGGAGCGTTCTCTTGTGCTCAGACCAGAAATGATCCTGATGTGTATCGCTTGTGTATTCTGTGTCTAATTTATTCCTTCCTCGCACACCATCAATCGGACTATAAACAACTTTGTCGCCTATGGTTCTGATTAAAGGGGTTGTTGACGTTTAAATGAATGTAGAGAAGGATATTCTGTGACAATTTTCAATTATTTTTTGTTTTGTATTAGGGAAGGACCACATGGAGGTTTTCGGAGCGATCTGAGGGGCTGCGACAAAACTAATGAAGTCGCTGCGTCTACATCCGACAGTTGTGTTGCGTCGGATTAACGCTGCGACTAGGGTTGCCATCTTTTCTGGAAAAAAATTCCGGCCTTATTTATATATGTAATGTATGTATTTATCTTTTTTCCCTATTAATAACATTGGGATCAACCATTATTATTACCAGCTAGGGTTGCCACCTTTTTTAAAATGTTTTACCGGCTGCTGGGGGGCTGGGACACAAAGGGGCGGGCTGTGACATCAAAAGGGGCGGGCTGTGACATCAAAAGGGGTGGGGCCACGCCACAGACGCTAGAAGAGGCAAAAGAAAAGGTAAGTTCCAGGGGATTGGGCGCAGGCCGAGGGCTCCTTTTGATCGTATTACAAATTTACCGGCAGCTACATTGCCGGTAAATTTGTAATACTGGCCCCAGCCTTGGAAGGTATTTTACCAGCTAAGCCGGTAAAATACCGGCCAGGTGGCAACCCTATTAGCCAGGCCAGTAAAATACAATCCAGGTGGCAACCCTAGCTGTGACTTCATCCGACATTTCTATCACTTACCTTAGTTCTGTCGCAGGCGTTTTGCCGCATCGCGCCGAAAACGTCCATGTAGTCCTACCCTTGTTTGTGGTTTTTTGAGTTATTTAGCTTTTTATTCAGCAGCTCTCCAGTTTGCAATTTCAGCAATCTGGTTGCTAGGGACTAATTTAGCTTAGCAACCATGCACTGATTTGAATAAGAGACTGGGATATGAATAGGAGATTTGTGAATAGAAAGATTAGTTAATAAAAGCCACCAATAATAATAAAGTTGTAGCCTTACAGAGCATTTGCTTTTTAGATGGGGTCAGTGACCCCCCATTTGAAAGCTGGAAGGAGTAAGAAGTAAAGGCAAATAATTAAAAGATAAGTAATGAATACCAATTGAAAAATTGCTTAGAATTACCCATTCTATAACATACTAAAAGTTAACTTAAAGGTGAACCACCCCTTTAGGGCAAAGACACGCTGCTATTTTAGTCACCCAGCAACAAATTGCTTCCTCGGGCAACTAATCCCCCCAAACTGCCTTCCCACCAGCTAGTAAATCGACAGCGACATGGCACTCTGATCGATTTGGCTTTCCGAAGTTTCCTCGTGAGGCAACTTCGGATGACTTTGGAAAACGAAGCACTGCGAGTGCCATCCTGAGGATGCACATGGATGGCACACAGGGGCAGAATCGTTGCATTTGGGGTCAAGTTCATGCTGTGATGTCTAAGGTGGGTATTGGCTAACTATTCAAGTTTCCAAGAATTACCTTGTGGAAAGACAAAACGAATGAAAAACAGGACAGTTGGCAACCCAAGGTGGGATATCTGCTAGAGCAGTGATCCCCAACCAGTAGCTCGTGAGCAACATGTTGCTCTCCAACCCCTTGGGTGTTGCTCCCAGTGGCCTCAATGCAGGTGATTATTTTTGAATTCCAGTCTTGGAAACAAGTTTTAATTGCATAAAACCAAAGTATAATGCCAAAAAGAGCCTCCTGTAGGCTACCAGCCCACATAGGGGCTACCAGATAGCCAATCAAAACCCTTATTTGTTACCCTAAGGTACTTTTTCATGTTTATGTTGCTCCCCAAATCTTTTTGCATTTGAATGTGGCTCACGGGTAAAAAAGGTTGGGGAACCCTGTGCTAGAGTGACATGGTTTGGCTAGATTGGAAACCTGCTAGGGTGGATTGGGATGTGGGCAGGTGGTTGTTGTAGCACAAAGGGTTGGTGGACTTTTAAATTTTTTACACCGTTGGTTTTCAAAGTGCCATTCCGCCAGATGGCAGATATGCGCTGTTCTGCAGTTTGTGATGACCTAGTGCAGGAACTAGAAGAATTCACACGGACGCCAGATTACCTTGACAGTATAAAGGCATCTCTGCAACATATTAAAGGAAAACTATACCCCCCAAACAGTGTAGGTCTCTATAAAAAGATATTGCATAAAACAGCTCATATGTAAAACCCTGCTTCATGTAAATAAACCATTTTCATAATAATATAGTATGTGCCATTGGGTAATCATAAATAGAAAATTGCCATTTTAAAAAATAAGGGCCGCCCCCTGGGATCGTATCATTCACTGTGCACACAAACATACCAAACAAACCATACTTGTTAGGTCACATGAACCAATTAACAGTCAGAGTTCAGACTTTTGCTTAAACACTTCTTCCTGTTACAGTTAGAGCTGCAGTATTTCTGGTCAGGTGATCTCTGAGGCAGCACACAGACCAGGCTCAAGGCAAGAGATGTAAAAGGGCAAGATTTACTTAAATATATAGACCAGTTTGGTAAGATTCTTTAATATGCCACTTAATTTGATATAAACTGTTGCTTAAGTGTTCATTTTGGAGGTATAGTTTTCCTTTAAGTAGGAAATGTTTTCCACAGGGTTAAACAGAACAAAAATGGGAAGTCTTTAAAATGCTGCTTAATAAATATATATGCCAGTATATTCCCCTTATAAGCAAGGAATGTCGTTGCAAAGCAAAACATTTTTGGTTTAATAGAAGTGTTGGTGTTGAGGTGGGTAAGAAAAGACGTGCTTTTAAGGCTTTCAAGTTAGCTGGGACAGCCGAATCATTTAAAAGGTACAAGGAGGCCAATAAATCATGCAAAAAAATCAGGCAAGCTAAAATCGACATGGAAAAGGATATTGCAGCAAGCAGTAAAAAAAAACCAAATTATTTTTTAAATATGTAAATAGTAAAATGAAGACCTAAATATCAGAGGGGGTCAGCTGGTTGATGAGAACAAAAAAAAAAATCTGAGATTCTGAACTCATATTTTTTCGTCTGTCTATACAAATGAGGAAATAATTAATGAAGGTTTCCTTCTTAATAGTTCCATATCTAGTAATACAACTAGATATTTGCATGGTTTACACATGAGGAAATTCAAGAGAGACTAGAACATGTTAAGATTAACAAAGGTCCGGGCCAGATGTTATTAATCCCAGGGTACTTAGCGAGCTTAGCCCGGTGATTGCCAAACTTCTTTACTCAATTTTTCAGGATTCATTGTTGTCTGGAATGGTGCCAATAGACTAGAGAATTGCTAATGTGGCGCCGCTATTCAAAAAGGGATCCCGTTCTCAGCCTCAAAACTATAGGCCAGTTAGTCTGACGTCCGTGGTAGGAAAGCTTTTTGAAGGGTTAATAAAGAATAAGATACTGGACTTCATAGCAAATCATAATACTATTAATCTGTGCCAGCATGGTTTTATGCGTAATAGATCTTGCCAGACTTACTTAATTTCTTTTTATGAGAAGGTAAGCAGGGACCTAGATTCTGGGATGGCAGTGGATGTGATTTACTTGGACTTTGCTAAAGCATTCAATACACTGTCACACAGAAGGTTACTGGTTAAATTAAGAAATGTTGGCCTGGAACATAGTATTTGTACCTGGATAGAGAACTGGCTAAAAGATAGACTACAAAGAGTGGTGGTAAATGGAACATTTTATAATTGGACCAGTGTTGTTAGTGGAGTACCGCAGGGCTCTGTACTAGGTCCCTTGCTTTTCAACTTGTTTATTAATGACCTGGAAGTGGGTTATAATTTTCTTGTTACTTTTTATCTGTGGTATAACAATTAGCTGGTGCCCCTCCACAAAAAAATAATGCAGGCCCAAACTTCATGGGGAGACAACGACTATTTTCACGATTATTATGGCAGTAACAGCTTCTCCAATTCTTATTTGTATTCCCCTTCTTAAAAACTGTAAGGATGAACAAATGGGCAGGCCTAAACTTGTACTGCAATATTGACGTGTATACAAAATTATCTGTGTGCTTCACAAGTTGTTACATGCACTGGTGTAAACATTGGTGTATTAAACCATTTACCTTAAAAGGGACCATAAACCCCTGCTATAATCCATTTTTCACCATAAAATATCACAGCCCTAATAAGAGCTCTAGTTTTAGTTTTATTTAATGGTATGTTCTCTGTCACAATCCAACAGGCAGACTGCCAGGGACTTAACCCCTGGAATATCTAAGTGGTGGGTCAGATATCCTACAATTGCACTTCAGTACTCAGAGATAGTATCACACTCCCAAATCATATGAAAGAATCCTGCATTGGTTGTTTTACATTTGTGACACTGGCCCTCGTCTGATCTACCCATCTGTTTCATCCTCCGAGGGATAATGTACATTTGGTGGATTGCCTTAAATTGTATCATTTTATCCCTAGAGGAGATTAAAAACCCATAGATACTGTCAGTGACCACTTCCCATGGTTCTAGGTCTAATTCAGGGATACACAGAGACCATTTGGGATATGCACGGGTAAATGGGGCCACATTAGAGTGATTCAAAGATCTGTACAAATCGGATAGCAGCTTCTTGGGATTAGGATCCCAAAGCCTGCACTCGACCTTTGTACTTACCCAGACAACAGAGAGATAAACAAGAAATTGTTTCTTTTTACCCAAAAAGCTTCCATGTATTGTAACATGCCTATTATACTAAAATATATTATGTACATAGTAATCTCGTTTAGGCACAGGGCTTGAAATTGCTTATCAGTAAATACTTGTGTGTTCTAGAAAGGAATGTAGCGGCCCTGCTTGATAAAGAATTAAACAAGGAATAAAACACTGCAAGTGTACAGACTGTATGGGGCAAATTCACTAAGATTCGTAGAATCAGCCAAGTTGCACACAGGGGTAGCGTAAGGTTTGCGAAGTTGCGCTAGCGTTGATTCGCTAAGCGAAGCAAAGTTACGCTAGCGATGAGCCAACTGTATAGTTAAGTTGCCATGAAATGTAGGGGGAAAGGAGGGGAGCCCCAAAAAATTTTTCGATCTTTTTCAGCCTATCACCCATAATATAGAAAAAACGCCAGCGTTTTTTGGGACTTAGAAAAAATTTGACCTTTTTTTGAAGCAATCCCTATCTTCGCCTGGTCTGAGTTGGCGAAGGAAGTCTAGCGTAAAAGGTAGCGTTCAGTACACTGCGCGCGTTAGTGAATTTGCGTAGTTACGTCCGTAGCGAAAATTCGGCAGGCGTAAGGGTGCGAAGTAACACTAGCGAATTTACGCCAGCGTTCGTTAGTGAATTTGCAAAGTAACAAAAATGCCCAACGCTAGCGAATTGACGCTAGCGTTAGGAGCTTAGTGAATTTGGGTCTATGAGTAACAATAAGCATTGAGTAACAATTAGCATAAGGATAACAGTCACTATTTGCCAGGTGTTTTAAAGCAATGTGACAGTTTGCATTGTGTGTATTCATTCCATGCTCTTAGCTCACCAAGTAGTTTGGTTTGATCCAAGAGAGAAATTCAAAAAGGGGACCCATGTAACATAAACCACGAGATTAGAAATGAGAAAGCTTGAAAATTTTATTGTGTAATAGCTATATACACACACAGAACAATTCATTTATAAAAGTTAAATTGCCCCTGTCCAAAAGGGAGTTATACAAATACAAAATTGCCATCTCTTAACAACTTGATGAAACATTCATTACACTTTGTAAATACATTGCAGGCATTGCACACACCTTATTATACAAAATCCTACCCTAAATATTTAACAATAACAGAGAAACTATTTTTATAAAAAGTATTTTGTACACTGTCTTATTGCCATTTACATTTTACAATGTAGCTAATGGTGTATCTGAATAAATGTTAGATTCTATCAAACTGCTAATTGTACAGAGAATTAAAATAGAAGGCACTTCATGGCTACCACATAATAATGAAGTAACAAAAGAACACAACTCTGCTCTGGGCACATTCACACAAAGTAACATCGAAAGTGGTTTATGCTAAAGGCTGATGAATTGGCAGAGGCTGGTTATAATCACAGTTCTCATATAATACATTTGTTTTGCAGTCACATGAATCATATTAGGTATTCTAAGCATCCTTTTGTTCTGTAACTAGTGAAAGCAAGCTAAGCTTTACCAAGATTTTGGAAGGTCCATAGTTAGCAGTGGAAAACAGCACATTTAAAATGAATCTGAAAGTCTTCCTATAATGAGACTGTTGCCTTGTAACTGCAGTAAGTGAGGATATAATCATGCATGGTTTTCCTCAAGAAGTCAGTTTACTTTCCTCCAACTTCAGCTTTCTGAATCGTTATAGAACTTTTGGCTAACAGAGGTTTCTGGGAACTCAGCAGGTGAGGGAACACACATGCAGGACATTTTATGCAAAAGAAGTGGAAAAGCTATAGCCAGTTACTCATATACTGTCATTCAAATGGGCTGAACGACTACAGCAGAAATTCAGAGATATTCTGCTTAACTTAAAAAAAAAAAAAAAAATTTATATATATATATATATAAGTCCTTGTTTGTTAGGACGTTATTATAGCCTATTATTAAAACTGCTGCTGAACAGCTTTGCTGGAAACTGCCACGCATCCTTCTGATCTGTCATAGAATAATGGAAAAGGAAAGATCTTCATGTTACAAAAATACACGCAAAGCAAAAAGAAAAATTACATTTGGATTGTCAGTTTCCAAACCTGTGTCACAGTACTCCTCAACAGGTAGCAGCCCCCGTGTCTGGATGCCAACATTCAAAGTAGTAATAAAGTATCACCCACAGAGTACGTCATATATTCAAATCATCTTTTCGTTTTTATTGCAGGTAAAACATGCACAACATGTTTCGGCACATTCGCCTTCATCAGGTGGTTGCATGTTGTGCATGTTTTACCTGCAATAAAAACAAAAAGATGATTTGAATATATGATGTACTCTCTGGATGATACTCAATTACTAAAAAGGAAAATGAAGCTGATCAGTCATAGATTTAACCATTTAACGTATAAATCTATTTATGAGTTCAGTTTGCCCCCGAAACCCCCGACAGCAGGAAGGTCCATGAATCCATTGCAATGCAGCGGCTAAACTTGCAGCTGATAACAGTCTGAGCAGGTGATAAAAAGTCGCAGTCTCTTATTTGTCATAATTGCTGACCATTTGTTTAATGTGGTTCAGTTTTGTCTTCAGCTCTTTGCATCGTTTCTTCTTGTTTCTGTAATCTGCAGACTGTACAAAAAAAAATAAACATATAACAAATGACAAATACCTAGCACTGCTAAAACGTAAAATACTGTAGTTTATATTTTTGTCCAGCACACCAAGTGTTAATATAATAATTTCACATCTTTCTGATCAGAAATGAACTGCACCCTTATCCCCTTGCATGTGGACAGCATCCAACTCATTGTTCTAAGAGGTAGAACATTCCTGACCCCACTGCACTACAAAAGAAGACCACACACTGAGAGCTAACAAGACACTCCAAGGAAAACATGTTGCAAGAAATATACAGAGCAACTCTCCTAAAGTAGAAGAATAAAGAGCCAATCCTCTGGATACTCCCTACATACTATAAATGCAGTTTGAACGGATGGTTCGCTTGAGTTAACTTTAAGTATGTTATAGAATGGCTAGTTGTAAGCAACTTTTCAATTGGTCTTCATTATTTATTTATTTTCTATAATTTCGGACTCTTCCCAGCTTTCAAATGGAGGTCACCGACCACATATAAAAACAAATGCTCTGTGGGGCAACATATGTATAGTTATTGGTACTTTCTATTACTCATCTTTCTGTTCAGTCTCTCTCCTATTCATATTCCAGACTCCCGTTCAAATCAATGCATGGTTGCTACGGTAGCAACCAGATTACTGTAATTGCAAACTGGAGAGCTGCTGAATAAAAAGCTAAATAACTCAAAAACCACAAATAATAAAAAATGAAAACCAATTGCAAATGGTCTCCGAATATCACTCTCTACACCAGTGATCCCCCAGCCAGTAGCATCCAGTGGCCTCAAAGCAGGCGCTTGTTTTGGAATTCCTGGCTTGAAGGCAAGTTTTTGTTGTATAAAAACCAGGTGTACTGCCAAACAGAGCCTCCTGTAGGCTGACAGTCCACACAGGGGTTACCAAATGGCCAATCACAGCCCTTATTTGGCACCACTAGGAACTTTTTTTTTTTATATATATAGCTTGTTTGTGTCTAAAATAGAAGTATGTATTAGACAGGGAGTGTTTCATGGCCTGAATGGCAGAAATATATTTATCCGCAGCTTCTCCAATTATCTAACATACTTATCAGTGAAATATTATACATTAATCTGAATGGACCCATTGTGTGTTCCTTGTAAGCTTCAATACAGTGTAAGAATTCTGCCGCACACCTGTACTCCACTTCTACTGCAATGGTGGTGCTGGTCATCCTTAGGCCCGGCCGGGTCCCGCGATTGTTTGGAAACAGATCCGAACACACTCAATTGAATGCAGTCGGGAAATATACACCCTTTTATTATGCCACTAGTAACTCACTTACCAAACCAATTACAGGTGGCATAATAAAAGGGGCATATACCCCGACTGCATTCAGTTGAGTGTGTGTGTTTCCAAACAATCGCTGATCCTTGTTAGCTAACTGGGCAAAGCGCAAATAATCTTTACAAAGAAACTAAAAAAAACTAAACTGTCATGGTCTAAATATATACTGTACATACTGGTGTGGAAGGGACTTGTATCTTAAAGGTACAGTAACACCAAAAAAGTGTTTTAAAGTAATGAAAACATTACTAGGGCTCCTGGCCGGCATGGCCCGGCCCTGGTTAGAAGGCAGCACTATGGTAAGAACACGCAGTAATTGTGAGCACGGCTCCCAAGCAATACAGATTGCCATGCCCTGTCCCCTACTAGGGTTGCAACCTGACTAGTATTTCATCAACTAGGGCTGGTATTACAAATTTACTGGCAATACACTCGCTGGTAATTTCCTGTCCTTCCCTCACCTTCCAGTGTTTTAAGTCTTCCATCCTTGCTCCCACCACACACAGCTCTTCAATCAGCCCATTCCCTGCAGGCTGGTAAATTTTCCAGAAAAGGTGGCAACTCGGATGTGTACATTAGGCAGTAAAACAGAGCTATAGTGTTGGGTCTTTGATAATTGATACTTATTCTAGGACTACTTTATGTCAGGAATAAAATTTAGAGGTGGACAGCTTGCGTATTAATAAGCATATAAAGCCTCAAGGAACGACTTACCGATTTGATTTCCTTAAGCCGGTTGTATTTATCTGCAACAGTCTGCAAACAGACACAGCACAACATTTTATAATCTGCTCATATTATTTTAGGCATTCAATACACAAGACACAATGTTACATTTATTCGCTATTATAGAAAGAAATTTGGGACAGGAACTATTTTCAATTTACAAATGTCTTACTTTTCACCTCCTCGCAGCGATCGGTCTCACTTCATGCAGCTTCTGTCAGCAGTCAGTTATTCTGAAAGACTAGCTCTATGGGTAGGACTACATGGCCGACTTAGATGCGTTTCCGTCGGATGCGGCAGGAACAAGGTAAGTCGGATGGTGTCGCAACAGTGATCCGACGCGACGCGACTGTCGGATGCAAATGCTGCAAGCTGTGTCTGTATTGTGTTGTGTCGGATCACCGTTGTGACACCATCCGACTTTACTTACCTTGTTCCTGTCACATCCGATTTGATGCGTGCGTTTTGTCGCCCAGCGTCGGATCCAATGGAAACGCATCTAAAGGTGGCCATAGATGCACAGATAATATAGTACGAAAAAAATTTTCGTCCGATATTCGGTGAATGTATGGTGGGAAAAGAGCCAACCGATATCGGCAGAAGACTTGGATATCGGTCGGCTTGTCGATCGTGCTGGATGGAAAATTTTGATCGGGTGCCTTTGAAGGGACCCAAACATCACCCATTGTTGCTGAATCATCAGATACAGGTAGGCTTCTGCCTGGATATCTGACAGTCAGCTCTACACGTGTGTATTGAAACGAACAGTCTTTCTTGGAAACATCTTTTCCAAGAAAGATCGTAATTGTTACGTCTATGGCCACCTTTATACGGCCGTGTAGTCCTAATACAAGGATGCACACACACCAATGTATCTGACTTAACTGTCAAAACCTGACTGCAACATGAAGTTGCAGTGAAAAAAGCTTGATTTTAGAAACATTTTTAATTGATTGTATTTAAAACGTTTCTCACTTCCTTTGACATGTAGCTCATGTTGTCATTTTCACAACAGTCCCCCCCCTTAAGCATAAGGAAAGAAAGTCAAATTCTAAACCACTCTTCAATATGTTTAAATAATTTCAAATGTAGGTTATTTGAAAATGTAATTTCTGTGTGTATTTGCGTGTTTTGCAGTTCTCGGTATTGCTGGGTCCATCAACAAGACCCTCATTTTGTACGAATCCCTGCATGTTGCAAGAAGAAGAGATGAATATTGCTCGGCTGTTGCAGATAGCGAGAAATTTACGAATAACTTTCAATGTTAATGGGTTAATTATTTATTGTTATAGATTGCATTTGCTTTTATTATTAGACTAAATCTCCTCGAATCTGAGCGTTAAACCCAACAGGACTGCTCCTAATAAAGATTAATTATATCTCAGTTGGGATACAGTACTAGGTATTGTTTTCTCAAAGAAAAAATGTGAATTATTTGATGGAGTCTATGGGAGATGACCTTTCCATAATTTGGACCTTTCTGGATAACAGCTTTCCAGAGAAAGCCCATACCTGTAGAATGTGAAAATACAACATATTTAAGGGGGAACTATGAACAAATATAATAACCACATCAAGGCATAAGAAGATACTAAACAAGCACCCTCACCCTCAGTCTGACATAATTTAAGTTGAAATAGTATATCCGAGTCATACAAATGTAAATTCCTGATTATCCCAGTGGCAACAACACAGACTAGAGTCTGTGGGCGTCATCTGGCAATTGCAGGAGAAATAACTGACCTTATACTCTTCACTGTCTTCCGGATGATCATCCAGTTCTCGATCCAGCTGGGACAGGGATTTAGAAAGCTCATCAAGTTCTGCTTGCAGCCGTTTGTATTCATGCAGATCACTGGCAAACTCTTGCTTGTACTCCTGTCGCTGCTGGTCTGAAGTAATGGGTGGGTACTCGCTACATAAATGCAGGAAACATTGGTCATTTCACATAATGCACTGATAATTCAGAGAAGCTTTTAGGTTACGATTAACATAAGCAGACTGGTACGAAATATTTTCAAAGGGGTCCTTCACCTTTACGTTAACTAATAGACAAATGCTCTGCAAGGGCTCTATTCAGACCTTCTCCTATTCATTTCCAGTCTTTTTTTTTTTTTTTTAAATCAATGTATGATTGCTAGGGTAATTTGGACCCTAGCAACCAGATTGCTGAAACTGAAAACTGGAGAGCTGCTGATTAAAAAGCTATATAAATCAAAAAACACATGTAATAAAAACCTAAATCTAATTGCAAATTGTCTAAAAATGAACTTCTGCATGCTGTTTCAACCTTTTCCAGTAGAGGGGGTGGGGGGTGGGGTGATGTTTTATAAGCCCTGTGGGCCAGAGAGTATGCTTGGGGGGTAATAGGGTGAATTTTTTAAAATTATGTATGAAGTGCATCCGACTATTTACAAACGACATGCCTGCCAAGGAAGCTTCTTTACTATACATTACCACTACATCCCTCCAATGATTTTAAATACAGATATCAGTGATAATAAATAACGGATTGAAATAGATTCTACCAAAACAACCGATTATATAATAATAAAAAAAGAAAAACCTGTCCCAGCTATCATCTTCCAACTCGTCGGCAGACTCTCCTCCTGTATTATAACCTCCTTCATTGGTATCAAGGTCGGACCTCCTGGGCTTTCCTGGCCGCTTCTTAGGAGGCGCTTTCTTGGTTGTGGCATCAGAACTACTGCTGTAATGACGTGGGGACATTCCATAGTCTTCTTTCAAAGGCAACTCCTCCTCTGCTATCCTAAGTGATACATATTTAATGAAAGTGCATTACAAACAGCAAACACATTCATATATTCTGCACTAAGCTTCAGCCCTATTTATACACATTACACACTGAAAACCACTTCTAGCACACCCGACACACCATATTCATTTTTTATTGCTTGAAGAAGGATTTGAAATGCTGTTGATCCACATGTTTCCCACCAACTATAAAGAAATAACTATTGAATTCTGCACCAATGATCATTGCCTTTGCCATTTTACATCTAGCAGTTCCAGATGCATGGCTACTTAGGACATTTTCCACTGCTATCAGTGTAACGAAACCCTTGTTGATCAAAGGCTTACATTGTATTTAACAGGAATATACTATCTATATAGGATGGTGTCTCTTTATACAAAGGCTGCCCAGCTGGAGGCCAACAGCCACCCTTTAACACCCTCCAAAGAAATTTTGTTCTTCATCTTGGCCAAAGGCCAGACTTCTCTGTAGTCTTCTATTTATATATTTATACAATTACACCCCAGTCCTTGTCATTTAGAATATATGGAAAAAAAACCAATAGCACTGTTTTATATAAATACTATGGGCAGGGGTGCTTCACCAATGAGGTGACTTGAGACTGTCACCTCAGGCGGCAGCGCCCCACTAGGTACCAGGGGCGGCAAAAATGCCACTCCTAGTACTTTAAGAGCCTAATTTCTCTGCTGCCCTGGTGGACCCCCCCAGGTGCAAAAAGCGCACGGGGGGGGCGAAAGCAACTACTGCTGCCTCGGGCGGTGGAGGGGCCAGGATCGCCCCTGACTATGGGGCAGATTTATCAAGGGTCAAATTTTTTTTTATGGTCAAACCTGTCAAATTCGACTAGGGACTTATTCAAATTCGGTTTGAGTTTTTTAAAGAATTAGATTTTTGAGATTTATCATACTTGGACCCTTTAAGAACTCAAATTTGGCTATTCGCCACCTAAAACCTGCAGAATTGCTGGCTAAAGTAGATGTCCAGGGATCAATTTGGAGATGTTTGCGGCGTTCCTGACATTTGAGGATTGTTTTTCAGGAGAAAAACTTTATTTGGCAAAACGATTCGAGTTTTAAAATTTAAGGGAGTTTAAAAACAAAAAAAACTCACATGAATTCGAAATTCGACCCTTGAAAAATGCGCTTCTAAGAATAACCAAGTAATTCATGATAAGAATGTAATGCAGACAGGAAAGATCAAATATCCACCCACAAATACACATTAGCCTGAATATAAAACTGCATTTGAAGCATTTCATTTTGTTTCCTAAAAGGTACAAAAATTATTATTATAAGACAAAGACGACTTTGTAATGATGGTGGTGGTAAAAAACAAAACAAAAACCAACTATGTACCCTAGGCCTTAGCAGAATGGCACATTAGCTTCTTCCAATGGTATAGAATAGGCAGATATAGGCAAAAACCTCTATGCTCAAGTGGGCATTTTATGGGCAGAGACAGGTGGATGTCTCCGATATGCCCACATTGAAGTGGCCAATATCGGGCCGATCCGATTGTGGACCCTAGGGCCCAACGATCAGATCAGAGGCCAAACAGGGCGGTCGGATCACATCAACGAAAAGATGCGGCCAAGATCTGACTGGATTTTCTAATCTGATCGATCTGCATCTGCCCAACTTTCGGCCAGATATCGATCGGGAAAGCCCGTCGGGGGGCTCTACACACGGCCCAATAATATGCCAACTTGGTCTGTCAGCAGCTTTTATCGGCCCGTGTATGGGGGCCTTAAGGGCCGATTTATCAGTGTAAATTTAGAACTACCCACAATACAACTCACTCACTTTATATTCATTACTATGGGATTTTTAAAAGCACATTTATCAAATGATGAACTCCATTGATAAATACGATTCTAAAAACCCATAGGAATAAATAAAAATTCAGTGTTTTTTTTTCTCTGCGGTGAGCTCTAATCTCACATTTTGATAAATCTGCCCCTTAATGTCAAGCAAATTTAAACTAGTGGCAAACTGCATTTGTTCACAGATAATGCAGTTTGTTTTTTTTACTGTTCTGCAATTAGAATTTCCTAGTTAGAATTCTGGAATTTATATATGATAAAGGGTGCTCCTTGAAACAGAGTTCAAATACCCACTGTCAATTGGTTGCTTTTGGGGGAAAAAAAAAACAACCAGAATGGAACCAAGAAATTAACAGTTTGGGCAGCAGCCAAACTTCAGCAAGTTGACAAGTTGCTGTGTATAACTGGTTTGACCACCTCACATACCTGAGATTGTTTGAAATACAAGTCACATCGAGTTATGCTTGAAAGAGACTGACTTTTATTTACATGAAATACAGGTTATAGCAGTGATCCCCAACCAGTAGCTCGTGAGCAACATGTTGCTCTCCAACCCCTTGGATGTTGCTCTCAGTGGCCTCAAAGCAGGAGCTTATTTTTGAATTCCAGGCTTGGAGGCAAGTTTTAATTGCATAAAATCCAGGTGTACGGTCAAACAGAGCCTCAATGTAGGTTGACAATCCACATAGGGGTTGCAAAATGGCCAATCACAGCACTTATTTGGCACCCCAATAACATTTTTCATGTTAGTGTTGCTCCCCAACTCCTTTTACTTCTGAATGTGGCTCACGGGTTTAAAAGGTTGGGGATCCCTGGGTTATAGTTATAGTCACCTATTCCAGTTTATAATCTGGCATAACTTTACAACCGGGAACAAAGAGAGGCTACTTTATTCGAGAAATCAATCTGAACTTATCATGGCACAATAATGGTATCTAACACTCGACTCTGGGCATTGGATTCCTCTTAACAACAATATTGCCTAGAAGTTCAAGCTGAATATATTCCAAGGCATTACAGTGTTGACTGACTCTTCCCCAGGGATCCTGAGCGCACATGGCATTTTTGTATTTCAAGTGTCCCATTCTTGGCTTAACACTTATTATACATTTGAAATTGTACTTACGGATGAGAGATGTTGTTCTGTGATGGGTAGGCTTGAACCCCATTTGCACTTCTATAGTCCGCTACAGAACCATCGACTTTTTCATTGTAATCAGACAAGGCAGGTGCTGAATTTTCAGCTACATTTTTAACCTGTTGTAGAATCAAAACAGACATATTTTACAGCCAACTAAGAACATTCACATTTCAAGTACACGATTTATAAAGCAATAATGCCCCCTCATTCGACACCACACACACATTTTCTCCCCATTTGCTCACCGGTGGAAATTCAGGAAATTACAGTAAGCCAGGGCTGCGGAAGCAGAGTGTATTATGCAGTAATTTTTTCTAATTGCATTGATGCCGCTCCTAGAGGCTTAGGTTTGCCCTCTTGAACTGCATCCCTTGGGACCCTTTAAACTGCCCCTTTCACGGTTATAAAAATCAGAATATTGCATCAGATCTGGCTTCAACTGTGCTTACTGTATGCAAGGAATCACAAAAGAGAAGACCTTAAAGGACATTTAAACCCCCCAAAATGTAATCAGTTAACAGCCTCTTTAGACAACGGCCACTCTAGTTGTTAAAAGGCTAAATGTAAGTCTGCAGTATCCCTATAAAGTAAATTCCTGAGGGAGGGGGCAGAGTGGGTTGGAGGCGTAGAAGGATTTCCAAGTGATTAAAGGAGAATTCAACCCTGTAGAAAAAAACCCTGTACCCCACCCCACATAGACCCCCCTCCCTTCTCCCCCCAGCCTAACTGCCCACCGAGGAAATGCCCTATACTTTATACTTACCCCTTGTCGCAAATTCTGGCATTGGACTTCACGGCATCCATCTTCCGGGTCTTAGTGTCTTCTTCTGGCACTGCGGCAATTTCCGTCCAATTCGCCGCATGTGCAGTTGTCGCAAACCGGCAAACTGCTCCAACTGCACATGCGCTGACATACTGATCACCCAGTCAGCTTACCGAGGACCCAGAAGATGGATGCCGTAAAGTCCGATGCCAGAATCTGCGACGAGGGGTAAGTATAAAGTATGGGGCATTTCCCGGGGGGGGGGCATTTAGGCTGAGGGGAGGAGGGTCTACATGGGTGGAGGTACAGGTTTTTTTTCTACAGGGTTGAATTCTCCTTTAATCACTTAGAAATCCTTCTACGCCTCCAACCCACTCTGCCCCCTTCCTCAGGAATTTACCTTGGCTGTTGGCTCATAAGCATGTTAAGTTCTTCTCAGCTCAGATTACTAAACACACCCTCCAGTCTAACAGCCAATGAATATAAAGCATTACTGGTTCCCATAGAAACTCTAGCTGTCTGATCCTATTTTTTTCTTCTAACCACCTCTCCTGAGCTCAGCTTAACTATTACACTGCTCAACCCCACAGAACTTTTTTTAATCAAAGTATGTTGTGCCTGTGTAAACCTACATTTTGCATTGCATGAACTGTACACCATATATGTCCTGTTTGCAGATGTAACTGATGATATGTCAGAGGGAAAATGGCCACCAGGTGAAAGCTGCAATTTGTTTTAGGAAAATGTAATGGCGCTGGCAAATGGTGGGGTATATGCAGTACAAATTATGTGGCTTGGGTGGGGGAAGATGTGCCCAACTTATACATGTCCTTTAAGTGAGATGGCATCTCACTGGCATTTGTCCAGCATAGCTTCTCTATTGTTCTATCCCTGCTCCACACACTTCTGCAGTTTGTCCCAATTCCTGTTGCCAGCTAACCCATGATCTCCTAAAGCTACCCCAGTCCCTGCTTCACCCACCCATGTCATCAGCTCCACCACTTTGTAGAGCTCTGAAATACAGTACATCTGGTTATCCAGAGCCTTGTCCTGTTTTCCCCAATATCTAGATTAGGGGTCCCCAACCTTTTTATACTCGTGAGCCACATTTAAATGTAACAAGAGTTGGAGAGCAACATAAGCATGAGAAAGTCCATGGGGATGTCAAATAAGGGCTGTGATTGGCTGTTTGGTAGCCCCTATGTGAACTGGCAGCCTACAGGAGGCTCTGTTTGGTACACCTGGTTTTTATACAACCAAAACTTGCCTGGAATTCAAAAATAAGTTCCTGCTTTGAGGCCACTGGGAGCAACATCCAAGGAGTTGGAGAGCAACATGTTGCTCGCGAGCTACTGGTTGGGGACCACTGATCTAGATAATGAGGGTCAGAAAATGCACCCTGCTACAGCCAATACAGCAACATGAGCACAGCAGGTCTCTTACTGTAGCCATGGCAAGTGTCTTTAAGGCTGCAAATCAGAGAAAATGTCTGCACCTTCATCCTACTATATACTCCAGATTTCTTGTATAGGCACAGAGTACTATATTATGCTTGATTTTGATTATTTTAAGTTTTAATATTTAGATTCTAGGATGTGTTGAGAGGATGCTATACTTTGGGTTACTTGTGACAAGTACTTTTTTCCCTTTTTACCTTTTTGGATTCAAATACGTTAAAGATTATTTAGAAGGCAAACATTGTTCTTACAGTGTAAACGTCGCAGTCTTGACCTGGAAACTCATTTATGCAACTATAAATACCGCAACAAGTCAAACAAATTCAGCCCAACTTTCAGCATTCAAGTCTCTGCTTGTCTCTCTGTGATGGGGGTCTCAAAGGGAAATGAGGGAATGATAAGTGGTTTCTGCTTCAGCTGAGCACAGTGTATAGTGGGGCAGTGAAAAATATGCAAATTCAAATATCTTTTTAATCCTCCTTGAAACATGGTACATTAAACAGAGAGCAAAAATGAGGATTAATGACACACCTTACGCGTTTCGTAGCCCCAGGCTACTTCCTCAGAAGCATAGTGTTCTCATGGGGCGATACTTCTTCCATATACAGGTACACAGATCACACACACCATTTAAAAAACATTTAACAAGTACAAATTCTTGGAGATAGACCAAACATAAATATCTCACTGAGATAGATTGCTCCATACAACAATACATTGTAACTCACCCACAACCCCACAAATTAAAAGTCGAGAGACAATCTAGCCATAACTCATTAAAATCATGACCACTCTCATTCAATTTTTAGATTTCCGTGTCTTTATATGGTAAATCCTGGAGGCCTCATATCTAGATAACCTAGTTTCAGTCACCTTTTCTAACCCAATACTTCAGTTTACCAATAATCCGGAAAGTAGTACAACATTCTTTAAATACATTTGTTTCTATTGCTTCTAGGCATGTTACAAACATTGAATGCCTGCAGTGCCTGCTACATGTTTACCTTTTCTAAACATAAATGAAGGAATATCCCAACAGGTTAGCAAGAAGGACTCCACATCTTTGGGGATATGAACCCCTATATGAAGCATCATGAATCACACAAAGTCTATATGGGATCCATTATCAGGAAACCCGTTATCCAGAAAGTTCCGAATTACAAAAAGACCATCTCCCATAGACTCCATTTTATTAAAATGATCCCAATTTTTAAAAATGATTTCCCTTTTCTCTGCAATAATAAAACAGTACCTTGTACTTGATCCAAAAATATATAATTAATCCTTATTGGAAGGAAAACCAGCTTATTGGGTTTATTTGATGTTTACATGATTTTCTAGTAGACAAGGTATGAAGATCCAAATTACGGAAAAATCCATTAACCCGGAAAACCCCAGGTCCCGAGTATTCTGGATACCTGTATAGATCTAGGCTGTTGGAGGATGGATCTGCTTGGGTGTGTTATAAGGGCACCTATAGGTGCTTAGGTAATGAAACTAATAGCCCTGCCCAGAAACTTTTGAGAGCACCGCCCACAGGTGAGATGTTCCTTTCAGGCGTCACTGTTCCTCAGTTGCACAAAGAAGCTAAAAGTGACAGATGTACCGTATCAGAGTGACTGTGGCGCTGACCTTTGGCAGCATTTAAATAAACTGCTTTTTGTCATTAAGGAAAAGCAAATCCATTCATGTTCTTTTGTAAATTTGTAGCTGCTTCTGTACCAAACCAGTGTCACCAGTCTGACGCCTGAGAGCAATTTATTAAGCGTATGGATTTCATTTACATAAAAATAGCAACTGCTTGTGAGTAAAAAGGCTCAACACAAAAAGTACCTACTATGCCGGGCATCTTAAATTAAATTAAATCAACTGCTAAAGGATACTTTGTCTCCGCATATTTTAAATGGACAGTTCACCGATTAGATTATGTAGACAATTATATTTAGAGACTTCGACCTCATTTTTTATTTATTTTATGTTAAAACTATTTTGCTTTTAGTGGAGCCACTCTCTAGTCTGGTTGCTAATTTAACCGAGCAGCCAATCAGTGTTTTGAATGAGAGACTGAACGATGAATAGTAAAATAAATAAAAAGATAAGTAATACAAACTAACAATAAAATTAACATTGCAGCCTCACAGGGCAATGGTTTTTTGTTTTTTTTTTACACAAGAGCCATGAATATCATGTAAATGATATCCTTATAAATTGTGAGTTCTGATGTCATCAGTTATAATCGTGAGTTCTGATGTCATTTCTGTCACATGACTCTAAAACTTGTGTATTATAATAAATAAAGTACCCCCAGTTGCAAAATATGAGGATATTAGAAGTTACCTTGGAGTTCCATGACCTGTATAAAAACACTCGGCCTTCGTCCTTGTGTTTTTATATGGTCATGAGACTCCTCGATAACTTATAATTTACAAGAGGGGTACTTTATTCACTATATATATATATATATATATATATATATATATATATATATATATATATATATATATATATATATATATATATATATATATATATATATATATATATATATATATATATATATATAAAAAAAAAGTTGGACAATCTTTAGCATACTAAGCTTAACAAAAAGGTGAACTGCAGGTCAGACATGACAGAGCCTACATTACACATGGCTGTGGATCTCAATATTTATGCCCTCCCACAGGATCCTATCATCACAGGGCTGCTGGGCATCAATAAGTCTATATCCAATACTGTACTAATAAACAACACTGTATTTATGTGAAGTCTGGGCTTTACTTACCCTTTAAGACACTTTCTTACTTTACGATGGTTAACTATTACGTATTTAAGAGACCATTTTATTTGAAATATATATATATATATATATATATATATATATATATATATATATATATATATATATATATATATATATATATATATATATAATATATATATATATATATATATATATATATATATATATATATATAGGCTTCATGATATTATATAACACATTTTAAAATCTCTTAAAAGAATTACATTGTACCAGTTGACAAACATATTAACAGATGAAATTGCCCAATGTCCTGTTAGTCTGCCAGTGTAACTTTTGATGGCGACACAGTGGAAGATCAACATACAACAAGGCCTCAGGGCTTCAGTGTAACAGCCCTTGGTGCCACTCCCTTATTTCATAGGAAAGATAAATGTTATGTTCTTCTACTATATTAAGTAAATCCAGTACTGCTGCCATTTAAAGTGAAATCTGACAATTGCCCATTGTTCTCTGGATGCTACTGCATGTGAGAGGTAATGTATGGCTTTAATACTTGTGGGCAGGGAATCTTATTTCTGGAGGAGACCTTGTGTATTATATGTCCAAGCCAATTATTATTTGTAAAGTCGTACTGCACCACCATTTTACTTATTTTGCCAATAACACCTTGTCACTCTTGCCCAAGGCACGTGCGCTATATTAAAGTCAGAAAATGCAATGTAATGTCCATGCACCAGGTCATATTCACCAATACCTCACTCTACCCCTTTCTGTTCTTTTTCTCTCATCCTCAATTTCTTTATCATATAAATTCTCTATAAACTTTCTGTTTTAATTTTATTACTTGTACTCAATTTGCTTTCTTTTGCTGCTCCTTTTTCTCTTTATGTACGCTTTCCTTTCCATCTCTATTTCTTTTCTCCCTTCTCCTCGTTCAGCTACTGCCTTCTCTCTCCCATTATATTTAATCCCTCCATTTAACCTTTATTTGCTCTTCTTCTCTTTGCTTGTAATTTTTCTTTGTCTTCACCCTTGCATTACGATGTATTTTTCTTTCCATTTAATATTAATTTAATAATAATAATAATCATTCATCCATTTTATTTTTCAAGCTTTTTTTAGTGTTTGCTAAGTCAGTCTTTGTTTTCTCCTATTCCCACACCCTCAATCATCCCCTTTTGATTTTCATTTTAACCTTTTACTTTGCCCACAGCACGGGGGTACTGCAGACCACTAACTGAGGGGGCAAAAATGAGCAGCTATGATCAGTAGCCAAACAGGGCCCATATTGGCACTGCATGAGGCCCAAAGTATAACGCTAGTCTCACAGGAAAGCCTTTAACCTTTTTTTCTAAGCATACGTTGTACCTTTCTTCAGTGCCTCAGGATTACTTAAATAATTCCAAATGTTAGCTGTCACTTGTGCAAACATACGGAGTAATATAATAAAAGGCAAAAAAAAGTTATCAGTATGTAGCATTTACTTGTCACATGTTTACAAGCAAATATCTAATTGGTCGCTTTGGGTTACTGTTCATGGGAAAATGTAGTGCCTTTTATTACATATAGGGGAAAGATTGGCTTAGTCAGTGTTAAGGGGAGTATGATGTGCAGTCAAAGGGATATGTGGAAAACAGTCGGCATACTCAGTACCACAGGTGATCAGGTGAAGAGCTGGATTCACCATTGAAACTTTGCACCCACTAACCAAATAGCTATCTATTCTCCCAACCTGATCATGGGTGCCAAGGGGGATGCCTTAAATTCTGTCACTGTGTCTAAGGCGGATATTTATTTTAATAAACAAGTACTTTGTAAGCACAAATATATGCAAATACTACCCATTTAATGTAAAATTAAAATTTCCACAGTATATTTTACGCTGCTTATAAAATATCATACCTTCGCAGTCACATAAATAAAGCACTAACACTTGCATACCAAACACTTTTCATCTTTTTTCCCCAATATAAGAAAGCTGCAAGCATTTATTACAAATAAAAACCAGGGCTGTGGAGTCGGTATATAAATCCTTCCTATGGTACCTCCGACTGTTTTTAACGGAACAGCAACACTAAAAACAGAAAGTGCTTAATTAAAATATAATATATAGTTGCTCCGCACTGGTAAAACTGGCTTGTTTGCTTCAGAAAAGGGACTTTAGTTTATATAAACAAGCTGCTGTGTAGCCATGGGGCAGCCATTCAAATTGGTAAAAAGGCACAGGTTACACAGCAGACAACACCATTGTATTGGACAAGGGTTATTTGTTATGTGCTAGGTAACCTGTGCCTTTTCTCCTTTATTTCCAGCTTGAATGGCTGCCTCCATGGCTACACAGCAGCTTGTTTATAAAAACTATAATAGTCTTCCTGAAGCAAACACACAGCTTTTACCAGTGCATGCTGTGTATAATATGTTAATTACTTTAAAACACTATTTTTTTGTGTAACTGTTCCTTTAATATAATAACTTATTTTCCATGTTGATTGAAATAAGTTACACAACATACAAGGCATTTTATCACTGCCAAAGCTCAAAAATATAAACCACTTCCTTTGGTAATTTTAAAACAAAACCAAAGTTAAACTATGTAAAACAAAAATTATTGGAAAACCTAAAACCACTTGTATATTATTTGAACCTGGCATATAACTGTAGAATAGCTGGTAAATAAAATCCAAAATTAACGAAAGTATTGTTCTTAGAAACAGAATTGCTTCTGCCATATTCTCCTTCATAGAAGTTCTTAAATTCGATTTGTTTGTTTTCAGTGCTTGTATTTAAAGTTATTAGGAATCAGACTCCACTACACTGGACACTTAGAACTATTTTAGGCTTGAAATGTTGCTGTAGCCCTTGATGTTAAAAGAAAAGTTTTTTTTCTTTTTAAAAAGTGCTGCCTATACTCGGTGTACAAGCTGATCCAGGAGTGGAAGGACCCTGCTAAAAACAGCTGTTCTACACTCACTTGTGCTGACCTGCCTGGATTCTTATGCAGGGCAGCCATCAGGGGGGACAGGGGGGAGAGTTGGAGGGGGCCCCAAGGGTAAGGGGGGCCTGGCCACGCCAAACTTACTTGAATAGCCGGGCCCCCCAGCTGCTGACTTTGGGAAGGCATGGACGTTTAAGGGGCCCTGGCCACCAATTTTCTTATAATGTGTGTGGGGGGGCCCTGGCCACCATTTTTTTTCTCATGTGAGGTCCTAGCCACCAATATTTTATAATGGGGGGGCCCTGGCCACAAATGTTTTTTTATGGGGGGCCCTGACCACCAATATCTTTTTATTTTTTATTAACATATGGGAACCCTAGCCACCAATATTTTTTCGTTTTTTTACTGTGTGGTGGGGGGCGGACCTGTGGGGTGGGCGGACCTGTAGGTGGGGCTTGCAGTGGGCGCAGCCCAGAGGGCCCAGGAAATTTTGTCGTATGGGGCCCTGTGATTTCTGATGGCGGTCCTGTTCTTATGCATCAGTTTTGTATTATGCAGCCTACCTATCCATGGTCGCTCTATATCTGGGCTCAATTCACTATTGTGTTTAGAAGCCCTTGTGATCAAAGGATAAGTAAAAGTTTGAATGGGGCAATGTTATCTCATAAGTATATTATGTTTGTGCAAATCGTTTCCTATGTGCTCCATAAGAAGTCTCATTTTGTTGTTGTTGCCATGTCCTCGTCACATGCAGTGCTCACACACAGAGTTTTTATATCCCTTTAAAAAAGTACTAGACAATTTACATATTTATGGCAATTAAATAGAAAGCGGTTACTTCAGCTTGATAAAGAAGCTAGGTAACATGCCATCCTTTTTGGGGGCTCTAAATACTTTGTGTTACGACAAACAATAGTATTTAGCCATACTAGTGTCTCATTCAGGACTCACCCATTGTTCAACTTGAGGATCCCCATCTTCATAAATGTGGTTTTTCTTCCAGAGGATGTTTGTTTTGCCATATTGGTTGATCTTTTTCCGGGTTTTTACAGCAAAGAAGATAATAATGGCAAAGGCTACAACAATCAAGAACCCAAGGACTATTGCAATTGCCTAGGAAAGAAAGGTAAACAGTCTTACAAAACACTAACCTGTAAAATATGCTATTTAGCCAAAACATTAAACAAGACAAACACTCATTAAATGAATGGAGATTATCACCACAAAGTCGTTGTTTTCTTTGATTTAAGTGTTTGTCTTCTTCTAAATTAAATATGCAATGAGTAGCCTTTACTATCACTGCAAATTTCTATACACTTGCAAAGATCAGCTAATCTTGTTTTGCCCATGAGTGCCCTACTAAAGAGTATTGACTATTTTGATCATGTGGACACATGTAAGCCAATAATCAGAGCAGAAATATATATATATATATATATATATATATATATATATATATATATATATATATATATATATATATATATATATATATATATATATTTGTAGTTGAGATAAAATACTATGCCTCTGGCAGCATAACACTTGGAAGATAGCTATATGGGGTCTGCCCAAAATGCCCTATGCTGTGTGGCAATAATCATAAAAATGGAAGAATGGCTGCTGTATATGAGAAACAATTTTAAATGAATTTAGTTGAAAAAAAAAAAACAAGTGCTATCGTATCACTCAGCAAAAACGTCATTACAAGCAGATGTTTATTGAATTCATAACGAAGGGTTGGGGCAGACGGGCAGATACGGGGAGAGTCGCCTGGCGACTAATCGCCTCTTCTGCGTGGCGACAATCTCCCCGAACTGCCTTCCGTCTGCTTGAATGAAGAATCGCCTGCAATAATGCACTCTCGCCACTTCGATTTCCGAAGTCGCCAGATGTTTCCTTGTAAGGCAACTTCGGGCGAATTTGGAAATCCAAATGCCAATCGAAGTGCATTAGCGCAGGCGATTCTTCATTCAAGCAGACGGAAAGCAGTTTGGGGAGATTGTCGCCATGCAGAAGAGGCGATTAGTCGCCAGGCAACTCTCCCCGTATCTGCCCGTCTGCCCCAACCCTAAACAGTATTTGCTCAGTTTTTGTCAGTCATATTAAAATGCCCCAGCCATTTTATCGTTATAGGTTTTTCACGCTTACCGTACTTTATCAGATTACTTTGGACTACAGGGCTAAATTCAATTAACATAGCTTCCTCTGCACTTAGGATTCCTGTGATTTCAATGGCACTACAGGCAACGGAAATCTATTATAGATGTATAACAAATCTATATATAGTATCTCTAAATTAGGTTATAGATGTGATTGGGAATGTTGCTTTGCAGACAAAGTATGGTACTTACCTCTTGGGGCTCTACCACACAGTAGTGATAAAGATATTGATTAACAAACACTCCAGTTTGTACCGGGGAATAGAACTGGTTGCATATGGACACAATCTGGGTGTAGAAAGCCGATCCAGAAGCCTGAGCTACAGGATTTACTCCTACGGTATAAACAATGGTGGCGATGAAGACCAGGCCTCCTATAATTGCGCTGACGATGATTACAATCAGGTAGAATTTTCTGGAGGTGGAAGTCGGAGTCCTTGTTACAAGCATTACAAATATCACCAAACCAATGATAAAGCAAAAAGCAGCCATAGCAAGGATGAAGCCTTTTGCTGCTCTTGGGTCAGTATAATTTCCTCCATATGCAAAACCCAAGCCCATCTGTGAGCCTCCAAAGCCATATCCAGTGTAGCCACCACTGTAACTGCCGCTCCCCATGCCATAACCCATAGACTGTCCAGTGATGTCCAGATCCCAGGGTAGAGTTGAAGCCACACATGCAAATATACCAACACACATGACCACGATTAGAATAGACATGATCTTTATTATACCAGGAGGGGAGCTCCACCTGTAAAAATGCTGTATTTCTTCTTCCGGGTAGTAAGAGTAGGCCGGCTGCGAGCGCATCTCTCCACCATACACATCTTTGCTTGGGGCATAATTTGAGGGTCTACTGTACATGTCCCTGCTTGGGGCATAGTTTGATGGTCTGCTGCTGGGAGAAATGATAAAATCAAATATGAACAGGCAAACTTGACCACAGAGATTTAAAGGACCAGTCACACTAAAACCTTAAAATCAATACTTTGCATGTTGGCCATATATTTATTGTTAAATATGACTGGCTACTAACTATTTACCTGGCCATAAAGTGAAATAATGATAAGTTATTTACAAAGCATGACATATTCATGCACAGGTAGCCTAATCCTCATGAAGAAACACAAGACTGTAACGCAATGCCACTTCATAGGGCTCTTTTGTTTGGTGGAGCTGGTTGTACAAGATTCCATTGAAATCCATTTGAAATATACATAATAGGATTTGCAAAGCGCATGGGCAACTGCAAAACAGAAACTGGTTGGTTCCCGGTCAGTTTAAATGAGCTCAGGGTGAAAGATAAAGAACCAGTAAACTAAATTTGTTCGTGAAAATCTTATTGTACATTTAGGGGCAGGTTAACATAGGGTCGAATATCAAGGGTTAATTAAACCTCGATTTGAAATCCTTCGGCTTCGAATATCGAAGTCGAAGGTTTTAGCACTATTCCTACGATCAAACGATCGAAGGAATAATCGTTCGATCGAACGATTAAATCCTTCGAATCAAACGATTCGAAGGATTTCAATCCATCGATCGAAGGATTTTCCTTTGATCAGAAAATTGTTAGGAAGCCTATGGGTGTAATATTGGTGTGTAGGCAGCCATCTCAGCTCATTTTGCCAGCACTTTAGGATGGAACTGCTTTATTGCAGGCTGTTGTTTCTCCTTCTCAATGTGTCGCAGTGGGACCTGGATTTTACTATTGAGTGCTGTTCTTAGATTCACCAGGCAGCTGTTATCTTGTGTTAGAGAGCTGCTATCTGGTTACCTTCCCATTGTTTTGTGGTTAGGCTGCTGGGGTGGGGGTGATATCACTCCAACTTGCAGTACAGCAGTAAAGAGTGACTGAAGTTTTTCAGAGCACAAGTCACATGACTGGGGCAGCTAGGAAACTGACAATATGTCAGATTTCAAAATTAAATATAAAAAAAATCTGTTTGCTCTTTTGAAACTGATTTTCAGTGCAGAATTCTGCTGGAGCAGCGCTATTAACTGATGCGTTTGAAAAAAAAAACCTGATAGTATCTCTCTAAGCAACAATTTTACCAGGTTTGGTCCTTAGTTCATCAATATATTAGTCAGGTACAATTTACAGGATTAAGGCTAATGACATATGAGGCTGTTTCTCCTCATGTATATAAACACAGGCAGAGAAATAGTAAATCTGCACCATCAAGCGTGAAAATGTGAAAGATTGCATTTTGACAGTAAAATCTGTTGTGTGCACAGGCCAAAGAGCTGCCAGTCAGTGCACTTACAACATTGAGCAGGTTGGCTGGATTGCCTATTTTTGTGCCTGAGTTTATATGCAGGTATAGAAACCGCCTCACATGGCGTTAGTCTAAAGGTGGCCCTAGAAGTAACAATTACAATCTTTCTTGGAAAAGATGTTTCCAAGAAAGATCGTTTGTTTCAATACACACGTGTAGAGCTGAATCGTCAGATATCCAGATAGAAACAATAGAATTCTACCTGTATCTGACAATTCAGCACTAACAACGAATGATGTTCAGATCCCTTCAAAGGCAGCCGATCAAAATTTTCTGTCCAGCCCAATCGACGAGCTGACCCATAGCCAAGTTTTCTGCCGATATCGGTCAGCTCTTTTCCCACCATACACGCACTGAATATCGTACGAAAATTTGTTTCGTACGATATTATCTGTGCGTCTATGGCCACCTTACGAGTATGCAAACTCTGCAGAGAAATAAATACTTACAATTCATCCGGGTGATATGGAGGGGGACTTTCAAATGGCCTGGCTGACATGGTGTTGCACGAGTTTCCCTAGATTGCCACGACAAAGAGAAACCTTAATAGAGAGGAAAACAAAATGTTTTTTTTTTTTGTTCTTATTATGTAACCAAAAATATATCTCAAATCTGAAATCCAAATGCAGAAATTAACAGATGCCTGACATACATGTACCCCCTGCCATGACTTTATAGAGAAGATGCCAGCAACTTGCCCTTCACGTTTAAGAAATATAATTTCAAAAGAGGCAATTTCCTCATACTAAATACTATCATTTTTTTTTCTAAATATATACTATATATTAGGCAAATCATTTTACTCATTGGGACCTCCACCCCCTTTATACAGCAGTATCAAAGATTTGCTAAAGCCCTTAGCAGGACTAGGACCTAGAAAATATCTATCTACATACACACTCCTTAACATCAAATAAAGAACAATAAACACACTTAATGCACACTATTCCCTGTATGTCAAATAACAATATGAGGGGATATGCATAGTTTAAACACATATGTTGGCAGACACATTAACTTTATACAAGAGCAGACTATGAGGCAAATTTACTAAAGGGTGAAGTGACTAACGCGAACGAAAATTCACCAGCCTGACGTCATTTCGGTAGTTCGCTGATTTACTAACGGTCACTGGCATAACTTTGCTAGCGAAGGAGATAGACTCTAGCGGTACTTCGCTCCCTAACGCCTGGCGAATTTGCACTCTGGCGAATAGATGTAACTACACAAATTCACTAAGATGCGGATTTTAATGAATTTTAATGAATGCGCCAGACTTGCCTTCACCACCTCAGACCAGGCGAAGTGCAATAGAGTAGATAGGAGTTCCTAAAAAAATAGTTAAAAATTTTTCTTAATTCCAAAAAGCGCTAGCGTCTTTTCCTTTTTAATTTTTTTGGCAGTAACCGGCTTCCCCCCTACATTTCCTAACATATGTCACATAAACTATACACTGGGCTCACGTGTAGGGCAATATAACAACTTTAATTTATTAAGGTTTCCCGGGCTTGTGTAATGTAATGTATTTGCTGCAACATATACGTCCATTGAACTTTAACTTCCCGCCGTATGCAAATAAGGCAACGGTAGCGCAACTTCGCCAACGTTTGGCGCCCTGGACACAACTTCGGATTTTAGTGAATTAGCGTTGTCCTGGTGAATCTACGCCTGGCAAAGTGTTGCGCTGTGAGCGAAGCCGTAGCTGGCGAATTTCAGGGGGTTAGTGAATCTGCCCCTAAGAGCTGACCATAGAATTATGGAAGTCCTCACGTACAATGCAAATTCCATAGAGAGCTGCACAACCCATTGTTTCCAGGTGGACAGCTGTGAACTCAGATTTAAAGAACTTCAACACACTGCCAACAATACATTAATTTGAATAATCAGAACAAAAAACATAAAGGAAAAAGAAATGCAATAAGGTACTTTCCAAACATTCCAAAGGCTCGTGGTACTTTATTGGCTGAAAGAGTTCCATTAGTACATAAGACTCCTGTTTCCTATCAAAGGAACAACCCTGCTGTGAAACATAGGGCCAAGGCTGAAAAACACTTTCTGGGAGGAAAGAGGCCTCTGCAGGGAGTTTCTGTACTTCAATTGTATTTTTTCTGTTGAGAGGTCGGGAGACTATTTTGTACACGACTCCCCCTTTATGATAATCTGTGACAAATTAAATGCTCACCGGTTAATTGAGCATTAAAACGTACTAGAGGCTTGTGACTTTATATGGTCACTGAATTCCTTGGGAACCTCTAATATCCATATAGGAATAGTTTAATTGAAACATGTACGTGATAAAGCTATAGCTGTAAATAGTATGTATGCACTAAATTCAGCGTAAATCAAGGTACCAATCTATGCTTGGCAGCTATTGGAGTGAAAAAGTATTTATATATAATGGATGCAAATGTAATCTATATATAATATAATCTCTATGAGTGACTACTAATTATAATGAGGGAACAAATGCAAGAAAGTCTGGTTTATATGGTTATAACAAGGGTAGAGACTATTTATATATCCCTTGTGTTGGTGGAAGAACAAGACATTTACGACTATTATATAGAACGTATCATTACATTATGTAAAGCAGCCACCTGCAACATTTCATAATAAATGTTTCCATAAAAAACCTAAAACAGAGGAGAGGATGCCCTGTAAACAAGTTTACAGACACAGGTTTGTGATCCATTATCCGGAAAACGGAAACGCTCCAAATTACAGAATGGCTGTCTCCCATAGACTCCATTATCTTAAAAGAATCCAGATATTTAAAAATGATTTCCCTTTTCTCTGTAATGATAATAATACAATACCTTGTACAGGTATGGGATCCATTATCCGATAACCCGTTATCCAGAAAGCTCCGAATAACGGAATGGCTGTCTCCCATAGACTCCATTATAATGAAATTTTAAACAATTATTTCCTTTTTCTCTGTAATAATAAAACAATACCCTGTACTTGATCCAAAATAAGATATAATTAATCCTTATTGGAAGCAAAACCAGTCTATTGGGGTTATTTAAGGTTTACATGACTTTCTAATAGACTGAAGGTATGAAGATCCAAATTACGCTAAGATCAGTTATCCAGAAAACCCCAGGTCCTGAACCTTTAGTTGGATTTTAAATTTCTGTAACAAAATAAAAATGTTCCCGACAATACTGCCACACACGAGAAGAACCAAATTGCATAGAGCTGCAAACCCTACAGATCTGGCAACTTAAGATGAAATTGGGTCAAGACACCAGGGACCATATAAGCAGGAGAGAAATCTATAGCATGAAACAATCAATCAGGACATTAAAACAGTGTTCAAGAAAAAGGCTGGCATGCTCAGGACCACAACCAAAATAGTAAAGTCACAGCAGCTTGTTTGAAAGTTAAAAATAGTCTCGTTTATTTTAATCCATACATAGTTATATAATTTGGGTTGTGGTCCGGTGTATGCCAGTCTTTTTCTCGAACGTTCCCTGTATGGTGAAGGTCTGGGGATTTGAACACTAGAAGCAATGTACCTAGCGATAAACAGAACACATTACTAGCCTCTTTAAAGGATAAGTAAACCTTAAAAATAAGTGAATGTAAAATGGATGAGGGTGCTATTCTGTGATTTTTTTTGCAATGTACATTCATTATTTATTTTCCTTTAATTCCAAGATATTATGGGGTACATGTGCTGTTAATATGAATGAGTTTTGTTACAACAGCACCACCCGCTGCTCAGTTTCCCACCAGTCTGACCACCAAGTAGTCAAGGAAGTTGTCAGGAGAAAGAAAGAGGCTGCTCTGATGTTCTTCTGCTTAGGAAAGATTTGAGAAAGGTCTCTAATTTTTTTCCTAAGCAGAAGAACATCAGAGCAGCCTCTTTCTTTCTCCTGACAACTTCCTTGACTACTTGGTGGTCAGACTGGTGGGAAACTGACCAGCAGGTGGTGCTGTTGTAACAAAACTCATTCATATTAACAACACATGTACCCTATACTGGGTAACAGGTCCCTTACCAGTATTTATAGTTAGATCATGCTAGATTTAATTGTGTCATATTGCCTTATACATTAAGTACCAACCCTACATTTGATTAAAGGAGAAAGAAATGCTTGGTACACTTGTGGGTGCCAAATGTTAGGCACCCCCAAGTGATTGTATTGACTTACCTGAAACCCCTGGGCCGGTGCTCCTATCAGCAGAAAACTGCACCGGCCCGGGGTTATAGCAGTGAGCACATCCTCTTCAGTCTTCCTCCTCCTTCGCGCGGCTGCACATGCACAGTAGAACAAAGAGCCAGACTTTAACTAAAAAGTCGGCTATTTCGTTCAACTGCGCATGCGTCTGCCCTGGAAATTTGAAGAAAGAAGAAGACAGAAGAGGATCGCTCCGTGGTGCTCACTGGTATAACCCCTGGCCAGTGCAGTTTTCTGCTGATAGGAGCACAGACCCAGGGTTTCAGGTAAGTCAATACAATCACTTGGGGGCAGGGTTGCCACCTTTTCTTGAATAAAATACTGGCCTTCCTATATTTTAATGCATTTCCCCTAATAATAATATTGGGATCGAGCTTAATTTTTACCAGCCAGGCCGTTAAAATACCGGGCAGGTGGCAACCCTACTTGGGGGTGCCAAATGTTAGTTGCACCATTACTTCCCCTTTAAAAGGCAGGGCACCAACTAGAAGCGTTCTCCCCAGTTATTTTATTTACACATGGTATGTAAGAGAGCCAGTCCCTCGCACACATGCTAATTCTAGGCCGGATGGGTACATACAGGGCTTGTTATTTATCATGAACGTGCATCATCCTCCCAGAACTGAACTCCAGCAGCACAAACACAGCACCATGGAGTGAGTGCAGGTTTCTCTGTTATCAGAGGCAGACAACATGATCAGGTAGGGTTGCCACCTGGCCGGTAAAAATGATGATTGATCCCAATAGGGAAAAAAGATAAATACATAGGAAGCTGGTATTTTATTTTTCAGAAAAAGTGACAACCCTATGATCAGGAGATGCACACACAGGGATACTTTCCCTAAACAGAATAAAACCATGAGATTCAGTCTAATTCACAATAAGATCTGTTGGGTTGTTTCGTTTAGTAAAGGTTTGGGGGCACAGGGGTGGGGAGAGCCTTAATCATACAGAATTCATGTATTTCTTTGTACAGGAGCTGCCATGTTGTTTCCCTTAACTCGGAGACAGTTAAAAATAAAAAGCTGGACAAACCTGCGAAGAGATGAGGACACTTACTAGAGGACACTTGCTAGATTATCCTTAGTTCCACTGAGTTATTGGGAGCTAAACTGTATGGCATTGAGTCTAACCTTAGTTCTGTTTACTTAATCTGTTATGTCTTTTTATATTTGCTTCTCTCTATTCTTTTTGTCGATGATTTACTTTGGTCTCCTTATTTATAATTGCATTGATCACAATCCGCAATTGCAGAAGTATATATTTTAGGCTACAAGGTATAATAACCATTTATGGAAAGCTGATACCAATTGTTTATGTGAACTACAATGTATCTCTTATACTTCCCCTTGACTGTAACTGCAATTCCTTTACTCTTTAAAATAAATAAAATAATGTTAATTTTAAATGTTAAGAGAACATGTAAGGATTTAGAATGAAACGGTTCCTAATCCAAAACAAACATTCTATTTAAGAATCCATAACGACCCCCCCTCCAATCCCCGGAGTCGCTAAGAGACAGGCTTCTCACCTGTACAAACACCTGTGCCGCTCCACAGAGTCCCCTTGGATCTTCCGACCCCCGGACCTGCTTTGTCTCCAACAAATGGTTCAATAACAAATCAGTTGTCCAGTCCCAGCACAGCGTTATAGCTCTCCAACCCCTGCAAGTTGCTTTTGTTGTGCTTCACTTTTCCCCTACGCTTCTCAGTCCCTCCTTCGATCCTCCCCCACTCCCTCAAGGATCAAGGCGTGGCGGGAAGGTTGCACCTGAAACTCACTAGGGACAAGAAACTGGTTTCTGGCCTCACACACAAACAGGTTTCTGCCGGTGCTTTGTGAGCGATGTTGTTTATGTGAGCTGCAGCCTATATGTCCCTGTCATGAGAAAGAAAGCAGCCTTGTTTCTCTCATTATAATAATATCCCAATGGCTGTGCCTGCTGTGCAGGGTTGCCAGGTCTAATTTTCAAAACCAACCAAAGGCAGCTACAAAACCAGCCCAAAACTAGCCAAGAGGCACTTCAAGTAGCCCACAATATGTGCAATGAAAAAAAAGTCTTAAAAAATAAATGATTATAAGTGAAAATACACCAAATTTTTAACTACTGAGGGGGGCCCAGGAGATATAGGGGCCCCATAAGGCCCTAATACATATACAATTTCAATAAATATTGGTAAAACAGGGCAACCTCTAGACATTTTGGTGGCCAGCAGATTTTTGCCCCAAAATCGTCTAAAATTGAGGAAAGTCAACAGAAAATGTGAGAATGCTTAAGAGTGACGGGAGACTGGGGTACACAGCCCAAAATCTGCAAACTCCCAACTTCTACACAACACAAGTCCGTCCCAGTGCATGCTGGGTATTGTAGTCTAACATTAAACTTGGCAGTTGGCAAACTGTTAAATAAAAACTACATTACCCAACATGCGTTGGGAGATGCAGGCTTGGTAAATTAGGGCAAGAAAAAACTTCGTCTGGTTTCCAAAGTACAAACCAGCGGCAGCTAAAGGCCCAAAAAGTAGCCTAAATCCGTACCTTGGCTAGTTTGCTGTTTCAAAACCTGCCTTGGCTTTAAATTAGTAGCCCAATTTGGCTGGAAAACCACCAACCTGACAACCCTACTGCTGTGTATATAGAGAGGGTGTGTGTCATGATAACGTGTGGGGTCAGAGGAGAGTTTATTTTACCTGGGAGCTTTGACACTGGCAAATAGTTACGTCATCTAGTGGTTTTGAGCCTCCGCTAGTCAGCAAAATATTTTTTCTTTTAAAGGAAACTGTGCCTTTGGAATAAATGTTTAACTGACAACAAATGGTTGCTATAGGGCCTAGAAAAGAGTTTCATTACGATAAAGTGAACGTATAGATATTACAGTAATTATTTCCTCTTTGCCAGGTGTGTTGCAGGTTCCCCCTCAATAGTTGTGTCAGCCAGGGCACCCTCAGAGTCAGAACTAGGTTTATTCAAAATTACCTTTTTTTATTTTTCCTTACCTCCTTTATATCTCCTTTTCATTGATTTTTTTTTTCATAATTTCTATATATTTGTTCTTTTTCCATAAAATAAAGGCTCATTTCTGTCTTCTTTTGTCCCTCCACCTTGTGGTTTCATGTCTCCTTGAACCATTTCCTTCATTCTGCCCTTTCATAAGCGACCTTGAGCCATTGTTTCCTCCTCCACCCCCTCTGATTGTAATTTTATGATTCTACCCATTAGCTTTTTCTGCTTTAGAGTAGTGGCACACAGGAAGATTTGTCAACCGGGATTTTTTACGCGGCTGCCGGCAACATATCCCCTGAAAATGCCTCTCCATTGTCTATAATTGAAATCGCTGGTGGTATGTCCAACGTATCGCTAAATCACCCAAAGTTTCCTCAGGAGGCAACTTTGGGCAATTTAGCTATACACAAAGCGAGTACTTGACCCCAGAGCTAGAAATTTGTTTTGGTGCTAAGGCACATACAATTTAAAGGGCATGTAAAGGCAAAAAAAAATAAAATCACATTTTTACTTTCTGTAATGAAAAAGAAACCTATCTCCAATATACTTTAATTAAAAAATGTGTACCATTTTTATAAGAAACCTGAATGTATGCAGTGAAATTCTCCCTTCATTTACTGCTGTGGATAGGAATTGTTAGACGGTCCCTAACTGCTGAGCAGGGAAACAATCATACTTATGAACAGCAGGGGGAGCCCCCGCCTTACTTCCCAGCCATGCAGAACTCAAGCAGCTTTGTTTATGACGATCCTTAAGCAGCCCAGACCACACTGAGCATGTGCACAGTCTTAGTCTTGCAAAGATGTTTAACAAAGTTACAAGATGGTGACCCCCTGTAGCCGACTTTGAAAGCATAAATTATTTGTTTGATTAGGCTTGTGGTGCAGTAAGTTCAAGTTTATATTTAGTATACAAAATACAGCATTTCTAGCCTTATTCTATTTTAGACTTTACATGCCCGTTAAGGCAAGCAGGTATGTAAAATAAATACTACCTTTAATACGGGCTAAATGTTTCTTGTGTGCAGCTTTTCTAATTACTGTGTGTGTTCTATACAATTTGTTGTGCACTTTGGGGTCTAAACTCATCTTGTACCTTGTATTCAATGTATAGTGGTAAAACAGTCCTACTGGGTTTATTTAATTGTTTTTGTTTTATTAGACTTAAATTATGGTGATCAGAATGATCCATTTTCCCGATAAACAGGGGCCTTAAAGAGATACTGACACCAAAAATGAAACCTTTTTTTTTTTTTTTTATAGTTATAACATTATCTTTGAATGCTATTTATAATTTTGCCATAAAAGTATTTGCCTGATGCTTTTACATTACCCATCTGATCCCCCATGTTCCTCTATGAGGGTGCTGTCATATTTGTGCAGCTTTAGTCCTTTAGCATTAGAATCTCTGACGGAAGTGACATTCAGGTTGGCAAAACAGTCAGGTTAAGTAACTTCAAGTAACAATTATTTACAAAATCAGTGAAAAAAGGTCAACATGACCTATAGGTAACTTTTAGGGGCAGATTTATCAAGGGTCAAAGTGAAGATTAGAATTTGAGTTTTTTTGTTTTTTTTGTGGAATTCGACTAGGGAATAGTTAAAATTCAATTCTAGTTTTTAAAAAAATTCAAATTCAATTTTCGAAATTTATCATGTACTGGCCCTTTAAGAATTCTAATTCGACAATTCGCCACTTTAAACCTGCCGAATTGGTAATTTTTTATACGAATTTCGAGTTCACGAACTTGAAATTTAACCCTTGTTAAATCTGCCCCTTAAAGTACATTGATATTTTGAAAAGTATTTGTTTAGTGTCAGAATTCTAGATAATAGATCCCATACCTGTATAAGTCAGGGCACCTTAATTTAAAACACACCCATCAGTTAATAATCATAATATCTGCTTTGTTGTTTCCCTATACAATATACAACTGATGTTTGTACCAGGTCAAAAATCCTACACTAAACAACCAGGTCAATAAATGCTGTTGCTATGGGTTTCGACAGCTGGATCAAATTGAGTGACTTTAAGTCGTGCTTTAAAGGCAAACAAATCCATAGAAATAAAATGAGTTACTGTATACCAACTTGTATTGCTCTTCAAATCCAACGTAGAATATTTTGAAGCCATACAATGCATATACAGTAGTTGTTACTCCACTCTTAACTGGACTGAATAACATCTCATAGCAGTGCTGCATGGTATCCCTTTGACCACTCGCACAACTCCTGTATCTTTAGATTCAACTTCATACTTTGCCAATGAGCCGAGCAAGATTAGAGTTTTCTGTGTATACAGCTTATCAAAAGTAAATATAATTACAGCGCAAAGCTGATATTGTTCCGGAGCTGATAATATTATGGAGTACAGATATTCTGATATTACATATCTTTATATAAATGAGTGTTTGCATTAAAGAAGGTAAAACATAGTCCAGTGCAAATTAAGTTATAGAGTGTCATGTTTTGTCTTTGCTATATTTTTGGGCTAGCAGATTCTGCTGTTGTAGGAGTTGGGCAGTGGGCACTACAATGGGCTATTTCTTGGCCTGTGTATAAGTGCAGCTTGAGAAACCGCCTTCCACTTGCATTCACTTGTGCTTGTCTCTGCACTGACCAAGAAACCGCCTTCCACTTGCATTCACTTGTGCTTCTCTATGCACTGACTAAGAAACCGCCTTCCACTTGCATTCACTTGTGCTTGTCTCTGCACTAATCAAGAAACCGCCTTCCACTTGCATTCACTTGTGCTTGTCTCTGCACTAATCAAGAAACCGCCTTCCACTTGCATTCACTTGTGCTTCTCTATGCACTGACTAAGAAACCGCCTTCCACTTGCATTCACTTGTGCTTGTCTCTGCACTAATCAAGAAACCGCCTTCCACTTGCATTCACTTGTGCTTGTCTCTGCACTAATCAAGAAACCGCCTTCCACTTGCATTCACTTGTGCTTCTCTATGCACTGACTAAGAAACCGCCTTCCACTTGCATTCAATTGTGCTTGTCTCTGCACTTATCAAGAAACCGCCTTCCACTTGCATTCACTTGTGCTTGTCTCTGCACTAATCAAGAAACCGCCTTCCACTTGCATTCACTTGTGCTTGTCTCTGCACTTATCAAGAAACCGCCTTCCACTTGCATTCACTTGTGCTTGTCTCTGCACTAATCAAGAAACCGCCTTCCACTTGCATTCACTTGTGCTTGTCTCTGCACTAATAAAGAAACCACCTTCCACTTGCATTCACTTGTGCTTCTCTATGCACTGACCAAGAAACCGCCTTCCACTTACATTTACTTGTGCTTGTCTCTGCACTAATCAAGAAACCGCCTTCCACTTGCATTCACTTGTGCTTCTCTATGCACTGACCAAGAAACCGCCTTCCACTTGCATTCACTTGTGCTTGTCTCTGCACTAATCAAGAAACCAACTCTCAACTGACATTGCGCCAAGCTGGAGACAAACGGAGTGTATTTGGGCGTGAAAATGCATACTCACTCATTTTCTCCCGAAATCTGCTCCATGTATCTGTACTAAATCAAGGAAAAGCAGTGCCTGCCAGAATAGAGACAATGAGTAACTGCAAGTGGAAAGCTGTACAGTGGCAGTAGGAAATTCTTATCAAATACACCCTGATAGAGTTTAGGATGAGTCTTGATGATCCAAGTTTATAAAGTGACTTCTTAAAGGGTCATCTAGGGTACCTAGGGTCATGAAGCTAATTCTCCATTAGAGTGTTTTTGCATATTTTTCACAAATTCCTTCAACGTCTGGATATGTTTAGCACGTAGGCAAAAAGAAGTATAAAACGGTACAAATATCAGTCTCAGGGGCCAGAGGCACAGATATACTAAAAGTCAGCCTTAATATTACCTGTTTAACACTTTCTAGAAAAAATGTAAACTCAATTATATTGTACAAGGGAAACAAAAGATTTTTTTTTTTTTTTTTAAATACTGTATGTAAGCAGAACTATATTCCAAAATTAATCAAATAATAAAGTTGGTTATACATATCACCAAGTAGTCCCCCAATATGGAAAAAGAATGGTTGTGGGTGCACACCTGAGGCCAATTTCAAAAAGTCTAATTCCCTGTCTCAATGATTCAAGTAAAAATGCTAGTGCATATAGTTTTGAAACAGGGTTTTTTAGTTACAAAGTTATGATCATAAAATTGATAAGCCACCATACCACATCAAGGTAAACCCCATACGGTGGTCCCTAACTTGTTTACCTTTAATCATAGTAAAATAGGTATCTTACCTCTCTTCTTAATAGCATTACTTTTTGTGAACAACTCCTGTGCCTTGGTTTTAAACTGTGTGCTAAATCCTCCCCCGCCAACTGATATGCGGCTTTTAAATGGGAGAGAGGATTTAGCACACAGTTTAAAACCAAGGCATAGGAGTTGTTCACATGAAGTAATGCTATTAAGAAGAGAGGTAAGATACCTATTTTACTATGATTAAAGGTAAACAAGTTAGGGACCACCGTATGGGGTTTACCTTGACGTGGTATGGTGGCTTATCAATTTTATGATCATAACTTTGTAACTAAAAAACCCTGTTTCAAAACTATATGCACTAGCATATTTACTTGAATCATTGAGACAGGGAATTAAGACTTTTTGAAATTGGCCTCAGGTGTGCACCCACAACCTTTCTTTTTTGTAGTCCCCAATATGGAGCTGAACTAATACAGAGACAATATGTTGGGCACATTACATTTTTAATCATTAAAATGTACAAAAGGTAATAAAAGACACAGATATGCAAAAAGCTGAGTGTTAGCAAGTATACTGCATGGGAGAAACAAATCTGGAAAGGGAAGAGTTTGCTGCATGAGAGCCTGTCTGCTTTGTAATGTACATGTGCATTATCAAATCATCAACCGCTAGCAATCACCATATATGAACTTATGCATTGAACCAGTGACGTGCACCACACAGTCCTCACAATCACTTCATTTCAGGGGCTCAAAAGTAATTGGACAATTTACTCAAAGGCTATTTGATGGGCAGGTGTGGGCAATTCCTTCATTATGCCATTATCAATTAAGCAGATAAAAGCCCTGGAGTTGATTTTAGGGGGGTGATTGTATGTGGAAGATTTTGCTGTGAACAGACAACATGCAGTCAAATGAGCTCTCCATGCAGGTGCAACAAGCCATCCTTAAGCTACAAAAACAGAAAAAAATCCATCCGAGAAATTGCTACAATATTAGGAGTGGCAAAGTCTACAATTTGGTACATCCTGAGAAAGAAAGAAAGCACTGGTGAACTCAGCAACGCAAAAAGACCTGGACGTCCAAGGAAGACAACAGTGGTGGATGATCACAGAATCATTTCCATGGTGAAGAGAAACCCCTTCACAACAGCCAAACAAGTGAACAACACTCTCCAGGAGGTCGGCGTATCGATATCCAAGTCTACCATAAAGAGAAGACTGCATGAAAGTAAATACAGAGGGTGCACTGCAAGGTGCAAGCCACTCATAAGGCTCAAGAATAGAAAGGCTAGATTGGACTTTGCTAAAAAACATCTAAAAAAGCCAGCACAGTTCTGGAAAAACATTCTTTGTACAGATGAAACCAAGATCAACCTCAACCAGAATGATGGCAAGAAAAAAAGTATGGAGAAGGCGTGGAACAGCTAATGATCCAAAGCATACCACATCATTTATAAAACATGGTGGAGGCAGTGTGATGGCTTGGGCGTGCATGGCTGCCAGTGGCACTGGGACACTAGTGTTTATCCATCATGTGACACAGGACGGAAGCAGCCGAATTAATTCGGTGTTCAGAGACACTGGGGCTCATTTATCAACACTGGGCAAATTTGCCCATGGGCAGTTCTACCTATAGCAACCAATCAGAGATTAGCTTTTTGAATCCAGCTGCAAGTAGACAAATGAATGCAGCAATTTGATTGGTTGCCATGGGTTACTGCCCATGGGCAAATTTGTGTTGATAAGTGTTGATAAATGACCCCTACCATCTGCTTAAATCCAGCTAAATGCAGTCAAATTGATTGGGAGACTTTTCATAATGACCCAAAACATACAGCCAAAGCAACCCAGGAATTTATTAAAGCAAAGAAGTGGAATATTCTTGAATGGCCAAGTCAGTCACCTGATCTGAACCCAATTGAGCTGCATTTCACTCGTTAAAGACAAAACTTCGGACAGAAAGGCCCACAAAAAAACAGCACCTGAAAGCCGCTGCAGTAAAGGCCTGGCAGAGCATTAAAAAGGAGGTACCCCAGAATCTGGTGATGTCCATGAGTTCAAGACTTCAGGCTGTCATTGGCAGCAAAGGGTTTTCAACCAAGGTCTCATTCAATAGGCCATGAGCATTCTTTTTTTTTTTTTTTACAATAGTGACCCTTTACTGGAATATTCAAGAATTATTTTGACTAAAAATAAAAGTCATAAGATGTATAAAATCAAGTTGGCATACACTTGCTTTTACTCAGATCAAGACATTGTTACAAGTTCTCATTAACTGCATTGGTGAGTGATCAGTGCTGCCAGTAACAGCAATTCACTTTGTGTGACATTGCCCTAATCAAACAAAGGTAGCAATCATTCTCAGTGTAGAATTCAAAAACATTGTGAGGGCCACCCTGTAAGAAAGTAGTTTTCCATCAGTACAGATTTACACAGCTTTCAGTTGTAGCTTGCACTTAATATAAACATTAAGGCTGATTAAGCAATTCACAGTGTATCAACATATTGTATTCATAGGCAAATAAAAACAATGAATAGCGTAATATAGTTGAAGTTCGGCTCATTTGCATATTTAAAGCTGTAATCAAGCTTCACATAAAGTCAATTAAATCCATCATTCCAGTCCATGACCTTGTCATACTCCTGAATCCTTTGCTTGATGTGCGACAGTTTATTCTTCAGATATTCACATCGTTCTTTCTTTTCTAGAAAGGTTGGCTCCTAATTGGGGAAAAAACACAATGTAGCAGTGTAAATGTCATATGCATAATTGGCAGCCATTTGTTCCAATAACATTTACAGTATAAATACTGTATAAAAACATTTAGGAGGAGAAAATCCGTACAGACTTTAAAGGCCCAAAAGTATGGCACCTGTTAACCTTACTAATTCTCATGCTCCAGAATGGAAGCAAATCCCACCAACAATGTTGCAGCATCTAGTGGAAAGACTGGACTGAAGAGTAGAGGCTGTACCAGCAGCAAAGAGAGGGCCAGCCTCACAGAAAACAATGGATTGGTGCCATGGCGTTACAGTATGTTAAGTGATTTAGTTAGGGATGCACCGAATCCACTATTTTGGATTCGACCGAACACCCGAATCCTTTGTGAAAGATTCAGCCTTATACAGAACCGAATCTGCATATGCAAATTAGGGGTGGGAGTGGGAAACCATTATTTACTTCCTTGTTTTGTGACAAAAAGTCATGCAATTTCCCTCCCTGCCTCTAATTTGCATATGCAAATTAGGATTCAGGATTCGGTTCGGCTGGGCAGAAGGATAAGGCTGAATCCGAATCCTGCTGAAAAAGGCTGAATCCTGGATTCGGTGCATCCCTAGTTTTAGGGCATATCAACTACAAATACCTCATAGGCTTGGTCATAACTTGTACAGAGGAAACTTTTCTGTAATTTGGATCTCCATACTGTAAATCTACTAGAAATTCATGTAAACCTTAAATAAACCCAATAGAATGGTTTTACAACCAATAAGGATTAATGATATCTTACGTTTCATGATCAAGTGCAATGTATTGTTTAGTTATTATAGAGGAAAAATAAATCATTTAAAAAAATTTGGATTATTCGGATAAAATGGAATATATGGGAGACAGCCATTCAGTAATTCAAAGATTTCTGGATAATGGGTTTCCGGATAACGGATCCCGAATCTTTAGCGTTAATTCAATTTGTACAAGTGCGTACATTTTCCAAAAACCATACTGGTGGCTCTAACTATTTAACTGTAGTTATTTTAATAGGGTTTAAGTAGGGTTTTAATAGGTTGGTATCGCTGGCCTGCTTGCACAATCTTAGGAAAATCATCTAATTATTTGGCATTGAACTTACAGGCTGCTGTAGCTTTTTATAGGGGAGTGAGCTCCAAAACAAACACCTATTTTACAGGCTTAAGGCAACATAAAAACACAGGAATGTGCTAGGGGATGTTCACTCCTCTCTTCTGAAGCAGTTTTGACCAGAGCAATTACTCATCCAGTATACTTTAATTACCCTTGGAGTACTCTCACAAGCCTCTTGTATTCTTAAGTCTTATTCTTTACTCTGTACCATTCAAAAAATACAATGTAGTGTTCCATTACAAAACAGCCAGGGACTGGGCTTCACAATGTTTAGATTGCATACCAGGGGCTAATGGAATCACAGAAAGGTTTCTTATACTCACATTCTTTTTCTTTTGGTATTCCTGAAGAACATTTGCTATCCTTTCATATTCCTGAAAATAAAAGAATATTTTTATGCTAGACGGGAATTGGATTAAAGTGGCAAGTAGCACGTTACCAGACACATCAAGTTGTGAGCAATACAATCATTCTGCCTTGGTGATTTGTAATATACAGTAAGTGACCTATTATCCATAATGCTTGGGATCTGGTACAGTGTTTCTGTAATTTGGATCACCATTTCTTAAAGTCACGAATTTATCTTTAAACACACACACAGGAAAAAAGCTGGGCTATTGTTGTTCACAGGCCATCATGAGTTGCAGTACCACTTTTCACATGACGTGGTTGCAATACAGCAATAAAACAGCAATACCTCCTATGGCCTGCAATGCAATATCAAAATATTTTAAATAAGCAGAACGTGTGTTTACATAGCATAATAATCATTTCTAAGATGAATGCAAACAAGGTGTTTGGGCTACATACTGACCCACATTTATACAAGCCTAAGATTGTAGGACATGTCACCTTAAGACATTATTCCAAAATTATTTTCTATTATGTTAGTTGAGCAAAATAAACTTAACTTACACTATATTTATTATTTAAATGGTGTTTCCTTCAGTCTCAGAATTAAACAATCACAGCAATTTGTTATTAAGACAAATTGTGTTTCACCCCAAAATCTTGTGTATGCACCAGAATAAGGGACCTAAGGCCCATGCGCATCCAGGAATTGCTGAATGGAAAGTGAAAGTAATTGACTGCCTCAGGCATAGAGGCGGGCAGGTAATATTTGATTGACAGCTCAGATATTTAAACACCTTTATAACAGGTATGGATGTTTAAATTAAAAAAAAAAAAAGAATTTGGGTTCCATGTTTAATTTGAAAAGGACTTTGATTATACAGCTTTTTATATGTAGGTGACAGGTTTTTTTTTTTTTTTTTTAAGAGTGGTGCTATGCTATGTATTCATATATAATTATAAATTATGCATTGGAAACCCTGCAAAAAGGACCTTTAGTTCATACTAAAAATCCCAGCACCACTTAATGTCTTGTCATTTAATCACCCAGAAAGCCTGGCAGCACTGCTGCCCAAGAAAAGCAGAGATCCCTTACATGCTGATTTTCTGGGTTCCTAGGTAGTTTCTGCATTACTGCATCCAGCTCACTGAATTTTTTCATAACAGCCTGCACCTCAGCATGAAGCTCTTTGTACTCCGCAAACTGATCATTAAAAACTGCTTTGTATCGGTCTCGTTCATCTTCTGACTTTATGGCCTGGTATTTCCTGCACAGTGGAAAAAAAAATAAAGATGTGTACATGTCTGAATTTTTCCCTTAAGGATCCACCTCTTCTGGGCCTAAAGCAATGGGTGGTGGGGAAGGTAACATACTACATGGAGGGCTTACTTGTTATCAGAAACCAAAATCATTATAACAAAATGTCTGAAAATGTCTTGCACTGCTTCTGAGGATACCGACTCTAGAATGTGCATGGTAAAGGCAAGGACTGATGTAAATAATGGATAATCTGCATAAAGCAGTGTGTAGCGTGTCAGATACAAACATTGTTATTGACTTTTATTTATGCAGCATCAACATAAAGTATAGAAATAACAAAGAACATGACAAACAGTCCACAACTTGAACCACAACCACCAATATTTAATTATACTTGTGTTCTCATATTTTTTATATACCACATGATATGCTAATACATAATACTCACGCAACATAGTCTGGCATTACAATGGGTTTTGGTATATGTCCTGCTGGGATGTATCCATTGAGAAGCTCAGGCTTCATCTCTCTCTGCTGAACTGGGACGTCATTGATATGGCCGTTTCCTAGTGCCACATCACGCTAAAAGAAAGAAAGGATACATTAGGTAGCTTTAAGAAAGGGTTGGATTGCTTTTTAGCAAGTGAGAGAATACAGGGTTATGGGAGATAGCTCATAGTACAAGTTGATGCAGGGACTAGTCCGATTGCCATTTTGGAGAGGCAAATTGGGGAGGCTCCAGATGGGTTTTTTTTGCCTTCCTCTGGATCAACTAGCAGTTAGGCAGATTAAAAAACTAAAAAACTAAAAGGTTGAACTTGATGGACGTGTGTCATTTTTCAACCTTACTTACTATGTTACTATGTTTCGTTTAAAGTTCTAAAATCTGAAATGATATTTCTGTTAGGATATAGTTATAGCACAGCATGACGTATCTAAACATTCCTCCTTTGTATACTAATTTGTATTATCTGAACTTTTAGCTCTTTATTTAAGGACAATGTAAGGCTTCTTTTGATAGTCACATTGTATTAAAGGGGAACTATCGCGAAAATTAATGTTTAATATTAGCTTCATCATACTGAAATAGGAACCTTTCTAAATACAATCAATTAAAACTTCTGTACTGTTTCTGAAATAATCAAGTTTATCGTCTCTCAGCATGTTTCTCCTCATTCTATATTCATTCAGGAGTTGGGTGTCAGATGAATGATTCAATATATCGAAAGGAACTCACTATTAAAATCACCAGAATCCCTGTTTCTCTAGATGCAGAATCTGTGCAAAGGGCAGTTATTTTGTTTTGTTTGTACTTGAATCAGTTATTTGAGTGAGCTGTAATACATCTGCTAGGAAAGGAAGCCCCCTATAAGATATATTGGATCTAACTGTCAATGAATATCTGACACCCAACTCCTGCATGAAGACAGAATGAAGAAAAACAAATGCTGATAGAGGAATAGTGAAGATAAACTTGATTATTTCAGAAAAAATGCAGAATTTTTAATCAATTGTATTTTGAAAGTTTCTTACTTCAGTACAAGAAATCTTATATTAAATGTTCATTTTTGTGATAGTTCTGCTTTAAAGCAGCTCATTGTGTGTACCTGATCACGAACTTGTATTTTTTTTTTAAATTGTAGCTTCTTTCTCCAATGTCGCTACTCTGCAAGTTATTGTTCTTTCCCCCTTCTTCACAGCTGCCATTTTATTTTATCCTCAGCTTTGTGCGTCACTGTGGTTACCATAGTAAGCCGTTTTGATTGGTGCGCACTTCAAGAGAACTTTTCATGGGTAAGCTCTTGTTCTCTAGAAGGCAGGCTCCAGAGGATTGGAAATGCGCATGCTACTACTTGCACAGGACTTTTTGTTATTGTAGTTAGGTGCCTAGATTGCAGGGACTGAACTGCAAACAAGCCTATTACAGAGGGAAATGACAAGGGCTATAGGAAAAAAAAATATATATATGTAATACTGGCAAGACACACACAGAATGTGTGCAACTCTGGTGAATGATTATTTTACGGTGTCTGTATCTGGTAGGACCACAAAATGACTACAGGTATAGCTATTAAGCAAATTGAAAACTGCGACTTACCATGAAAATTGGGGGAGAGACATGATTAGGCTTCATCTGAAAAAACAAATACAGAAGTGAATTCCTGTTTCCTACAGTTAGACGCCAAATAGATAGAAGCGCCCCCAATATAGGACTCGGAAGTTTTGTGTTTGGCTAGCACATTAGGAGTTACAACAAAATTCATCACTACGAATGTTGGACGGGACAAAGTGAACATCAGAGAAAGTCAGCCTGTCCAGTTTCATTTTTGGGAGTAACAGGGGCTACTTCCACCAGCCCACTGTTTTCTTAGTTACCTAACACACACGTTGGCCAGTGATTTCAGACTAATATGAATACTCATAGAAAATGTATTGCATCTCCGAAAAAAAAAGTATATGGCTGATTAGACTCTGGTTTATCACATATAAAGGGGTTGTTTAACTTCCAAATACTTTTTTCAGTTCAGTTGTTTTCTGGCAGCTTAGTATTCTGAACTGTTGCAATTTACTACATTTGGAGGCTATTTGAGTTGATACATTTCTCAGCAGTATCTATGGAATATCAGCAAATATTGTATCAATTCTAACAGCTGCCTTTAATGAAACTCAGAGATTCTGCTCAGCAGGGACAAAGATAAATAATGTATCAATTAAATGTATCGATTTAGAACCCTTCCCAGTAGTGATGTGGACCCATGGGTTGGGGCGGGTTCGGGCCGACCCTGCACTCTTCTTCACGGGTGGCCACCGTCAAATGCCAGCTTCCGACTTCAGGGTTCGTATTTTATAGACGCTGCGCCTGCTCGCCCCTTTTGTGACGTCATCTGTGGGGGCGGGCGGCGTGGGTCTATAATAGCAACCCGGTGTCGGATGTGGGCGGGTGCGGGCGCGGGGAAATCCCCACCCACACATCACTACTTCCCAGAGCTGCTTTAGGTGAAAAATTGAACGTTACACTTCAGTTTTAGAAAACCGGTAACAAATAGAAAATAATTGGAAAGTCTTTATTTCTGGTGAACTATATGAAAACAACTAAACTGGAAAAAGTTTTGAAAGTGAACAAACCCTTTAACTGGCAAAAAAAAAAAAAAAAAGGGTCATGATCCCTACAAATACATATGAAAGGATGAAGGATCGTCCATATAAGACCAGATTGTAAAAGCTTCTAAGCACTTCGTTTTACACCGACCTCCCAACATAAAGGCCAAAAAAAAAATGTATTCTTCCCTCTGATGTATGTATTAATATTATTATTTACCATTGTGGTTAAATTCTTTGCCCCACATGCAAAACTGATGGATTCTTACCTCCTGACCTAAGAACTCGCGTCTTTTCCTGGCTGATTCATGCCTCCAAAGCTTCAGGGAAACCATTGCACTAATGAAATACATAAGCATGCTGACAAACAGGAAAATAATGGCTGCTGTTTGCCCACCTTCCACTCTGCAGAATGATGCATTCATTGGGGTGTTAAATAACTGGTAATAGCAAAGCCCCCCTCGGTTAGTGTCATTAACATAAACAATTGCTGCCGCCATGTAAAGTATAAATAAAGATACATTGATGCCAAATTCTGTTAGAGGCCACCAGCTAGAATCCAGCAAAATGGTCCGATAGTACATAGACATGCCAAGCACAAGGAGAATTATGGTCACTATCCAGGCCAACCCAGCAACAACAAGTACAAATGGAGTCTTGGGGCCATTGTAATAGTAACCTCCCTGCATACTTGCAGTGTATCCATATGGCTGAGTGTAGCCAAACATGTTGTACCATTCATTATCCTTGTGAATATAAGCTGTAACACAAGCAAATACAGCAGCTCCAAGGAGGAGTTCTACAATGCAAAGGATTCTTAGTAAGCCTGCCCAAGATTTCATGTAGGCGTATCTCATATTGTATTCTTCTACTCGCTCACTGTATGTCTTCACCGTCTGTGTCTGGCGTCCCAAAGAGCCATAGGGGTCATGAGGCAACATAGCTTCTTCTTCTCTCCTAGAATTGTAGCTACCCCCTGAACCACCATACGGGTCTCTGTAGGAACTAGCAGCAGTCTTTGAATCTCCTACTGAGTTTTTTCCATGAGGTTCTGAAGCAGGCAGAGAGGGTGACCGTGGAGGAGAGCATGGAACGCCTCCTGATATATAGTTAATCTCTGCCATTGGCTTTTCCCATTGATTTTCTTCTTTATCCTTAAAGATTTTTTTCCAGGAATCTGGAATGAACATTCTAACAGGACGGAGTTCAATGCTGTGACTGGCTCTTCACTATCACTTGGGTAGAATTCAGGCCCAAATGGAGGGTGTAGTGGAAGAGGTGGTGTGGCAATGGATCAGAGCTTAGATCAAGTTCACAATCATGCAGTGTCTCAAGGTTGCTTTCTGGGTGACGAGAATTGGCTGGTACCTCATCATACTGCACCCAACGGCCATTTAAGTTTCTGTCTTTTGATCTGGGTCCTGAAGATGAGCCTCCTCCAGACATTTGTGATTGCACCCTGCAATATATTTACATTATAAAAAAAACAGTAGTAGTGGTTATTTACTCTCTGAGTTATAATTTATTTAAGTCACTCCAGTATCAGCAACTTATTGCTAAATTACAGGTCAATTTTATCTAATTTCTTATCTGAGCACCTTGCTGCTTAGCTAGCTGGAAAAGTGCTGTAGCCCAGTAACATAGGATTTGGCAGGACTATAGAAGCAGTTAGCTCATCTAATCTATTGATGAAAAACTTAATTCTCTTTTTAGATCCTTAAAACTGCTTTATATATGCCCTAAGCATTTCCTTTAAAGAACCAGCCTTAACCACATCTACTGAAACATTTATTTATATAAATTATTTATTCTGTTTATTTATTGTCCTTTGTATAAAGAAATAGAAAATTCCAGATCTCACCGTGTGTCTCTGCCCTTATGCTTAAAGCCATCAAACGCTTGCTCTAGAGATCTGGAGTCAAACCAAAACACAGTAGGCTCGTGTTAAGGTCAGGAACACCATAGTGTTTGCTAGAATTGCAAATTAAAGGGATTCTGTCATGATTTTTATGAAGTAGTTTACACTGCAAATAATTCTCTCTACAATATAAAATTTAATTTGTGAACGAGCAAATGTATTTGTTTTTAGTTGTAATATTGGTGTGTAGGCAGCCATTTCAGGACATTTTGCCTGCTTTCAGAAAGAGCCAGCACTTTAGGATGGAACTGCTTTCTGGCATGCTGTTGTTTCTCCTACTGTAATGTGTCTGCCAATGTAACTGAATGTGTCGCAATGTGACCTGGATTTACTATCGAGTGCTGTAGTTAGATCTGCAGAAATGTTTAAATGTGCGGTTTACCTTCCAAACACTTTTTTCAGTTCAGTTGTTTTCAGTTCAGTTGTTTTCAGATAGTTCACCAGAAAAAAAATGACTTTTTTCAATCACTTTCCATTATTTATTTTTTACTGTTTTTCCAAAATCTAAGTTTAAAGTTGAATGTTTGTGTCTCCGGTGTTTGAGTCTGGCCGCTCAGTAATTCAGGTGCGGACTCTAAACGGTTACAATTTTGCAACATTTAGTTGATACATTTCTCAGCAGCATTTCTGGACTATTAGCAACTATTGTATCAATTCTAACAGTTGCCTGTAATGAAATCCAGAGATTCTGCTCAGCAGGGACAAAAATAATAAATGTATAAATTAAATGTATCAATTTAGAACAGTTTACAGGGTCAGCGATTGGCCTGCCAGACTTTAATATTAGAAAAACGGTCACACATAGAAAAGTGGTTGGAAAAAGTTGTTATTTCTGGGGATCTATCTGAAAACAACTACAAATTTTAAGCTTTCCAGCTAACCTAAACAACTAAAGCTTCCGGCATTCCATGAAATCTTTTTTTTTTGGTCATAAGATTCTGGGAATTGCAGTTTTGCTGAAAGAGGACATGGGCAGTTCAACCCGTGTAAGAAGTATTACTTAGCAGGGGTTAATTTTACTGTAAGTTCTTGAAAGCAGGCTGCTGATTGCTGTGGCTTCTCCATTCCTTGCAGCTGTCAATATCATGCAACTGTTTTGCAGTAGTTACAGTTTGTATACTCACTTTACTTTGTATATTATTGTACTGGAGCTACACAAGTAGCAGTGGGACCTGGATTTTACTATTGAGTGCTGCTCTTAGATCGACCAGGCAGTTGTTATCTTGTGTTAGAGAGCTGCTGTCTGGTTACCTTACCATTGTTATGTTGTTAGGCTGCTGAGGGGGGGGGAGTATCACTACTTGCATTACAGCAGTGAAGAGTGACTGAAGTTTATCAGAGCACAAGTCACATGACTTGGGGCAGCTGGTAAACTGACAATATGTCTAGCCCCATGTCAGATTTCAAAATTAAATATAATGTTTGTCTTTTGAGAAATGGATTTCAGTGCAGAAGTCTGCTGGAGCAGCACTATTAATGGTTACATTTTGAAAAGAACCTTAAAAACATGCATTATGACTTTCAAATAATCCATCACTTACCAAATAATACTCTGTAAATTCTTACAGTGAAGAATATACACAGACCTTTCCCTTCACCTGTCCCAGCTCATTTATAACAATAGCTTTTTACCTCTTGTATTTGGTGGTTATTGGTGCTTTTTGTGTGTTTTTCTGTATGTTTAATACATTGGCCCATTTATTGTACAACACTGCAGAATATGTTGGTGTTTTATAAATGCATGCTAAATAATAATAACAGCTGTTACACGGCTAGGGCAAAGGGTAAGTTAAACAGACCTTTACCATAATATTGTTTGGAAATATAACACTGATATTAGAGGGTCCTGCTTATAAAAAAAAAAACTTAAATCTAATTAGAGGCATTTCTGTATAGCACTGAACTCAACTACAGTGCCTAACAAGTGTAGGGAAGGCTCAGCAGTTGCAGGCCTCCTTTAGAGAGAGCTGTGCCTGGATCTCCTGCTGCTTCTTACTCCCATGCTTTGAGATGGTACATAGAATTAACACTAATGTAACCAGTCAATCTCATCGATCTCAAACATCATAATTCCCATAATGATATTTTCCATACCTGGAAGGCCCCTATGCATTTAACAGTATCACCAAAAAATGACAATATAATGTACTGCTGCGCTGCACTAGTATAACTGCTGTGTTTGCTTCAGGGACACGACCAAAGTTCATACAAACAAGCTGCTGTGTAAAACCTCTCTGTTATCTACTGTGTATCCTGTGCTTGAACGGCTGCTACACAGCTGCTTGTTTATATAAACTATAATTGTGTTTCTGATGCAATTTTACCAGTGCAGGGCAACAATATATTAAACGGTCACTCCTTTAAAACACTCATTTTTTGGTGTTACCGTTTCTTTAGACAGGTGAGAAATTCAGGAAACATAAAATTATTTCAATATATCCCCAGTTTTTAATATTATCTAGTAACCTTATAAACATGGAACCCACTATTACAATTTCAATACACTGCTTATTACAGTCCCATAATGTACATGCGAGTGGTCCCAGGCTGCAGCTCCCTTTATACCAGAGCAGGAAAGATAGGGGTGTGTTGCGATTCTGGACCCACAGAAAGAGATTTACAAATTCCAGAAACCAATGTGGTCAAAATAGAAATGAATAACCTAGATTTCTCTCCATAAATATTGGTGGTAAAAGCGCCTGGGTGCACTTCCCCCATTGTTATGCCACTGTAAGGAGCTTTCCCAAACAAAAAAATTTAAACCATCTCATTATCCTTCAGCAAAGCCTGTAAAATGTGATAAGAGTTTTTAGGGTCGCTGACCCTGGTAACTAAAAATTACATTGGCTGACAGGTAATCTTATTTTATATTGCTAGGCTTCAGTTTGGTTTAAAGGAGTTATTCATGATATTCTGAGACATATGGCAAATGGTTTTTATTATTTGTGGTTTGAGTTTAGCTTTTTAATCAGCAGCTCTCCAGTTTGTAGTTTCAGTTTTGGTTGCTATGGCCCAAATTACCCTAGCAACCATGAACCGATCTGAATAAGAGACTGGAATAAGAAATCCTAGTAAAGGGTCTAAATAAAAAGATGAGCAATAAAAAGAAACAATTAATCTGTAGCATTTGTTTTTAGATGGGGTCAGTGACCCCCATTTGAAAGCTGGAAAGAACCAGAAGAAGAAGGCAAAACATTTAAAAACAATAAGGGAAAAATTAAGACCAATTACAAAGCTGTTTAAAATTAGTCATTCAATAACCACGCAAAGTTAATTTAAAGGTCAACCACCCCTTTAAGGCATTGAACCACCATTTCAAATAGAGAATCCCCAGCACATAGGGGTTTCCTTATAGTAAACACTGAGCAGGAGAAGAGCGAGTCAGCTGACAATAAACATTACACAAAACACAGAAGAGGAGCAGACGGAGAAACGCCATAAATAATGTACGTCATTGGCAGTGGGAGGAGCCACAGGAGAGTTGATGAAATATACTTCAAAGTAATAAAGGGACCTAGGCTTTCTAAGTACTCCGTGAGTTACCGTTCAGGAACATTCTGCCAGTGACACTTTATATTTTCTCACCTGCTGTGAATAAGGCGAGGGGGGGACGTTCAGGTGTTGCAGCCCGTTCACATAACTCCAACCTCCTCTCAGCACCTCCAGGGAGGCGGCCAATACTTTCCCCTCACTCAAAGCCTCTCCCTTTCAGAACAGCGCTACTCGGAATAGAATTCTCTCAGGGAGGAGACGGCCCCGACCGCTCCATTTTGCCTTAGTCACACTCTCACCTGTATCTCTCTCCCCCTCCCCATTACCAGCGTCTTTTTTTTCGTCACGTTACAGGGCACGTTAAGGACACGCCCACTGTCTGCAGGTAGCATGGTTGCCAGGTCTAATTTTCAAAAACAGTCAAAACTAGCCAAGAGGCACATCAAAAGTAGTATAGATACAAGACACACCAGCACAACATGGATAATTCCAGCAGGATTTGACCTTGCTCGTTTATTTGCGGATGCAACGTTTCGGGGCGCCCCGAAACGTTGCATCCGCAAATAAACGAGCAAGGTCAAATCCTGCTGGAATTATCCATGTTGTGCTGGTGTGTCTTGTATCTATACTGCTTCCGAGGTTGTCCAATTCCTCTAAACATCAAGCACCTGGAGTTCGTTTGACTTCGGACGGCCAGGGTGTGCGAGTGTAAGTTTTTCTTTTTTGCACTTCAAAAGTAGCCCAAAAATAGCACAATATGTGCAGTGAAAAAGAAGTCGAATTACTCCATTTTAAAATTTTCACTGTTTTTCCAATGGGACAGATTTGCCCCTTCACCAGGGGCTTAACTACAGAGGGGGTCCCTGGTAGGATTGCCACCCGCCGGTATGTTACTGGCCTAGCCGGAAAAAAACAGCTGCCAAGGCCGTAATACCCTTAAAAAGACCCCTCATCCCACCCCAATCCCCTGGAAACGTAACTTTAGTTCTCCATCTTGAAATCTCTGTGCTGCGGCCCTGCCCCTTTTACATCGTAGCCCCGCCCCTTTTGACATTACACTCCACCCCTTTTTTGTTTTTGCCCCCCACCAGCCGGTAAGAAATTTAGGAAAAGGTGGCAACCCTAGCCCAAGGAAGGGCCCTGTAATACAGTTTCAATAAATATTGGTAAAACAGGGCAACCTCTAGACATTTTGGTGGCCAGCAAATTTTTGCCCCAAAATTGTCTGAAATTGAGGAACGTCTTCTGAAAATGTTAGAGTACTTAAGAGTGATGGGAGACTGGGGTACAAATAGAGTTGCCACCTGTATTTTACCGGCCTGTTCAGTAAAAATGATAGTTGATCCCAATGTTATTAATAGGGAAAAAAGATAAATATATAGGAAGGCCGGTATTTTTTTCCAGAAAAGGTGGCAACCCTAGGTACAGAGCCATAAATCTGGTAACTCCAGACTTCTACACAAGTCAGTCCCATTGCATGCTGGGTATTGTAGTCTTACAATAAACTTGGCAAATTGTTAAACAAAAACGACATTACCCAACATGCATTGGAAGACGCAGGCACATTAGTTGAAGAAAAAACTTTGGCTGGTTTCCAAAGTCCAAACAACCAAAGGCCCAAAAAGTAGCCCAAATCTGTACCTTGGCTAGTTTGTACTTTCAAAATCCACCTGGGCTTTAAATTAGTAGCCCAATTTGGCTGGAAACCCGCCAACCTGGCAGGTAGCCAGGCTCAGCCTTTGACTCACCTAAACAGGGTGCGACAGCGAACTTCCTATCCAGAGATGTCATCCATATCTGTATTGTTATTGTGTGTATAGTAGGAGTGGTTTTATCTGCCTCTCTAGAAACACTAAACCCCAAATATTATCATGTATTGTTTAATGCACGTATAAGGCTAAAACACAAGGCTAACAAAGTAGTATGGTTATATATATATATATATTTATTTATTTTTTTTCTTTTAAAGGTGTGGTTCACCTTTAAGTTAACTTTTACTATGTTATAAGTCGGCCAATTCTTAGCAACTTTTCCATAGGTCTTCATTATTTTTTTTTTTACCATTTTTGAATTATTTGCCTTCTTCTGACCCTTTCCAGCGTTTCAAGACCACAAATGCTCAGTAAGAATACAAAATGATTATTATTGCTACTTTTTGTTATTTATCTTTCAAGCTAGGCCCTCTTCTATTCATATTCAAGTCTCTTGTACAAATCAGTGCATGGTTGCTAGGGTTATTTGTGCCCTAGGAACTAAATTGCAAACTGTAGAGCTCATGAATAAAAAAGTTAAATAACTAAAAAACCATAAATAATAAAAAATGAAAACCTATTGCAAATTGTCTCAGAATATCATTCTCTACATCATATTAAAGGTGAACAACCCCTTTAATAACTGCCCGCCCCACTCCACACCACAGTTAAAAGACCACACGGACAACACACACAATATTACACATAATTAATACACATAATAATGCACATAATTAAAATAATATACATTAGTGTTCAGTAGAACTGAACTCGTGGCTTCAGGACTTCAACTTCGGCTCCTTTCGCAGCTTCCGGACTTCAAATTCAGCTCCTTCAAGCCCGGCTGTGCTGCACTTTTCTATATAGCCAGGCCCCCCTTTAGGCCCGGGCCCGATACAGCAGTACCTCCCATGCCCCCATGATGGCAGCCCTGGTTATATATAACCATGGCGGTGAGTAGAACACAGTATAGCTAGGAGACATTGCATATATGGCACATAATGAAAGTTCTGGAAGCACTCTACTGAACAAAGAGACAGTGATTGTCTGCTCAACTATGGAGTCCTGTGTGTGAATGAAGGATGGTTAGGTCAATAAGTAAAGAATAATAAGGAAAGCAATGTTATAGAAAGAATAGAAACAGGTTGCACATTGTTTTGCGTAGATACTGTATTATAAGGGCCACAAAGGCTTAGTTTGCAGATACATTTGTACCACACCTGGGTGCCAATATGTACTGGTACAAGCAACCGTGCCTTGTGGTGCCAATCTACTTGATTACATTATGGAAGTTGGTCTGTGTGTTTGTGGGTTAAGCGGATCTAATAGTGTATTGTCACCTTTACATGCAAGTGTTTCTTCTTGCGGTCCATTTTAATTAACAGAGACCATTCTTTTCTATTTTGCCTGTTCCACATCACTGCTCTGAATGCAGTTGGGATGCAACATCTCACCTTGTGCCATGAGTACAGGAACAAAATTTATTCAAATTGTACTTAACACCACTTTTGTAAATTCCCCCTTAGATGTAAGCTCCTCTATGGCAGATACTGATTTGAACGGAAAACAAGCTTTGTAAAGCACTGCACAATAGTGAAGGAATTATATGAATTAAAGGAGACATATTGTGTAAAAAACAAGAATGTACCAGTGCATTAAACTCTTAGATATGAAAAGAATGTGCTTCAAAAAGTTGGTTTCTGGTTACTTTATTGAAAATTACAACAAAAACCCCACTAGTCCTGCCCATCTATTCCAATTGCTGCAGCCTCTTTTTCTGGTCTGTGCAGGGGAGTCAGTGGCACTCAGCTCACTGCACTGTAGGATAGGAACCAATCACCAGCTAGACTGACCTGATAGGAAACTGAAGCCTGTCTTTGCTTGTGTGACTGCAGGGCTGTGATTGGCTGCCCCCCTCCTACTGTGCCTCTGGCAGGGACCGTTAGGACATGCCCAACCCTCATTTGAAACACAGACAGGGACCAGAGAACATCTATGAGGAACTCCAATAAAAGGTTATTTTCAAAGATAATATTAATTTTTAACACAATGTGACACCAACACCATATATTATTTATAATTGCCTACAAAATAAGGGGTTTTTCATTTATCCTATATGTGTCCTTTAAAATAGTTCGGAGGGCGTTAACTACTGGAATTGAAGATGCATGAAATACTAACAGACAGGGGGTGAGCCTTGGGAGCAGCTGTGCAGAATTATATCTTGCACTAAATAGGAGGAATGGGAAAATATAAAAATTGGGTCTTCTACAGGGCTGATTTATAGAAAAAAACAAGTTGGTTTTTTCTCGATAAAAAGAAAAATGCGGTTTCAGAATATGCAAGAGTATTTTCCAAAACCTGGAATAGTCAGAAATTATTAAAGGAAAACCAATGAAAAGTCGCCAGAAAAAAACTAAGCAAGAATAAGACGGCGAGGTTGTATAGAAGTCAATGGAAATGTTCTCAAACAACTTTATTTGTTTTCCCAGTTTATTAAAACATTCGAGATTTTTAGCCTCATTGAAAATAAATGGGACAGTGAGAGTCTCGCTGACATGTGACTTTCTTTCCGTAAAAAAAAAGCATAGCAAAATGTTGTCACTTTTCTTCTTAAATAAGCTATCATTCAGGAATGCATGTGTTTTTTTTTTTTTACCTCGCCCGTGTTTTTTTGTTTTCATGAACGCGTATTTTGACAAATCTGGATACTGGTTAAAGAATCCACAAGATACCCCACCTACAGAGTTAACACCAAATACGATTCATAGCTCCATCTTGTGGCTGCAAATCATATGGAGACAAGTAATAGATATGATTCATTACTATATACAGGCACACAGGAATTCAAAATACGTCATCTAAAAAAATAATTAATTTGTAATACTGTTGATTCTTTGGTTCTGGTGTATGAACATGGGGGTCTGTCTTTGAATTTATACCTTTTCTTTCTCTCTATTCCTCCACTGGCAGCTTAACTGCACACATTTTAATTTAAAAAATAATCCACGTATTGTTGCTTGCTATATTGTGGTCTGCATTTATTCATCTATCTACAATGTAGCCAAGGGGACTGACTTTTAAGTTCCATTACAGCTGTAGAGCAGTAGTATTTCTTTGTTGTTTGTAAAGCAGATAACAGGTTGCTAAACAATGACAGGATGAAAACCGTTTTTGTACAAATAAGAATTACGGGAACATTACCTTCAAGAGCAGATCAAAGCTTGGGGTAGACTTCCCAATCAGTAGTTTTTCTGGAAAGCCATTTCTGTTCTATTTAAGAGTCAGTTGTCCCAACATCTATTCTCAGAACTTATCCAAAGCTGCTGTTTCTAGTAATGTGTGCGCATGGAGGAAGCTCATTTGTGCTTCTCCAGCTCAGAACGAAGGGGCCTATTTATGAAGCCTCTAATTTTTCTGTTCGAGTTTAAAAGATGATAAAAATCTGAATTTTTAGAAGAAAAAAAGTCTCTTTAACAATTTGAAGATGTTTTTTGCCTTCATGATTCTTGATAGTTTGGGCTGTTTGACACTGGTTTTCATTGGATAATCCGAATGGTTTGTTTTTTTCGGGCAGCAATTAGAAAAAGTCACACGATTTTGTCGAGACTTTTCCCATTTGTCACTCTGAATTTTTAGTAAATTAAGCCAGATCGTGTTTGGGAGTTAGGTTGAATTTGTTTCAATTAAAAAAAAAGAGAAAATTTCGAGTTTTAGTAACTGTGCCCCTACAAGACTTTAGGTAGTGGCATCAGAACCAGAACTTACAGGTGACTCTAGACTTTCTGCCAACAAGAGCTGAGCCCTAAATAATGAACTTCCTCAGTCAACCACAGCTGGATCAAAAGTGGGATATTACTTATGTAGGATTGTTTATGCCCTTGTTTTCATGACTATGTTTAATGCAAAGGCACAGTAGGACTGACTCATGTAAAAGGGAACAGGGTACTTGCAGTTTTGACTCCAAAACGACCACATTTTCCAACAGGGACCTTGGTTCCTTCGTTTTGTATATTTGTTGCATACTGCCATAGTTTGATGTTTGTCATATGCAGCATTTGGGGGCAGATTTATCAAAATGAGATTTTGGATTTTAATGAATAAAAACTCACTCATGTTATGTACATTCCTATGGGATATTTTTCAAATGGTGCGTTCCAATTTTGAACCGCTGATAAATATCCCCAAAAAAATCCCATAGGAATGAATAGAACGCGAGTGAGTTATTTATTAAAATCTGAACTCACATTCTGATAAATCTCCCCCTTGATGTTTCAGGGCAATTTGAATCTAGTCAATATGTAATTAGTGCTTGGGGTGCTTGTATATTGCCTGATAGTAACTCAAGCTAGTAACCTATGGGTCCTGTACTGTTTAGGGTGTGACAACGATTCCCCTGAATAAAGTAAAATTTCTATTTGTAATAGAAAAGTACACTAAATTAAACCAAATTGAATAACTGATCTAGAACCATTTGCATCTCCCTAGAAAAAGGTAAAGAAACAAGCAGCAATAAACTTCAAAACCATCATATTTTGTTCTTCCAAATTACTACACAGCAAAGCATATTTTAATTTAGGTTTCATTACATACAAAATATGACAATTTTGAATATTTATTCAAGGATCCAATACAAAGTCAATTGGATTTTCCGGCTTGGTCTTGAAGGGGCAGCTTTTATTTGTGTGTAGCTTCCTTAATAACCACCTTCAAAATCTGTCCTATTCATGCCTTTCAAATACAATAGACTAAAACCTACGCTGTCAGGACTGTGTATATCCTATGAATAGCTGAAGGCTGGTTCTAGCCTACCTGCTTGAATATATACAACAGGCAATACCTGTAATTAACAAGAGTACATAGGATTTACATTAACAATCCATTGTACCTACCGTTTTTATGAATATCATTAATTATTCTCCAGTCACTCTATAATGAATTCCTCCTTACCTGTAAACATAACACAGATGCAGATGCAAAAGGGAGGGCCTTGTTTATACAGAACCAATATGCAACAATCCAGGGGAAGGAGGCAATAGTAAGAGTAGAAACAAAAATGATCCATATTTGTAAAAAAGTATATATATATTTTTTTAATTACAATGCATTTTTTTGGTTATTGCTAAACACAGGTGTACACTGTCCCTTTAATACAAAGAATTTATAGTACTGCAATAGGGTCAGTGAAGAATGTACTTGCTGCAGTTATTATTGGCCTTTATGTGAATCACCAGCTCAAAGAAAAAATACATTGATGTTCTATTTAATGATCCAGAACGTAATCAGTTGTATACAAAAGAGAGAGTTCACCCATTAGATTAAATATCTTTTCAAGGTAGGTTATATCATAAAAAAACATGTTACCATTCAGATCAAGACTAAATGCCAAATACCGTAATATTCCACTTGTTGGATTATTGGTGCTCTCCATTAATGATATTCATCTTCAAAATCCAGGATCTGTTTTCAGAATATGTCATATACAGTATATACAGCTGCTCTTACTGTAAATATATAAATATATATCATATTGTGTTCTGTTGCTCTTACCTCTCCCAACTAAATACACAAACATGTGACTGGGCCTTTCAGAATTATATTACTCATAAAAAAAGTCTTTATTTGAATGTATTTGGATTCAGTTGTTATCCTTTAGCCACTGCTGGATCCACTGAGTGATCTGCTCTATGTTTTGCTCCAAATCCTCAGGTGTATTGCTGGGTAACTGGTGCACTATTTCTTTTTGATACGACTCGGCTGCTTCTTCATAAATAGTCTGGAATATCTCACACTGGATGTTGTCCTGTAGTTTCTTTTCCTTGTATCCCCTCAAATAGAACAAAAAACAAAAACATAAAAAACAGATTACCAGGGTTCTAAGAGGAACCATGATTCAGTTAGTCAGGTATACTAGAAAGCAGCAGCACAGGCACTTAACATGACGTGTTTCCAGCCATGACAAGCACTTGTGCTACCACTTTAAAGGAGAAGGAAACCCCCTGGGCGCAAAACCCCTCCCCTGTGTTGCCCCCCTCCCTCCTCGCCTACCTGTACCCCTGGGCAAATGCCCCTAACTTGTTACTCACCCCTCTGCGCAGGTCGTGTCCACGGAGTTCACAGGCGTCATCTTCTCCCACACGGTCTTCTTCCTGCTTTGACCGGCGTCTTCTGGTGCATTTACAGGTACGGATCTACTGCGCATGCGCTGAATGTCACAAAGTTGACATTCGGCGCATGCGCAGTAGATCCGTACCTGTAAATATTCCTACTGCGCATGCGCCAGAAGACACCAATCAAAGCAGGAAGAAGACCGCGTGGGAGAAGATGGCGCCTGTGAACTCTGTGGACACGACCTGCGCAGAGGGGTGAGTAACAAGTTAGGGGCATTTGCCCAGGGGGACAGGTAGGCGAGGAGGGAGGGGGGGCAACACAGGGGAGGAGGGAGGGGTTTCCTTCTCCTTTAAAGCACTCCTATAGGGGTGCTCCTTTTGCCTAGAAGATGTATTAGAGCTCCCTCTATTAAAATCACCAGACATCATGACTCTCTTCTTGCAGAATTTGTGCAAAAGGCAGTTATTTTGTTAGAGTTTGTTTGTACTGAAATCCGTTATTTGAGTGAGCTCTAATACATCTGCTAGGAAAGGAAGCCCCCTATAAGATATATTGGATCTGTCAATGAATATCTGACACCCAACTGCTGCATGAAGACAGAATAAAGAGAAACAGATGCTGAGAGAGGGATAGTGAAGATGAACAATTATTTCAGACATTATGCAGAATATTTAATTGATTGTATTTAAAAAGTTTCTTATTTCAATATGAGGAACCTTATATAAAATTTATTTTCGCGATAGTTCCCCTTTAAAATTCATGGTTCAAGAATTAGTCAATTCATGTGATCGGCACCAGTAGCAGCAGTTGGATTGCTACCACATATAGTGGTGATCAAAACACCACCTGTGCCATGGGCTAAAATTAAAGGGGTTGTTCACCTTCAAACAACTAGTTGTTTTTCAATAGATCAGCAGAAATAACGTCTTTTTCCAATCACTTTCTATTTTCTACGTGTCACTGTTTTTCTAATATTGAAATGTTAAATGTTTTTTTTCACCTTTTAAAGCAGCTCTGGGAGGGGGGTCGCCGACCCTGTAAACTGTTCTAAATTGATACATTTAGTTGATACATTTCTTATCTTTGTCCCTGCTGAGCAGAATCTCTGGGTTTCATTACAGGCAGCTGTTAGAATTGATACAATAGTTACTAATACTCCAGAGATTCTGCTGAGAAATGTATCAACTGAATGTTGCAAAATTGTAACAGTTTAGAGCCTGCACTTGAATTACTGCCAGACTCAAACACCAGAGACAGGAAAATTCAACTTTAGATTTTGAAAAAAAAAAAAAAGTAAAAAATAAATAATGGAAAGTAATTGAAAAAAGTCTGTTTCTGGGGAACAATCTGAAAACAACTGAACTGAAAAAAGTTTTGGAAGGTGAACAACCCCTTTAATACAAAACAAAAGATTTTAGTTATAGCGGTTGTTCATATTTGAGATAACTTTTAGTATAATGTAGAGATAGTCAGACAATTTGCAATTGGTTTTCATTTTTTATTATTGAAGGTTTTTGAGTTATTTAGCTTTTTATTCAGCAGCTCTTAAATTAGCATCTTAACCAATCTGGAGTCCAAATTACCCTAGCAACTACGCATCGATTTGAATAAGAGATTTGAATATGAATAGGAGAGGCCTGAATAGAAGGATCAGTAATAAAAAGTAGCAATGACAATACATTTGTAACTTTACAGAGCATGTTTTTTAGAAGGGAGTCAGCAACGCCCATTTGAAAGCTGCAAAGAGTCAAAAGAAAAAGGCAAATAACTATAAAACTATAAAAAAAAGAAAACTAGCATTAGAAATGGCTGTTCTATAACATAATAAAAGTTACCTTAAAGGTGAACCACGCCTTTAAGTTATATTTGTGCTTATTCAAGCAAAAGAGAGGCTTCTACAAAATTACTGTACATTCCTAAAACAATTTACAGCTTTCAGAGCAAGGCCATCGACAATTACGATCAGGAACTTTTTAGATGAGTATTTCTATACCTTCTAGGGATGCACCGAATCCACTATTTTGGATTCGGCCGAAGCCCCAAATCCACCCTGAAAGATTCGGGCGAACACGGAACCGAATTTGCATATGCAAATTAGGGGTAGGAAGGGGAAAACATTTTATACTTCTTTGATTTGTTATAAAAAGTCACGCAATTTCCCTCCACGCCCCTAATTTACATATGCAAATTAGGATGCAAATTCAGTTCAGGCGGCAAGAAGGATTCGCCGAATCCTGCTGAAAAAGGTCGAATCCCAAACCAAATCCTGGATTCGGTGCATCCCTAATACCTTCCATCTCTAATGGCGTATACATTTACACAGAGAAGAAAACTTCTAAAAACTTTATTCTCCAAGTAAGTTCCAAATGGGGCCTTACCTGCTTTCTAGACGCTCATACAATAAGCCATTATCTGACCTCAGCACAAACACAATGTTGAACCAACGCTCAGGAAAAAAGTCACAACCATGATAGTCAACTATGACTCCACCTTCACTCATCTTGTCCTCCAGCTCATCAACCACCTACAAGGAAAAAAAACATACCACTAAAATCACATTTTGTTTTACACTATACACAGTAATTTTTAATCATTTTTATAAATCAACCCAAAGAACAACATGGGGATGCCCATTTATCAAAGGTCGAATTAATGTGAATTTTTTTTATTCCAATATACTCGCAATTCGACTGGGAGGTTATTTAAGAAAAATTTTAGATGTCTAATATTCGATCGAATGGTTCCGACCCGAAAATTTGAATTATATTAGATTCCTACGAAGCGAGTTTTTCTCCTGAAAAAAACAAAACAAAAAACTTGAATGCCAGGAAGGCAATTAACATCTCCAAATGGCTCAACAGACCTTTGCCATTGACTTGTACATGAACTCTGCAGGTTTTAGGTGGCGAATAATCAAACTAGGACTGTTTCCATGGTTTAGATGTGATAAATATCACATTCGAATTTACAATACAATAGGGGGATTACAATTCGAATGTGTGAATTTTGAAAATTTTAATTCGAATTTACTTTGGATTAAATCTGCCCCTATAATAGCTATATTTTTTTATAGATACTGCTTTACATTTAGTGAATAGCTACCACGCTGCCTATGGCAGACAATTGCACAGGTGCTTAAAGGGCATGTAAAGGCAAAAAAATTAAATCCCATTTTTACTTTCTTTCATGAAAAAGAAACCTATCTCCAATATATTTTAATTTAAAAATGTGTACCATTTTTATAAGAAACCTGACTGTATGCAGTGAAATTCTCCCTTCATTTACTGCTGTGGATAGGAATTGTCAGACGGTCCCTAACTGCAGAGCAGGGAAACCATCATACTTATGAACAGCAGGGGGAGCCCCCGCCTTAATCCCCAGCCAAGCAGCTTTGTTTATGACGATCCCTAAACAGCCCAGACCACACTGAGCATGTGCACAGTCTTAGTCTTGCAAAGATGTTTAACAAAGTTACAAGATGGTGACCCCCTGTAGCCAGCTTTAAAAGCATAAATTATTTGTTTGATTAGGCTTGTGGCGCAGTAAGTTCATGTTTATATTTAGTATACAAAATACAGCATTTCTAGCATTTTTCTATTTTAGACTTTACATGCCCTTTGAGAACATCAATCAAGCATCATCCTTACATGACCGTTCACGCATAAGCATTCAAGAAACTAAATTTATTACCCAAGAAACTTTTTTCAGGCACATAGGACGAAATCATCGCACAGAGACCCACAATAGACAGTACTGCAAAGGCCTTTTTTTGTGACCCATATCTTAAGAAACCCTTCTCTAGTAGCCTGTTACTATGTTAATCCAAAGAGTAAGTTAGAATTAAAGGTTAACATTTACCTATCCTTCATGAATTTGATGGGAAAGCATGTGTATAACAGAATATCTTATCCACCAAGCACACAAAAAACTATTTTCCCATGACTTCCATATTTTAAAAGGAAAACTATATGGATAATACAGAACACTAATTAATTGTGTATCTTTCTCTGTAAAAAGTGTTGCCATTTACTAGTACAGGTATGGGATTTGTTATCCGGAAACAGTTATCCAGAAAGTGCTGAATTACGGAAAGGCCATCTCCCGTAGACGCCATTTTATCCAAACAATCCAAATTGGTTTTATTTTTTAAAATAATAATTAAACAGTAGCTTGTACTTGATCCAAACTAATATATATTTAATCCTTATTGGAAGCAGAACCAGAATATTGGGTTTATTTAATGTTTACATGATTTTCTAGTAGGCCTAAGGCCTAAAGACCCAAATTACAGAAAGAAAAGCTCAGGTCCCAAGCATTCTGGATAACATGACCCATACCTGTATAAAACGGATTCCAAGTAATCTATATTTTTATCTGTTTTTTTGTTTATTCATACCAAAACAGTAAGGCGGCAGATAATATAATTACATTCCATAGTAACCCTTTTAGCACGACCCTGACACATTCCTGAAACTGAATACTCTATTGCTGGTAGACTTGCAAGGAAATAGCAAATAATTTTATAGGGAAAAGGATCCTCAAATTATATCTGCAGATTACTTTCCAAATTAGTTAAAAAAGTAGCACTATGCAGAACTACTTATCATACAGTGCCAGGGCATCACCCATCCTTCATTGTAAAAAGAAACAAATAAAATGCATTGCTCTAGACTTACTCTGTCTTCATCTAAAATAGGACAATCATACTCTTCATCATAACCTTCATATAAATTTCCTATAGAACAAAAACAATGAAATATTTATGTTATTACCAATGTCCGATTATCTGCAGAACTAAACATAGAAAAGTTTTCATTGCATTTTGGATCTTCATACCTTATGTCTACTAGAAAATCATGTAGACATTAAATAAACCTAATAGGCTGTATACCAGTGTATTATACTCATTTAGATATAGAAGAATTGTGCTTAAAAAAGTAGTTTTTCAGGCTAATTTATTGAATATTTCTGCAAAAACCCTACTGATCCCTCCCTTCTCAACTCCCAGGCTGTGCAGGGGAGCCGGCGGCACTCATCTCACTGCACTGTAGGACAGAAACCAATCAGCAGATAGCATGACCTGATAGGGAACCCCCTCCTACTGTGCTTCTGGCAGGGACTGTTAGGACACACCCACCCCTCATTTGAAACCGGGACCAGTGAACATCTATAGAGAGCTCCAAAAGAAACCCCACCAAATACATAGTTACTATATCTATACCAAGTAAACTCAAACCATAAATTGCAAAACCAAAATAATTAATGATAATAATAGTTCATTCATAAAGGTGCTGACTAATAAATTAGGTAAAGTGCTAGTGCAAATAAATAAGGTGAAATCAATCAGTCCGAGGACTGATAAAAAAAAGTTGATTATTCCTGAATCCAAAGGGTGTATTACCCCACCAATAGATTCCAATAACACCCCTTAATAGATAAATTCATTCATTAATTGATATATAAAGTGTGATTAATCGAGAAATTTGGCAAATTGATATTGCAATAAATTACACCAATAAAGTGCAGTGCAATAAATAGGCTAAAAAATGAGACTTGGTAAGTAATTAAATGGTTAAAAAGGAAATTGGTAAAAAATGGCCAAAAATTCAATATGGGTTAAAAGGTTATTCGGTCATATTCCAAGAATAAGATTAAAAGAAATTTGAAAAATATAGAGGGTGGAGTTGTCCCAAAAATTAACGGCCTATTTTGTTTCTAAGGCCTGGGACACCACAAAGTCAAGGCAGGACAGGGTAACCGGAGCTGTGGCCTTGTAATTTAAATTGCCCTAACAGTTAAAAGAGGCTAAATAGCCCTAAAAAGCCACAAACTCACAGCCCCTTAGAATGGAAGCAAGATAGAAGAGGTGGTAAAGCAAAGGATTTAGACCAAAATTCCTGCCCCCATCAAGAATATCCAGTATGTTCCCCTAATGGAAATATTTCTTCAGAATAAAAATTGTTATCTTAAGGAGATCAATTTTCAAGAGGACGCCGACGTGCGTTTCGCTTAGAAGCTTTGTCAAGGCGAAATTACAAGGCCACAGCTCCGGTTACCCTGTCCTGCCTTGACTTTGTGGTGTCCCAGGCCTTAGAAACAAAATAGGCAGTTAGTTTTTGGGACAACTCCACCCTCTATATTTTTCAAATTTCTTTTAATCTTATTCTTGGAATATGACCGAATAACCTTTTAACCCATATTGAATTTTTGGCCATTTTTTACCAATTTCCTTTTTAACCATTTAATTAAATTACCAAGTCTCATTTTTTAGCCTATTTATTGCACTGCATTTTATTGGTGTAATTTATTGCTATATCAATTTGCCAAATTTATCTCGATTAATCACACTTTATATATCAATTAATGAATGAATTTATCTATTAAGGGGTGTTATTGGAATCTATTGGTGGGGTTATACACCCTTTGGATTCAGGAATAATCAACTTTTTTTTTTATCAGTCCTCGGACTGATTGATTTCACCTTATTTAATTTGCACTAGCACTTTACCTAATTTATTAGTCATCACCTTTATGAATGAACTATTATCATCATTAATTATTTTGGTTTTGCAATTTATGGTTTGAGTTTACTTGGTATAGATATAGTAACTATCTATTTGGTGGGGTTTCTTTTTTCTTAAATAATATTAATGTTTAGAAACCATGTAAAAGCAACTCTATATATTACTCATAATTGCCTACAAAATTAGGGGTTTTTCATTTTTTCCTATAATGTACAACTAACACTATCCTTACCAGGAATATTATTGTATATTATAACAGTGTTATAGCCAACACTCTCATCTGGCAGGCAACATTACTCTGTATTAGGGCAACCAGTAGAGATTTGCTTTAATAATGAGAGGTTTTCTTACATATACAGGAGCATATTATAACAAAGATAAAGTTATTGATTACCTTCCTTTGCCAAATCACCAACATTGATATACGTCAGTCCAGTTCTGGATGAAAGTTCTTTGCCGAGTGTGGTCTTGCCAACTCCTGGAGTGCCTGTAAAACAGAAGCTCGTTTTATTAACAAATCTTAAAGGGGTTGTTCACCCTAAACTGCCCTCCCGACTTCCATTTACAGACCCGTGCCCGCTGATGATGTCACAAAAGGGGCAGGGCGAGCAGGCGCGTGTCTATAAAAAAGGAAGCCGGAAGTGCTAGGTGGCACGCGGGGAGAGCAGGAAGAAGAGCTCAACCCAGACCCACCCACAGCCTGTAAATGGGGGTGCGAGGTCAGCCCAAACCCGCCCGACCCGTGGGTATCGGGCCGGCCCGCACATTACTAGTCCCTGTCTCTGGTGTTTGAGTCTGGCAGCTCAGTAATTCAAGTGCAGACTTTAAATGGTTCAAATTTTGCAACATGGAGTTGATACATTTCTCAGCAGCATCTCTGGGGTATTAGCAACTATTGTATCAAGTCTAACAGCTGCCTTTAATCAAACAGAGATTCTGCTCAGCAGGGACAAAGATAAGAAATGTATCAACTAAATGTATCAATTTAGAACAGTTTACAGGGTCGGCGACCCCCCTCCCAGAGCTGCTTTAGAAGGTGAAAAATTACATTTGACACTTGAATATTAGAAAAACTGTGACACACAGGAAATATAAAGTAATTGGAAAAAGTCGTTATTTCTGGTGATCTATCCAAAAACAACTAGTTGTTTGAAGTAAAAATGTAAATGGAATGTATTTTATTCAAATTAGTGCAGATTCACATTGTTCATCTGATAATAAATAAAGGATAGATAGCTACTCTAAAAACTCGAATGTCAGGATGGCTAGTAACATGTCCAAATTGGTCCCTGGACCTCTCCCATTGACTTATAATTGAACTCGCCAGGTTTTATGTGGAGAATAGTCGAATTCGAATTATTAAAGGGCCAGAGTTTGATAAATCTCAAAATTCTAATTAAAATTCTAACAGAGTTGGGATAATTTACAATTCAAATTTGAGAGTTTTGTCCATAAAAAAATGTTTGGATCTTCAATTAGAACCTTAAAGTAGAGGTTCTCAAAATCCCCCCCCCCCCCAAGACAGCTCAAAACATTTAATAGGAATGCAGCTTGAGGGCTAGATTTGGGTTGATTGATACAACATAATGAAACCGTAATTACATGATCATGCAGCTCCCAGATCTACACTTTCATATTTCTTACCTCTGTGTAATGACAGAATAAACAATCTCATTGCAGTACATTATAAAAGTGTGTTCAGTTAAACCCAAAGGTTTGGCCACCCCATGCCAAATTACATGCAAACAACAACAACAACTGCAGGAATCAGAGAAAGTATTTGCCAATTCAGTGCACAATTAAATTGTATTTCAATATCTTTAAAGGATAAGTAAACCTTTAAAATAAGTGAATGTAAAATTGATGAGAGTGCTATTCTAAGAAATGTTGCAATGTATATTTATTATTTATTCTAAGATATACATGTATGGTTTATATGAATGAATTTTGTTACAACAGCACCACCAAGTAGTCAAGGAATTTGTCAATTTTTTTCTGAAGAAGAAGAAGATCAGAGCAGCATCTTTCTTTCTCCTGATAATTTCCTTGACTACTTGGTGGTCAGACTGGTGGGAAACTGACCAGCAGGTGTAACAAAATTAATTCATATTAACAGCACATGTATCCTTTAATATCTTAAAATAGAAACAAAATAAATAATGAATGTAAATGACAAAAGTGCTTAGAACAGCACCCTCATCAATTTTATATACAATTATTTACGTATCCTTTAAACCATAGGAAAAAAGCAAAATAGTATTCTGGCATGTGCAAAAATGTACTGCTACCTGTACTAATGTTCTACTTATTCGGGCATATTTATCAAGGGTCGAATTATAAAAAACTTCAAAATTCAAATTCAAAAAGACCAACCGAAATTAAGTCAAAGGTTTTTTTTGGTTGAATAGGTCCGTTTTCCATCGAATAGGTCCGTATCCGGCCGAATTCGAATGGTACAAATTGAAGGTATATTGCATTCGATCGAATTCCATTCGAAGTTTTTCACAAAAAAAACTTTGATTTTTCAAAGTCCATCAATTGACTCCAAATAGGTTCTAGGAGGTCCCCCATAGGCTAAAACAGCAATTCGGCAGATTTTAGATGGAGAATGGTCGGTCTAATTTTTAAAGAGACAGTACATAATAAATTTCGATATTCAAATTTTTTCTATTCCCCAGTTGAAGTAAACAAAAAATAGCTCGAAATTTTAATTTTTTTCATTCGAAAATTCACCTTGACCTTTGATAAATCTGTCCATTAATTTACAAAATGTACCAAATATGTTATTTGTTTGTTTGCCCCAAAACGTATGCTTTTAAAAGTACAGCTGTGACCACCAATGTAAGTGGGTGGATTGGGGGTTTTCACAATGAGCACAGTGTGAAAAGCAGTGCTGAGCAGCAATAAAAGCAGTGTTGTAGTAACTGACGGTAAGCAGCTTTACATGAAGACTGTTGTGTCAGCAGTCAGGCCCAAAACACAGGGGCCGGGCTGTTGTCAAAGCCATGTATTCTTTGTTACTCAGTTACAGTTTTCCCATTGAGTCTGTGTGCAATGCATTAATCTTTGAAGGGTTTGTTATACTTCTGAGCAACAAGAGTAAAACTTTATTCATTTGTGTATATAGAAGACAGTGGCACTTTTGATAAATGAAAGCAGTGCGGTCATGAATCAGTTGGCAAGGAGGGCACCCACCAGAGTCTGAAAACATGCATCACAGTAGTGCTAGCCCTGACTCTAGCAGACTTATTGGGGCACAATATTTCTGTTAGTGGCTGTGCCATTAAAATAGCTGCCAGGGGTAGCAACAATCTATATGAGAACTAGGGATGCACCGAATCCACTATTTAGGATTCAGCCGAACCCCAGAATCCTTCGCGAAAAGATTTGGCCGAATACCAAACTGAATCCTAATCTGCATATGCAAATTAGGGGTGGGAAGGGGAAATAATTTTTATTTCCTTGTTTTGTGACAAAAAGTCACACGATTTCCTTCCCCGCCCCTAAAGGATTCGGTTCGGCCAGGCAGAAAGATTCGGCGAATCCTGCTGAAAAAGCCAGAATCCCGAACCGAATCCTGGATTCGGTGCATCCCTAATTAGAACATAGTAAGTTAGGTTGTAAAAGACACATGTCCATCAAAATTAACATTTAAAGTCTATAAAAAATCCTGCCTAACTGCTAGCTGATCCAGAGGAAGGCAAAAAAAACAAACTGTTGAAGCCTCTGGTATTTGCCTCAGAGGGGATCTCTGGGTCAACTTGTACTATGAGCATAACCCTGTATTCCCTCACTTGCTAAACACCATCCAACCCCTTCGTAAAGCTATCTGTAATAAACAATACCAGCTGAAGTTATATCCAGCTTTATGTACCCAGTAGAATAGTCCAACCAGAACCTGATACTTTTGTGAAAGTGGTGGCGGTGCACCTTTAGGATGTTACCGAATGGCTAATTCTAAGCAACTTTACATTTGACCTTCATTTTTTTCATTTATTTTATATTTTTTTTTTAATAATTTGCCTTCTTCTTCTGACTTTTCTGGCTTTTAAATGGGGGTCAGTGACCCTGTATAAAAACAAATGCTCTGTAAGGCTACAAATGTATTGTTATGGTTACTTTTTATTACTCATCTTTCTCTATTTAGGCCTCTCCTATTCATAATCCAGTCTCTTGTTCAAATGAATATACCATACAACAGGTTATGCACTCTCAAAAGAATTTTACAAATATAGACTCAGGTGGTATCAAAAATCTTATTCAAATCAATGCATGGTTGCTAGGGTAATCTGGACCCTAGCAACCGGATTTATAGAGGAATGTTGAGTGCTTCCCCCCTTCCACCAGACAGTGGCAAACTCGGTGCCAGTAACCCCAAACCCATGTGACATACTGCAGGGTGCACGTGACAAACAACAAACACACGACAATATCGCTTACAGCTAATCATAAATTCCGCGATGTCAGTTTGATAGATGGGCAGACACCAGGCCCTTCTTACCTGTCAGAAGGATATTCGGGGAGCGCATGTTGTAATCCTTCCGCTCACAGGACATATACCATACAAACACGCTCTGTACCACGTGGTATCCCGCCTCCAAAACTCTCAGGCCAAGGCTCTAATATGATCATCCTATTGGTCATCTCGGAGTTACGTCATTTCACGTATCAAAGATGGCGCTTTTCATACGCTCTTTTTGTACGTGGGTCGTGGCATGTGACGAAAACATCCCAAGCCACGCAACGTGAGCGCTGATGCTGTTTGAAGTTTTTACTTTCCTGCCAGAGTCTAGTCACTCTAGTGAGTTGGTACTTCAATAGAAGTTTCATGCTGGCTATTGGTTTCACGTATAACTGTTTGTACGTGCTGGGGCGCGTTAGCGTGCAATGTCCTGCTGTCTAGTTGCTTCGCTTTGCTGACTGATCCTTCCCGGTGCTGGTAGTGTGTCAGGTGGATCTTGCCCAGAGGTTCCAGGGCATATTCCTGTTACTGCTGATGTTCCCAAGTTCTCCCTGAGTGAACTTCTCTTGTCTTTTATCTCTATGTATCTTGTTCTGCATGATTACGTGACACATTCTGACATTCCAATAGACTTTCTGGCAACTTGACTTATACTTAGGCTTAACCAATCCCTCCATCATTTAAAGGGTTTGTTCACCTTTGAGTTGAGGTTGCTGATTTTTAGAGTTCTTTAGCTTTTTATTTTGCAATCTCAGCAGTCTGGTTGCTAGGGTCCAAATTACCCTAGCAACCATGCATTGATTTGAATTAGAGACTGGCATTGAATAGAAGAGGCTCTGAATAGAAAGAGGAGTAATAAAAAAAGTAGCAATAAAAATTAATTTGTAACTTTACAGAGCATTTGTTTTGTTTTGTTTTTTTATGGGGTCAGTGACCGCCATTTGGAAGCTGGGATAAAGCAACTAATTTAAAAAGAAAACAAAAAAAAACTATAAATAGAAAGTTTAAATAACATTGCTATGACTTTATTTTATCTTATATATTATACATATTATATCACTTTATTTTCTCATTCTGTACAAAATGCTAAACTTAAATAAAAAGTAAGTTTAAAAAAAATAAACTATAAATAATGAAAACCAATTGAAAAGTTGCCTAAAATGGTCATTCTATAACATTCCAAAAGTTAACTTCAAGGTGAACCACACCTTTAAATTAAATTCCCAGTAACTTCTGTCTGAAAGGGGTTGCCATGCAGTACCAGGACTTCAAGTTGCTTAGTTTTATCCTTATTTAAAGGGAAACACAAGCTGGACATCACTTCTTTATAATGATAACTGAAACCTTTGTATCCAGCACTGTTCGTGTAAGGAGACCCTAAAGGCAATGGCACACTAGGCACGTGTTATCATTTTGTGATTACAGTTTAGGTAAATGGATGGGTAATGGGAATGTTTGCCACCTGCTTACCTGCAAATAGCTGCATTTTTTGTGTCAACCCCAATCAATCTTTGGGGAGGGGTACAGTTTATGTGGCTTAGGGATACTGTCATGGGAAAATTAAATGTTTTTTTCAAAATGCATCAGTTAATAGTGCTGCTCTAGCAGAATTCTGCACTGAAATATGTTTCCTAAAAGAGCAAACATATTTTTTATATTTACTTTCAAAATCTGACATGGGGGTAGACATTTTGTCAGTTTCCCAGCTGCCCCCAGTCATGTGACTTGTGCTCTGATAAACTTCAGTAACTCTTTACTGCTGTACTGCACGTAGTGATATCACCCCCCCCCCCTCAGCAGCCTAACAACAGAACAATGGCAAGGTAACCAGACAGCAGTTCTCTAAAGGTGGCCATACACGGAGAGATCCGCTCGTTTGGCGATGTCGTGGGCCCTAGGGCCCAACGATCGGATCCTAACGAATAGTAACGGGCGGTCGGATCGCTGGACCGCATCAACGAACAGATGCGACCGCGATCCGCCAGGATTTTTAGTTCAATCTGGCCGACTTTTATCGATCAGTCTGTCGGCAGCTTTTATCGGCCTGTGTATGGCCACCTTAACACAAGATAACAGCTGCCTGGTAAATCTAAGAGCAGCACTCAATAGTAAAATTCAGGTCCCACTGCTACTTGTGTAGCTCCACTACAATAATATACAAACTGTAACTACTCCAAAACAGTTGCATGATATTGACAGCTGCAAGGAATGGAGAAGCCATAGCAATCAGCAGCCTGCTTTCAAGAACTTACAGTAAAATTAACCCCTGCTAAGTAATACTTCTTACACGGGTTGAACTGCCCATGTCCTCTTTCAGCAAAACTGCAATTCCCAGAATCTTATGACCAAAAAAAAAGATTTCATGGAATGCTGGAAGCTTTAGTTGTTTAGGTTAGCTGGAAAGCTTAAAATTTGTAGTTGTTTTCAGATAGATCCCCAGAAATAACAACTTTTTCCAACCACTTTTCTATGTGTGACCGTTTTTCTAATATTAAAGTCTGGCAGGCCAATCGCTGACCCTGTAAACTGTTCTAAATTGATACATTTAATTTATACATTTATTATTTTTGTCCCTGCTGAGCAGAATCTGTTACAGGCAACTGTTAGAATTGATACAATAGTTGCTAATACTCCAGAAATGCTGCTGAGAAATGTATCAACTAAATGTTGCAAAATTGTAACCGTTTAGAGTCTGCACCTGAATTACTGAGCGGCCAGACTCAAACACCAGAGACACAGACATTCAACTTTAAACTTAGATTTTGGAAAAACAGTATAAAATAAATAATGGAAAGTGATTGAAAAAAGTCATTTTTTTCTGGGGAACTATCTGAAAACAACTAAACTGAAAAAAGTGTTTGGAAGGTAAACAACCCCTTTAAACAGTTCTGCATATCCCCTCATCCCAGTGATATGTTAAATCAACTAATTTTCCTACCACGGTAGTTGCCAGATCACAAAAAGATCCATTCATTTGGGGAACTTACTCAACAAGTAGGTCTTATTTTGGACATGTGCCTCAGTTAAAATCTTGCTGATTTATTTGTAGTTGATGCACAGAGTAAATAATAAACTAATAAAAGAAGAACTGGCACTCAGAGCTCGATGCAAGCGGGCAAAGCCCTGCGTGTTTATTACAATGTAACGTTTCGGGGGCGGGCCCCTTCGTCAGACGAAGGGGCCCGCCCCTGAAATGTTACATTGTAATAAACACGCAGGGCTTTGCCCGCTTGCATCGAACTCTGAGTGCCAGTTCTTCTTTTATTACGCTTACTACAATTGGGGTTGCCAATCCCTTCTGACTGTGCACCGGGCCAACTTATGCTGGAGAGGCCAGGGTGTGCTGGTGGGTTCTGGAATTTAAATAATAAACTAGCCATGGCTGCTTTTGCAAGTACTGTAGCAGCAGTCATGTTCCCACTTAATAACCATGTTCTTTTTGTAGAACCAGCATATTTTATATGTCGTCATCTGTTGAGCTGATGGGAATAGGACACTTTGATAATGTCAAAAACATCTTGCAGAAGGAAGGTAACCTCTGCTAAGGTAAGAGAATCTCAATTGCAGGCCCTGTTTATTTGTTGCATGTAAATAGTAACGCCTTAAGATTTCTCCCCTCTTGCTTAGTTTATTTTGGCTTATTTTAAGGGCAGAGACACACAGGGAAGATTCAGGGTGGTAAGTCGCCCTGCAACAAATCTCCTCTTCTCTAATCTCCCCGAACTGCCTTCCCCTGCCTTCCCACCGGCTAGAATGAAAATCGACGGCGGGATGGCACTCTGAGCGCTTCGGTTTCCGATTTCACCTGAAACTTTGAAGGCAGTTCGGGGAGATTAGTCGCCCCGAAGGAGAGGAGATTTGTCACCAGGCGACTAATCTCCCCAAATCTGCCTGTGTATCTCTGCCGTAAAGGGAATCCTGACCAATATATTTGCATAGATATGTAAATGTCTGTGTTCTGTGTAGATTACTGATTGGGTTGAGCCGTCTTTTGAAGACATCTTTGGAAACACAAGCAAAGATTCGTCCTCTTCATTTCAGACATCTTGAACTGTTAAAATATGTGTACAAAGAAATAATGAGTCTTCTTTAGAGAACAAACAGGGAAAGAAGAGAACAAATCCATTCACCAAAGACCATCCTAATGATAAAAACCAACATACTTCTGACTACACCCAAAATGATCCCTGGATTGATAAATACAGACCAGAAGTTCAGGTAGAAAACACTGCAATATGTGACAATAATTTAAATTGACAAGAGACATTCTAAGCTTTTGATTATTACAGCTTGAGCCAGACGGCAAAATGATGCAGCAAAGCTAAACTTTTTTTTATTGTGCATGTGTGTACAGTTTGCTAAGGATAATATTATGAGAATACCTAGGAATAAGCAACCTTGGCTTAGTTTGCAGATATTTTGGGAAACAACTTAAAACTGCCTCTCGTTGTGCTAAACTTGAATATTGCAAGCTTGAAATAGCATCATAGAGAATACTAGAGGTATCATCATCATCATCATCATCATTTACTTATAAAGCACCAACAAGTTACGTAATAACCTTAGTTCTAACAAACGGAGAATAAATGTTGAATAACAAACAAGGGTTTACAGAGTACAATAGGATTAGAGGGCCCTACACATGAGAGTTTACAAATTAAAGGTTAGGTTAGGGTACAATTGAGATTTAAAAATTGAAATTAGGATTATATAAACAATTTTGTGATTTATGATACCGCAGTGATTGATTAATTAAATAAGGTACATTGAGTAAACTTCTTTAAACGGTGGGGAGCATTTAGAGGTTTGGAAAGAAGCAAAAAGTCTCTTATGTGCTGGCAAAGACCTGACATACAGTAATAATTCAAACAGTAACATGTTTATAAACACTGATCATAGTGGCAAAATGATAAACAGAGCGCAACGTTTCCTTGTATCCTTCTGTAGGCAGAGCTTGCTGTGCATAAGATAAAAGTTTAAGAGTTTGAGGCCTGGCTCAAAAAACTCACATGGAGAACAGCCCACAGAAGCAGGTCTGGTACTGGATTCTTAAAAATGTGCTCTATATTTTGAGTTTAAAGTTGGCACACTGCATATATGTAAGTTTCCAATGTGTGACACAGCAATAGCATATTTACAGGCTTTACAGGCAGGTTTCTAACAGACTAGTTACACCTTAGTAGTAACCTATTGCATGCAATCAATGTTACGTTTTTTTCATCCAGCTGACGGTTTAAGAATAAAAGCAAAAAAATTATTGAATTTCCAATGGGTTACTGCCCAGGCGCAAATTTGCAATTGTTGGCTCCCGGGCTTTTTTGTTTATGAATTTATTGCTCGTGGCACAATAAAGGGTTACTGTCGGTGTTTACTTTAATTTTCCACCTTTATTTCTGCTATTTTTAGAGTTTCCTTTTATCATAACTATATTTTAGCTCAAATCATAAATGAAAAATATGCTTGGATAATGTCATAGTGGCAAAGACTCTAGACATAGCTAAAAGCAATGCTCATGAAATTCTTGTCACTTCTCTTTAAATATGCTACATTACCTGATGAAGGAAGGGGACCCCCCCCCCCCGAAACATTGATTCTGTTGGTAGTATAATAAAAGGGGAAGCTCCCCAACTGCAGATAATCACGTTTGTATGGATCCGTAAATCTTTTTGCTGTGCTCTGATTCAGCCCACTCACTGGCCTGTATTATATGTGTAAGATTTATATATGATTGTATGCATTGATGAGCCAAAATATGCCTGTTGACAGATTAGATAAATGTAGCAACAGACATAATTGGGGCTGAATTAGCAGTTGCTCAGTCAGCAGGGAAACCACAATGTGTGGCTAACCTTAGCTGTTGACGTACAATAAGAAGTGTTCATGAAGAATGTTGGGAAATCTTTTGATTTTTCTTATATGTTTCCAGGGTGGTCATCTTTTATTGCTAACTGGCCCCCCGGGCTGTGGAAAGACTGCAACACTTCAAGTGCTTACAAAAGATATGGTGATTCAGGTGCAGGAATGGATCAATCCTCTAATGCAGGAGTTCAGACAAGAAGAACAACCTGAAGTTTTTGATAGAGGCAATGAGGTTCCGACCTATGGTTTCTGCTGTGCATGGTCACTCAGTGATCCACTTTCAAACTGTTGCAGTTTAATACAGTGGTCCATGGCAAGTGGTCATTTCGGGTGTTTTGTTGTCTCCAGAACCCCAAAGTGGGCAAAACAGTCATATGGAAAAAGTTTGGGAACCCTTCTCAGCCTGCATAATAATTTACTCCACTTTCAACAAAAAAGATAACGGTGGTATGTCTTTACTTTCCCAGGAACATCTGAGTACTGGGGTGTTTTCTGAACAACGATTTTTAGTGAATCAGTATTCAGTTGTATGCAATTAAATCAAATGTGAAAAACTGGCTGTGCACATGCCCAGCCACAAGCAGAAAGATGAAGCAGGAAGAGGATCGCTCCTTGGTGGTTACTGGAAGAACCCCGGTCCTGTGCTCCTATCAGCAGAAAACTGCACCCGCCTCGGTTTCTTCCCAGGAGCACCATGTTAAGTAAGTCGGTAAGTAAACACAATCACTTGGGAGTGCCTAACTTTTGGCACACCCAATTATAACTTGCCTTTCCTTCTCCTTTAAGCTTAGCTTCTCAACAGCTGCTCAGAGCCCACTGAGCATGTGAGTGTCACAGACACTTTCCAAGATGGTGACCCCCTGTGACAAGTTTGAAGTCCTGGATCATTGCTGCTATTGACAAGCTGAAACTTTAGGAATATATTCAGTATATTAAATATGACATATTTGTAGCCACATTAAGTTTTAGGGTTTAGTTATTTTTATTTTTTTTAATTCTGGTTTTCTAGAAGTGTTACAGAGCAATACATGCATTTTTGTTTTTTCTACCATATAGGGGCTGATTTATCAAAATCTGAGACTAGAGCTCACCACAGAAAAATTACAATGAGATTTTTAGAATTGTATTTATCAGATTGTGAACTTCACCCCCCCCCCTTTGATAAATACATGAAAAATCAGAAACTAACAGAAAGTGGGTGAATTTTTCTATGGTGAGTTTTACTCTCACATGTTGATAAATCAACCCCATAATGTTACTGTTTACTTCATAAGTTGATCATGTTTTTTTTTTAGTTTATTTTAACTTTTTTTTTTTTTTTTTTTTTTTTAAGCAGCACCGAGAAAATTGTCTTGCTGCAAGATCTCTCTTCTCAAGCTTCTGTTCCTCACCACTTTGTCTTCAAACTCAGGTGTTACCTTATCTGGCAATGCTCACAAACCCATTGAGGAATCCGTGTAAGGCTTTACATTTAATGGCACAGTGCAGCCCATTTTTAATCATCCGTTTGCTTCATTAATGGGATATGGTTCTGTTTTTGTTTTTTTAATAGTTTTCATGTAGTGGGGAAGATGCACGGTTTTCATTATTGTGAACATAATTCTTTGGATAAATATTATGCTGAGCAACTAACAGGACAGCAGAATAAAGGACAGTGTGTGCTTCCATATATTATTCTTGGTAAAGCTGTTTGCGTGTATTGTTTGCATTCCAAATTAAAGAGAGCTGGCTTTCTACAGCAGATTTAACTCATTATAAAATCCTTTGCACGACTGGGAAGTGATCTTCCAAAATCATCTGAAAATCATTTGATTGTAAGCCCTTGTATGTCAGCTGTTATGTACACTATGTACAGTGTTTAAATATAACTGCTGTACATACTTTGAGTAAACGAACACAACAGTCGCTATTACTGTAATGCAGGGGTGCCCAAAAGGTAGATTGGGATCTACCATTAGACCTTTAGCTAAGGATCAGTGGATCTCAAGAAACTGTCAACAAACAGCTTTAATTCATAGCAATATTATACAAAAAAGTCATGAATATTTTGTAAATGATATCCTTATAAACCGTGACTAGTGATGTCATCAGTGAGTAGTGATGTCATTTTTGTCACATGACTCACTAAAACTTGTGTATTATAATAAATAAAGTACCCCTTGTTGGAAAATATGAGGATATTAAAAGTCACCTCGGAGTTCCATGACCTGTATAAAACTTTTAATATCCTTTTTAATATTTTACAATAGGTAGTACTTTATTCACTTTATAAATTGTCTCATAAATAATATAATATTGAAGTAATATTTTCCATGGAACAGAATTCTAACAATGGTTTTATGGCTGTAGTACCACGCAATGATGGAGTGCTCGACCAATGTGCTTTATCCACTTCAGGTGCTGAACAGTAATTAACCTACCTGCCGTAGGTCCAAAATCATACATGAAGTCCAATAAATTGCAGCACACTCGATTGTTGATTTAAATCTGTGCCATTATGATTTTATTTGGCTGATACCAAAGTAGATCAGTGAAGCTTCACTGATCTTCTTTGATGTGAGGCAAATAAAATCACAATGACAAAGATTTAAATCAACATTGCTAAAAGTAGACCTCTCGTTAGTAAAGTATGGGCACTCCTGCTGTAATGTGTTTTCAACTTTTGTATAATTTTTTTTCTAATCGTTAATTTGATCTTCTTTTAAAATATACATACCATAATATATTAACAGATTTATTCTTTTACAGCACAAATTGCATTTATTCAAGATGTTGTCGGCTACCATTAAAAAGACAGTTTGCAAGGTTAGTTGGCCAAAATTTTTAAAGATGAAATTTACTAACGTAAGCAAATTTAATTTACACATGTAGGTGTTACTAGGATCAGTTCTGTCTCATATCAATGAGATCATTAGAGCTTGCTTACATTATTCTGTTAATATGTTGTTCTGTAGCGGAGTCTATACACGGGCCGATAAAAGCTGTCAACAGACCTAGTCGGCAGTTTATGCTCATGTGTGGGGTCATCCGACGGGCTTCCCCCATCGATATTGAGCAGGTTAAAAAATCCCGTTGGATCGCGGCCACGTCTATGCGGTCCCTCGATCCGACTGCCCGTATCGGATCCATTATGATCCGATCGTTGGGCCCTAGGGCCCATGATCGGATCAGCCCGATATCGCCCACTTCAATCCCGTTGGATCGCGGCCACGTCTATGCGGTCCCTCGATCCGACTGCCCGTATCGGATCCATTATGATCCGATCGTTGGGCCCTAGGGCCCATGATCGGATCAGCCCGATATCGCCCACTTCAATATGGGCCTATCGGGTTGAGATCCACTCATTTGGCGACTTCGTCAAACGAGTGGATCTCTATGTCTATGGCCACCTTAATCTCCTATTTGCTTTCAGGCTGAAACTTGAAACACTCACAGACAAAGATCCTGGGCTGCTAAATGCTGAGAGTGGTGAGGAAGATAACCTTACTGAAATGCAAAGAGAAAGGAATGACACGGCCAATTCCATGGGTAATGCAAAGGAACTTTTGTCCACTCAAGGAGCGGAAAGTGTGTTGCCGGCCAGTCAGCCCCAACCGGTTGCAGCACAAGCAGTTATGGAGGATGAAGAGTTAAAGATAGAAGAGTATGACAGTGACTGATCTCTGTCAGCAATGGTTACTCTTACTTCTTTGGACTTAAGGGGCAACTTTCTGGTTAGCAGGTCATTCATTAATAAATTTTGTTTAGTTATGCAGCCTCCATACCAATGTAAGTGTTTGGAAGGAACAACGGCAGAGCTTCCTGTTCTGAATAGGTCATGAGAGGAACTGGTTTGTGGAGCAGCAGGATTGTTATAGCACTTAGAGCCAGTCTGTGTGAGAAATTGCTTTAATATCCACTGCAGAAATAGTGGATTGGCAACTGTTGTGCTGAAGATATACTGCTGTAAATTAATTTATGCTTTACATGCAAGATGGAACACCTACAATGTGAATGTAGGTTTATATAAAGTTCTATTCGGAACTATTTATCTATGTAAATAAATACTTTTTTCTCCATTTGAAATTGTTGCCTCGTTAGTCACTTGGGGATCGGCAGATTGGGCCTTTTATTGTATTATCTTTTATTACAAGGCCAAACATAGGCTAAATCTTAGCTGTACCTAAATCCTATGGAGCTGCATCAAAGTATGTATATAGAACCCACTGTTTATGTTAATTGAAAGTCTGTTTCAGTCCTGTCACTGATTGTATTATAAATGAGACCCATGGGCTGATTTTGAGTTATTGTGTAGTACTAGAACAGAAGATTTAATCCCAAATTATTCTCTTTTAAAAATGTCATGTTTTATATGCCATGTTCTCCATATGCGACGTGGGTTATCACTAGACATAACACATGCTTAAAATTGTTACACAGTATACTACTGTGCCAATATTTTGTGGGTGTAAATTCTCTTTGAAAGTCAACAGCACATTTTCCATTTTCTGTAGTGGGGGAAATTTACTACAGAATTAATGCCATAAAGAAATGATGTGGGATATTTGCATGGAGGAGATGATGTAGATAATGGGATGCAAAAGCTATCTTTATATTGAATCAACCTGAACCTAGAGTCATTCCTATTGGTGGGATATTTATTATGCTCTTGGTAAATTTCTCATACTGACAGGAACGTGGGAAGGAATTGCAAAGATGGGAAGCTTCCCTGTCAAAAGTCTTGCCATGTGGAAATAGTTGCAGTGCAGTTGACTCTTCAAAATGGGACACTTAAATCAGGACTTAGGAAAAATTAAGAAACTTTTTATTCACATTGGAGACTGACATTTCGACCTCTTCAGAGGCCTTTCTCAAAGTACTGACAGAGATTACAGAAATGCTTTAAAGGAGAAGGAAAGGTTAAAACTAAGTATGCCTTATCAGAAAGGTCTATCTAAATATACCAGTAAACCCCCAAAGTAATGCTGCTCTAAGTCCCCTGTCAAAAGAAACACTGCATTTCTTTCCTTCTATTGTGTACTCATGGGCTTCTGTATCAGACTTCCTGCCATCAGCTTAAACCTCATTGCCCTGGGCAAGAGCATGCTCAGTTTGCTCCTCTCCCCCTCCCCTCCCTTCTCTACTGTAATCTGAGCCCAGAGCAGGGAGAGACTCAGGCAGGAAGTGATGTCACACCATGTTAATACTGCAGCTCCTATCCTAAACAAACAGAGAGTTTCTAGAGCTTTTTACTCAGGTATAGTAAAACATTCTACAGAATAAATATAGCATTCTAGCTTGCACTATTGCAGCTAATCTATTGGCAATAAAATGCCTCTGTAGCTTTCCTTCTCCTTTAAATACACAGAAACGGCGGGAACATTAGTCAGTTTGGAATAGACGTGTCAGCATGATCAGCAGTATACGTCAAATAATTAGCCTACACAAAACAATACACTCATTCCGTGTATAACTTTTAACAATTACATAGCACACCAACATTTAAATTAAACCTCTCCTACACTCTACATTGTTAAAATGGTTAAAAACAATACTAAGTAACATTCTGCTATGGCCATTTCCTACTTTGTTTAGCCGCAGCTGTTCATTTAAATTACATGTACATTTAAGGTGCCCTTACATTATGCACAGTGGCGCTTCGCCAATGAGGCGACTTGAGACTGTCGCCTCAGACGGCAGCACCCCACTAGGTACCAGGGGTGGCAAAAATGCTGCTCCTGGTACTTTAAGAGCCGAATTTCCAGTTTTCAAACCGGAAATTCAGCTCTTCTATCGCAGAGAGCACAGTTAGGCTCTCTGCGCTAGTGCACTGGCCCTCTCTGCTGCCCTGGTGGACCGACCCCCTCAGGCGCAAAAAGGTAAGCGCAAGGGGGAGGGGGGGGGCAGCAGCAGCAACTGCTGCCTCGGGCAGCGGAGGGGCCAGGATCGCCCTTGGTTACGCAGTAAATCTAGTGTGGCATTCAGTACCGGCCAGGAACATGCATGTTGCTCTCCCCTCTAGATAAAAGAGCTTTAACTCATCTCATATAGTAAATCTCCCTACATACGGGTATTTGCCCTCCAATTCTGAACCGGGTGGTGTGTGTTAAAAGTAAAACTCCGTTCTTTTGTGCTGGGACATCCACTTATGGGTACATATGAGCATGTCTGTGTTATAACCCTACCAAGGTGTAATTAGACTTATTTAGCTTATACTAAATGCTAATAACTAAAATCACTAGACAAACGCTAGTCAAATGTGTAATGTGTAAATTACCCCATTTAATTACTGAAAAATAGAAAATACTTTGGCCAATAGGCATTCAGATTAGTGCATGCATCAAGTGTTTAATATAATATTCCCCACACGTAAAAAATACAATTACAAAAGGCAAAAAGACCGTGATAATAAAAATATGCACAGCTCATTGTCCCAGTCCATTACAGGAAAATCAAATCCATCTTTTATCTGCCACTGAAAAGTCAAAAGGGTATTGATAAGGCTGTCAAGTTTCTATAGCCGGCAATCAGAAGTGTGACTACTTAATCCACGAAGCGGTGATATAGATGGTCATGGAAGGCACGCAGGTGTTGGCAACTATATGCACAAAGCGTTCAACTTCATGTATTCCCTGTTTTCAAACTAATCCCATGAGCTGTCGGGGCAACCCAGCAGATGTAGGCAAATAGTGCAGCGGGCCATCCCATTCACACCATCCCAAGCACACAGAGCAAATACCTGAGCAGCCGGAGTGACGCTACTCGTGCTGATGATTTGCACACTGATCCAGATGCACTGTTCTTTACTAACAAAGTTTGTTGTATGTCCTGCGCAAAGAAGGGATCAGCGACCTCTGTAAGCACAGAGCATCAGAGCTCACCACTGTAGGCTTGCTTGAAGTGTTCAGCTCACACGGCGACCGGGCCTCCCATCTAATCGCCATTCTTTTAGCATCGATATAAAGGCCACTCAGTCTTTTGTGCATATCTCCTCAAGGACACATAGTGGGGGAGCTTACATAGAGCCTGGGCCATGTTTGTCAACTGGACTATTCCACACAAGACCATTATAGACCTCAGAGGGAAGAGGTGGTAACCTCCTTCCACCATAAGACTTCCAGCGCCAATTATAGTATTAACATTCCTTTGTTTTAATGAATAATCATACAATACACAAAAGCCATGAATATCTTAAATTATATATCCTTATAAACGGTGAGTAGTGATGTCATCAGTTATAAATGGTGAGTAGTGATGTAATTTCTGTCACATGACTCACTAAAATTTGTGTATTATAATTAATAAAGTACCCCCAGTTGTAAAATATGAGGATATCATAAGTTACCGAGGAGTTTCATGACCATATAAAAACCACGAGGCCGAAGGCCGAGTGTTTTTATACAGGTCATGAGGGGGAATATTTTACAAGAGGGGGTACTTTATTCTGCACAGAGAGGACCATAAATAGAAAGGGATGGTGTGATAGTCTGTCCTTGCATGGCAGGATGGATTCACCCTTTTGTGCCCTCTAGGGCTGCCATCTTTGACTTCTGCAATAACCAAACAAGGATGTGGAGCAATGACATATGGGGGTGGGGTTATTACATTTGGGGGCCATGTTGGTGCCGCATTTGGTCAGAGCTTTTAAATCAGAGGTGCTTGTTGGCCAGTTTATTGTTAAATGAACAGTAGCACCAAAAAATTAGTGTTTTAGGGTTGGGGCAGAAGAGCAGATTCAGGGAGATTTAGTTGCCTGGTGACTAATCAGCTCTTCTGCGTGGCGACAATCTCCCCGAGCCGCCTTCCGTCTGCATTCCGTATGCTTGAATGAAGAATCGCCTGCGGTGCTTCGATTTCTGAAGTTGGCCAAAGTAGCCAGGCGACTAAATCTCCCCAGATCTGCTTGTCTGCCCCAACCCTTAAAGTAATGAAAATATCATGTAGTATTGACCTGCACTGGTAAAACTGATGTGTTTGCTTCAGAAACACTACTATTGTTCATGTAAACAAGCTGCTGAGTAGCAATGGTGGAAATTGAAAAAAGGCTATATGGCACAGGTTAAATAGTGGATAACAGATAACACCATTATGTTCTACAGAGCTTACCTGCTGCGTAACCTGAGTCTTTTCTCCTTTGAATGGCTGCCCCCATTGCTGCACAGCAGATTATTTATATAAACAATAGTAGTGTTTCTGAAGCAAACACACAGTTTTACCAGTGAAGGGCAACACTGTATTATATTTGTATTACTTTAAGGGCAGAGACACACGTGAAGATTCCAGGAGATTTAGTCATCTCTGGCGACAAATCACCTCTTCTTCGGGCAACTAATCTCCCCCAAAGGCCTTCCCCCCAGCTAGAATCTAAATTGTCGGCGGGATGGCACTCAGAGCGATTTGTTTCCCGAAGTCACCCGAAGTCTCCTCGTGAGGCAACTTCAGAAAATGAAGCACTCCGAGTGCCATCCTGCCGGATATTTAGATTGTATCCGGCGGGAAGCAATTCGGTGATATCAGTCCCCTTTAGAAGTGGTGATTTGTCGTCGGACAACGAATCTCCCCGAATCTTGCCATGTGTCTCTGCCCTAAAACAATTTCATTTTTTGGTGTTACTGTTCCTTTAATAATAAACTGGCCAATAAGCACCTCAGGCTGAAGCCAGAACTATTCTGGTCAAAAGGGGGGGGGCACCCCGGGGGGGCACCCCTAGTGCCTGGACAGAAAAGGACATCGATTTTGCTTTGTAAAGAGGAACATGTTTCCTTTTTTTATTAAAGAAATGTGACAAACAATTCCTTGTTGATCTGGTGAAAAGTAAAAACATCCCCTAAACTCTTATCTCCAGATCACCAGGCGTGTAGTAAATGTGACAGGCTGCCCCAGCCACAAAACCATTTCAGCTGAATGGCAGCGCCAATAAGAAGTCCCGTGTCACTAATGGAGAGAGAACAGAGCGCGCTGCAGCTAAATAAGCTTCTCGGCACCTGTTGGACTGGCTCATCCCCGCCCCCATTCAGGGCGACAAGTGACTAAGAGGAACGAGGCCACGTCTGTGTGTGGGAAGGCGGGTCAGTCAGGGTGGAACAGGGAGGGGCAAGGAAAGGGCTACAGGTACCGGCTGGGACAACTTGCACCCGCAGCCTTTAGCAAAAACTGTTTTCCGGTGATTCCTTACTTCCTGCCTTTCCGCTCGTCGTTGTACTCACTAACACTGAACTCTCTGATTGCGGACCTGCGCGGCCGGTAGGTGTGGAGTTGTAGCAGGAGGATAAAGTGGTGACAGCAGTGCAGGTGAGGAAAGCGCTTGTGTCTGTAGTTTCTCACATCTAACAAACTGCTGGAGGCGCTCTCCTATACTCCTTATTCCAATTCCTAATAACAGCACCACTCTTATATACTGCACTGTGTTACCTCATTCTATACTATATATATATATATATATCCCAAATTCACTGATGGGGGTGGGTATTTATTCTCTACACTCTATGTACACAGTATCCTTGAGAAAGGTCCCCATGTGGGACCGAAACGTCGGATAAGATGTGATTTTTGATTAATAAATCAACACAATTTTCACCTAAACTACAGAGAGTGCTGATCTTCTTTCTACATATATATATATATATATATATATATATATATATATATATATATATATATATATATATATATATAATATAACAGCACCACTCTTATATACTGCACTGTGTTACCTCATTCTATACTATATATATATATATATATATATATATATATATATATATATATATATATATAATATAACAGCACCACTCTTATATACTGCACTGTGTTACCTCATTCTATACTATATATATATATATATATATATATATATATATATATATATATATATATATATATATATATATATATATATATATAATAACAGCACTCTTATATACTGCACTGTGTTACCTCATTCTATACTATATATATATATATATATATATATATATATATATATATATATAATAACAGCACTCTTATATACTGCACTGTGTTACCTCATTCTATACTATATATATATATATATATATATATATATATACTATCTACTACAAAAAGATCCGCACTCTCAGGACTTATAAAATCATAATATTTATTATAAATGACTAACGTTTCAGCTAGGTCCCTAGCCTTTCTCAAAGTAACAAACTGAACATAAAACGGCCTTAAATATACACTGTGGAACAAACAGCTGTTAAAAGTCACATGGTAATGAAAGTTCAATTAGTAGTGTCCACCTATTCCTCCAGTGAAATGTCAAATCATGCATGGTCTCTTTAGTGTGCACTAGCACACTCCCTAAGCAGTTTCACAAATGTTGGAGAGAAAGTCTTCATGTGAAATCTTTGTGCAGTATTGTTACCTCAAACCGCAACCTGTCACACCAGCGCCTTTACGAACCCTTTGTTCTCATGGAAGGAGCGGGCATATATATATATATATATATATATATATATATATATATATATATAGAAGAAAGGCTGTAGCGGCACGCACTCCGGTTCAATAAAATTCAACTTTTATTTATCTTATGTGATACATAATAAAAGCATCCTATGTATCACATATATATATATATATATATATATATATATATATAATGCCGTTGGCGTCCGCACATGCTATACTTCGATATTCAACTTCCGGGTGCTGTGTCAATGTTGTATCATAGAAGAAAGGCTGTATCGGCACGCACTCCGGTTCAATAAAATTCAACTTTTATTTATCTTATGTGATACATAATAAAAGCATCCTATGTATCACATAAGATAAATAAAAGTTGAATTTTATTGAACCGGAGTGCGTGCCGATACAGCCTTTCACAGCGTGCCGATACAGCGTGCCGATACAACATTGACACAGCACCCGGAAGTTGAATATCGAAGTTGAATATCGAAGTATAGCATGTGCGGACGTGGGTGCATTATATATATATATATATATATATATATATATATCTATATATATATATATATATATATATATATATATATATATATCAAGCAAACTGGAGCACTCACATAACAAAAATAGGCAACTGCCTGGGTGCTGGTTATATAATAATACAAATAGCAACCAAAAAACCGCGCTCACAGGACTTGATTTGTGCAAACAAAGTAACAGGAATAAAACCACTTTGTTTGCACGAATCAAGTCCTGTGAGTGCGGTTTTTTGGTTGCTATATCTATATCTATATCTCTATATCTATATCTCTATATATATATATATATATATATATATATATATATATATATATATATATATATATATATATATATATATATATTAACAGCACTCTTATATACTGCACTGTGTTACCTCATTCTATACTATATATATATACTGCATACATCCATCTGTTCTGGGGTAGAATGAAGGACCCTGTGTAGAATGTAGGGATAAATTCTTCAGTAAGGCATTTTTCAGTAGCAGTATGCACAAAATGTCTCTGTCTTAAATATATTGATAATGGGTTGAGTGCAGAGGACTCTTGTATTTGTCTATATGTATTTTGTGGTCACAGCCTCGCTGCACCCCCGCCTAATGTTTTTAAAAATTAGTGGTGAGCACAACTTTCCCTTGTTTGTTATAGTTATACAGGAGCAGTGACCAGCTCCATGTTGTAGCTCCCACACTTCCCAGCTATAGTCAGGTGATCCCACTGGTGTCTAATAAAAGGGCAGCCAAGTTTGGGAGTTTTACTTTGAAAGCAGCAAGTAAGTTGCAGGTAAAACTTAGTCCCTTGGTAAAACGTATAATTAAGCAATTGGATTCTTAATGAATCAGATGAAAATTAAGCGTAGGACTGGCCAGATATGGGATGACTTTGACGTAGTTGGCCAGCTTAAATATATTGCAATATATGGACAAACAATCCCTGTTTTGTTTAAAGGGTAAGGCATTTTTCAGTAGCAGTATGCACAAAATGTCGCTGTCTTAAATATATTGATAATGGGTTGAGTGCAGAGGACCTCTTGTATTTGTCCGACCAATCCTTCGAAATTATCGTGCAGTTAGTGGGATTCGAACGATCGTACATCTTAAGATTTTTCGGCCGACATCTGTCAGGAAATTGATCAGGTCAAAAAATCTTTGTAGGTCCCAGTGCAATCTATCTATGTTTGCAGGGCCAAGCAGGCAGCTCCCCTTTGTTTTCCTGGCAAATTGGTCTTTTTAGTTGATGGTCAATTCGTACTATCATACGATCGTTCCAAGAAAATCGTGGTCTCACGATGAGGATCTGATCTTTTAAAAATCTCAACATCTATGGCCAGCTTTATATCTACCAGGGAGCTGTTATCTTGTTTTAAGGAGCTGCTATCTGTTTAACCTCCCATTGTTCTTTTGTTAGGCTGCTGGGGGAAAAAGGGAGGGGGAGCGATATCACTCCAACTTGCAGTAAAGAGTGACTGAAGTTTATCAGAGCACAAGTCACATGACTGGGGGCAGCTGGGAAACGGACAATATGTCTAGCCCCATGTCAGATTTCAAAATTGAATATAAAAAAATCTGTTTGCTCTTTTGAGAAATGGATTTCAGTACAGAATTCTGCTGGAGCAGCACTATTAACTGATACGTTATGAAAAAAAGTTTTCCCATGACAGTATCCCTTTAATTAAGGAGTAACTTGATATTAACTCTGGATTGATCGCATTTTTTAACGCACTGGTCACTTTATATTGAATGAACTAAGGGTAAGGCCACACGAGGAGATTCGGGGAGAATTGGCGACTAATTGCCTCGTCTTTTGAGCGACTATCTCCCCGAACTGCCTCAGCGTTTTTCCCCATAGGTTACAATGCAAAGTCGTCTGCGCTAATGCACACGCGGCGATGCATTTTCTATAGTCGCCCAAAGTTGCCTCAGTGAGGCTTTAATTTTGAAGTAAATTTATCAGTTGTTACACCGTTACAAAGTTGTGGAATTTAAGCACCTAGCACTTTAGTTTTTAATTAATCAATCAAGAAAACTCCTCAAGATATAAATTAAGAAAAGTGAAACTTTAGCACGCGGCACTTTATATATAATTCAAAAGTGGAATTGATTGGGGTGATGTTGAAATCAATTGAGATCACAATCAGTAAAATAAGTCAAATAATAAAGACGTGAAAGTTCATTAGGTTAATCTAACAAGTGACTTTTGTGTGATAACTGATCTTGAATCTAGAAAATTCCAGGTTGCAGTATTGAGAATTGGTTAATAAAATCAACAATAAAAAAATTCCTTAGTACAAGTGGGTTTAAGAAACCGGAGAATTTATAGAAAAATCGACACAGCCGCAAACAAGGTTCTTTTTTTCTTTCCTATGCAATTTGAGTGTGTTTACAACTCCTTGGGTGTCTGAAGAGAAAGGAGATTTTTGATTGAGAAGAGTTGACTCTTCCCCTTTTTTCAATAATTATGCTAATTAACCTGTGCTAAGAGCTAATTATAAAAATTTTAATGAGACCAGTAGAAGTGTTTTCTAGTGTGCAACTATATGATAAAGGAAAGCAGTTCTTAATTTGGATACTGCCCACAAGACCAAGGGCTGCTATTCTTTACTTTCACTATTAATGATGATTTTGCTGCTGAGAGCACCAGCTGCAAAGCTTGTGGGTAAAACCTGAACTTATAACTGGAATGACTACAGTGTGTCAAATAGTCTTACTTTACCTTTAATTCTTTACAGGTAAGTGCATTGGACTGCACCTGTGTGTGACTATGAACAATGCATTTGCTGCAGAGAGAAACTGCCATTCTGAAGAGGAAGAAGATTTTATGGCTGGAGGAGACTTAGGAGAAGGTTTTGGGAGAAAGCCAGGAGGCCTGTATGATGGATCAGTGAATCACATGGCAGAGACATTTAAAATAAGAAGGGCGTCAGACAATCAGGGTCACTATCAGCTTGTAAAGAAGAGTGAAGATTCTGGGACTGCAAGTTGTTCTGTGTTAAGAAACAGTGTCTCTGAGGCCAAGACCACACATAAGTTTGGGCAAATAGGATACTCGAGATGCAGACAAAATAGTATAGGTAAGAGTCTTCTTTATTATTCTTGTCCAGTGCCCAAAAAATCAAAGTTATTAGTTTTCTTTCTGCATGTATGTATGGTATAGTGTATATTGTTAAATAAATATTTATTTATTTTTTTGAGAAGTTCGGGTGCATGAGTGTTGAATGATCTTTGACAACTTAAAAAGTTTATGGGCAGATACCATCTGTGCTACCTCTTATTTGCTGAATAGTTATTAGCCTATTAATAAACTACAATCCGCAGCCCTTATCTGCACAATATGAATGGGTGTGCAAGGAGCACCTGTTAAAGGGCTTCCTGTGCTTCCCTTTTGCTGGCCTTTAAACCAGTCAGACAGGAACTAAATGTGGACAAGCACTTGGCTTACTTGTATGTGGGCCATGGTCCCTTTAGAGTAAAAAGAATGATTGCATTTTGCCCCAACAAATTTATTGCAGTGTGTTAGTGTAGAATGATATTAGTGCTGTAAGTGTTGCGGTGAGACCACAAATAGCCCTTGTTGATGTTTATTATATTATGACTGACACATACCTATGTCTATATTTCGTATGTGTATAAAGGGAATACAATATTTTATTACTGCAGTAGAAACTAATTACTGTGCCTGAGGTTGTTCCATGACATGGTGCATGGTTCAATGACTTAGGGTGGTTTTAAGAACTTCTGGACTATCTAGGTTCTAAACACGACTTTTGTTCTCATAAGGTTTCTCTGCCCATTTCACTATTCTACTTGTGCCTTATACGTAGGCATTGGCCATTGCAGTGTCATGTTTATTCTCTTTATGCTGTTTTTCAGAACAGTGATGTGCTTGTATGTAGTTCATTATACCTTAAAGCTAGTGTTTGTGCTATAGAACTGGCTGTTTGTGCCCATTCTTAGGGTAAGACTACAAGGACATTTTCAACGCGATCCGACGCGCTGTGACAAATCATATGCGACAGAAAAAATGCAAGAGATAGAAATGTTGGATGAAGTCGCAGCGTTGATCTGATGCGACACGACTGCAGATCCTGCACGCATGCTTTTTGTCGCAGTGCATCGGATCGCACCGAAAATGTTTGTGTAGTCTTATCCTTACTGTTTTACACAAGCAGCTATGCAGAATAGAGAATAATTGCATGCAGGGGGTGATTTTCAAACATGTGCTAAATTGCACCAGTGCAGTTAGACACAGAAGCCAGTTAGATATTTTCTTTCAGTTTTTAACTTGTAGTAAACAGTTTGAAGATAATTGTTGATTTGTTCCTATTGGCAACAGCACCTGTGCAATTTAGCACCTATGTTAGTAAATGATCCATGCAATCCCGCCTTCATCATTACACCAATCACTTTGAAGGCAAGTATGCGTCAAAGAGAGATTCTTATCTTTTGTCAGTCTGTGGGCTTTTAGTGGGTTAAGAACTCGTTTGCAGCTCCTACTTTATTTATATTTATTGCACAGGGTTATTTATTAAAGTCCGAATGGTTAAAACTTGAAAAATTCAAGTTTTTTTTTTTTTACTATAAAATCAGAATTTTTCGGGATTTATTAAAGCCTGATGCTGCAAAAAGTCAGGAGCTGAAAATCTGGCATCTCAGACCTGCTGGGTCTGAGATGGGAGACTTCCCTATCATATTTGGAAGTTGCTGTGGTCTATGCTGGAATTAGACCGAAAATCCGTCTATTTTGGACTTTTCGAGCAAAAATCCCGGAAAAAACAGAGGATCACCCAGAGCTTGGCAATGTCCTGCCCAAGTAAAATACAAGATTTTTACAGACCGTATATTCAGTCGCATCACCACTAAGTCCTCAAATATCTATTGGATCAACCCAATGTCCATGCCACGTTGGGTTACCTTTTGGCACACAACAAGTAACTCAGAGAGGGGGGGCCCAACTCCCAGATGCAGCGCTGCACCTTGACAGACGTTTCGCCACCAATCGTGGCTTTGTCAAGAGGCCGGAGATCCATACATTACGTAGTTTTAAAGAGAGCATCACATGACTCTGGTGTGAACTGCTGCAATGATGTGTGTTCCATTCGAAATTGTTACAAATGCATGCGTTTCACGCTTGCGCACTTAATCTCTCCTCCGATGTGTATCCCCACAACTTTAGTATTAGTATTCAAAGTGAATGATGTCTTAATAAAAAGTCAATATCCAAATTTCTGGGAGTACAAACTAGTAGTCCATCATGGCAAAACCTGTCACTAGGGAGGAAGAGGCGAGTAATATGGAAGAACAAAATATAACATCACTGCAGTTATGACACACCATGGCAAGATGATAAAATCACAAGTAAACACTAATTTCTAATTTTTAGTCATACCAAATGTTAATTGGAGAAAGTCTTTATTTCTGGTGATCTGAAACCAACTGAACTGAAAACAACCCTTTAATTTAAAAATGTACTATACCCTTCCAGTTTAGAAGGCTCACTAAGAGGAGATGTAGAGCGCTGCACCTTCGATCTTGCAGAGTCACCTTTTTGCCTTTTTGGAAGACAGTGTACATCTGGAAGCAGCGTTTTATTTTATTTATTTTCTTTATGAAGTATTAAGCACTATAAACTTTCTACCGGAAGTTTTGTAGGTGGATTTTTAACTTGAAAAAATGTAGTGTTACAGTTCCTTTAATGAAACTCGGATTCTGCTACAGATTCTGCTACAAATAAGGAAGGTATAAAGTGATTATCACTTTAGAATAGAGTTGGTGACCCCTCCTCTCAGAGCTAATTTAGAAAGACATAAGGCGTATGATGAAAATCTAAACTTTAAAATTAGAAAAATGGTCAAAAATAGAAAATAATGGAAAAAGTCTATATTTCAGGTGAACTATCTGAAACCAACGGAACTGTAAGGTGAAGAACCTCTTTAAATTCCTAGTACTGTTATCATCACATTTGTCACTATGAAAAAGAACACATCACTCATTTATTGCGGTCAGTGGGTTATGTGCCCAAAAGTTTTCTGTATCTTACTGCTATGTCATTTTTGTGTGAGTGCAGATGCAAGTTCAGAAGTGTCTAATGAAGAGCTAAAGCAGCGGCTTCAAGAATTAACAGAGGTAAGTGGTGCTGCATCTCTATGTGTTCATGTAACTTAGCCATGATATGAATGAAACCATTACTCACACCACAGCTTTGGACAGATCCAATTTTAATTAAAGTGGACCTGTCACCTAGACACACAAATCTGTATAATAAAAGTCCTTTTCAAATTAAACATGAAATCCGATTTCTATTTTTTATTAAAGCATTCATAGCTGTTGTAAACTCATTTAAACATCTCAACTGTCAATCAATTATTGTCTGCCCCTCCTCTATACCCTGGGCATAGAGGAGGGCAGACAATTACTTTTACTTTCCATTCAGCAGAAATTGCTGTTCTCCCCACATTCCCCCTGTCTCTTTACCATTTAATTGTGTAGTCAGGGCATGGGGATGGACATCAGGTCCCCCATTCTGGTGCACAAACAAGATTCTGAGATGATACAAGGCTTTTCTTAATAACAGTGTCCACAAAATGGCTCCTGCCTGCTTGCTATAATGATGAATTCCCAGACCGAAGGAAACCAGATTCAAATAATTCATATAGTGTAATTAAAGTTCATTTTTGCTTGACTTATGTGATTAAATGGGATTCTGAATATTTTTTTTGGGTGACGGGTCCCCTTTAAATGAGTCAGGGTAGTGCTGTATATTTGATAAAATCCAAGATTCTTAAGCCATAGGAACACTTCCTTGAGTTTAATTAGCACTTACTACTTGTATGGCATGTGACACGTGTTTTTTCACACATTTGTCATCTGAGCAATATTCAGCTCAGCTGTGGGCAACATAAAGCTCAGAATTGTTCCCAATTTCTTTGTATGCAAATTACCCGCACCCACAGGTGTGATTCCCAGCAGTTCTATGAGGATTTTTGCCTTCTCTCCTCAGTACTTTAATGTTGTGTTTCACATTTCTTGTTGAGAAATATAATTAAAAGTCATGGTTAGGAACAACAATTCCATGTCTAGTTTAGGAGAAAATCTAAATGATATAATTTGTTTACTTTTTAGGAGGTAGATTTTTTAAGAATAGAACTTGAGGCATCTCAGAGGCAGCTCAATGGAAAAGATGAAGCACTAAAGCTGCTACAAAGCATGGTGAGTGTTTATGTTCACTGACTGTAAAAATGATACGTGATCAAATGAGGGTCTGGTTAGACATTTTTATTACTTCTAATGTTAGATAACCTAGAGCAGCACAGCCAACTTTTCCCTTGGAGCAAGATATTTAGCTGAAATACTATAGATTGTCGACTGAATAATAACAAAAATGATATATATATATATATATATATATATATATATATATATATATATATCCAGCCAGATCGCACTCCTTGCATAAAACATAGTGTTTATTGACTTGAATAAAATGTAGTCAAAACAGTCTCATTTGCAACATTGTGTATAACTTCCCTTACAGAGTCAAATAAATAATATAATATGCGCTACTGCACAATACAAACTCTTCAAAAAGGGAAGGAGAATTTCCCGAAATGTCGCGTGAGTGCTGAAAGATGTGGCGAGTTTATTTGACTCTGTACGATAAGTTATACACAATGTTGCAAATGAGACTGTTTTGACTACATTTTATTCAAGTCAATAAATGCTATGTTTTTAGCAAGGAGTGCGATCTGGCTGATTGTTATGTATTGGAAGATAGCAGAATAACTCACCACAATACAGATCTGCACCATAATTACTTTTATATAGGCTACATGATTTGTGCATCACAATCGTTGGAATAATAATATATATTTTTATATATATATATATATATATATATATATATATATATATATATATATATATATATATATATATATATATATATATATATATATATATATATATATATATATATATATATATATATATATATATATATATATATATATATATATATAAAATTGTAGAAAGGACCAGCACTCCGTTTTCCAAAGAATTCAATGATTTATTAAAATCTCACAGTGTCTCCAACGTTTCGGCCCACTTTGGGGCCTTTATCAAGGATACACCTTCCAACCTGTTCTATCACAGTGAGAGATCACCATCTGCTAGGTTCTGTCTCAAGAAACAACTAAATGTGCAAATGCAAACTCCCAACCTCTCTTAGCTCAGTGCTGACAAACACTTGTCATATATTTGCAAACGATCACTGACCGTGCCATGACCCAGCATTTCATGCAGTCATGGGGATTCCCTTCACTTTATGTATGTTATACAGTATAGCTTCTTACAGTCATTACTGTGCAGCAATTGGTGTCTAAGATGGGTTCTGGTGAGTTATGCCAACAATGCTGAATTCTACCAGTTTGAATGCATATGGGATAAAAGCAGATTTTATTTAATGTTCTGGCTTTAACAGCTGTGTGATGGGTGTGATACTCCTCAGACCCTATGCAGAAGTGACTCCAAGCTAGATAAACACCTATATGATTCTATCAGTGTGGCTTACACTCACACCAAGAGTTTATTTATTTGCCTGATTGATGAGAAAATCTAATTTTATCTACAGCTGTGCTATAATGTCCTATAAAGTGCTAAAGTTACAGGAGGCAAATAAAGTTACTCAATAAGACCTTATGCTTATTGGCCTCATGGGTAAGATATTAAGATATTACATGTTTTGGACTCATAGAGTGTTGTTTCTTTGCTTTCTTACTATTTGGGATTGGCCATGGTTCATAAATCTAGTTTATCCTGTTTCTCTGGTATTCATTGTCATTCCCCTGGATTCTATAGCCTCTTACGTCATGGGAATTACATTAAAAGATTAGTGTGACCACTCTAAAGGAAAAGTATTCCTCCTATGTGAACAGCATTATGAAGTCCTTAAGTGAAAGCCATTGGAAATATAACAAGCTGGTCTGTTTATTTGAGCTCACTGAACAGAAGAAGAATAAGCCCTTGTATATCTCTCCTGCAGCATGAGAGTTTCTTAAAGGGGTTGTTCACCTTCCAAACACTTTTTTCAGTTCAATTGTTTTTAGATTGTTCCCCAGAAATAAAGACTTTTTCCAATTACTTTCCATTTTTTATTTTGTACCGTTTTTCCAAAATCTAAGTTTAGATTCTATTGTTCCTGTCTCTGGTGTTTGAGTCTGGCAGCTCAGTAATTCAGGTGCAGATTCTGAACTATTACAATTTCAGTTACATTTTAGTTGATACATTGCTCAGCAGCATCTCTGGAGTATTAGCAACTATTGTATCAATTCTAACAGCTGCATGTAATGAAACCCAGAGATTCTGCTCAGCTGGGACAAAGATAAGAAATGTATCAAATAAATGTATCGGTTTAGAATAGTTTACAGGGTCGGCGACCCCCCTCCCAGAGCTGCTTTAGAAGGTGAAAAATTACACGTTATGCTTCAATATTAGAAAGTCACACATAGAAAATTGAAAGTAACTGGAAAAAGTCTTTATTGCTGGTGAACTATCTGAAACCAACTGAACTAAAAAAAAGTTTTAAAGGTGAACAACCCCTTTAAGAGACACAACACAGAATGGTTGTTTGAAGGGACACATGAGCTGCTGTGTGACCATTTGTGGCAGACAAATAAATGCAAAAATGGACTTAATAATGTAGAAATACATTAATTTTAATATTTCCCCATAAAATGTAATTAATCAACACACGGAATATATCTGTGAATGAGAGGTCTGATAATGTTGGAGTGAATGTTTTTTCCATATTGCAAACTGTAGAGCATTGCAAACTGCTGAGTCTTGCTGGAACCAGCCAGTTAGAGCAGGGCGACGGTTGTAGCAATAATAAAGGTTGAAGAACTCACAGAGAAATCAAATATTTAAACAGCTGTAAGAAAAATGAAAAAAAAAAAAAGCCACTTGTTCCATTGGTCATAGAGTTATTCCCACAGGGAACACTGATAAGAGCAAGTCACATAGTCGTCTGAGATTGTGCCTGTCGGTGTGACTGTAATAATTGTAACATTAATGTTTTGTTGAACTCTCTCTAATATCTGATAAAAGCAAGGCATCATTCTTATCTCTGTATGGAAACCTTTTTTATTCTCAGGCTATGTTAGATAAAGCTACAAGTCACACAAAGGAAATGCTTCAAAAGGCTGAGCAGGAACGGAGGACTTTGGAAAAGGTCAGTAAAATGCATCTTTTATATTTAATCTTAGTGGTGCTTGGGCTGTTTCAGTGTTACTGCTCTGTCACAAGTTGCTTTGTGCCAGTGACATGCAGGGGTATCAAAGGTACATTTTCTGGCAATAATCACAGATGGAGTGGGGCTACTTTTGCTTCCCCATGACGTCAATAGTAGAAGTTGAGATTTGTTCAGATTAAGTACAAGGTACAGTTTTATAACTACAAAAGTGAAGGAAACCATTTTTTTATATTATTTGCTTAAAATGTACTCTATTGGGGATGGCCTTCCAATAAATCTGAGCTTTCTGGATAACAGGTTTCCGGTAAGTGATCCCACATCGTATTCTGTACAGAGATTGTCCTGAGCTACAGGAAATGTACAGCCTTGAATGTTACTGCCATTTTATGGTTCACGTGGGACTCAAACTTCATTAGAGGCCCAAACAATTATCTTTTCCTCACAGATCTGCTGTTTCTGCTTCCCCAGGAGATCAGTGTTTTGGAGTGGGAAATTCAGTTTGATCAGGTCAGACTTAAAAACCTAGAAGAAACTTGGAAAGAGAAATATGAGCGGTATGTAAGGCTCTGTTCCAGTACTTTTGTTTCAAACTATGGGAAAGGTGTGAGTAAATAGAGTAAGACGTTGACCAAGAAAAAACAGTGCAATATACTGTAATGGGTGTTTCCTTGGCACACTGTTCTTAGAGGAACAGTAACACCAAAAAATTAGTCTTTTAAAGTAATAAAAATATAATGCACTGTTGTGCTGCACTAGTAAAACTGCTGTGTTTGCTTCAGAAACTCTAAAATAGTTTATATCAACAAGCTGGGGGGCAGCCATTCAAAGCTCAAAAAGGAGAAAAGGCACAGGTTGCACCGCAGATAACAGATAAACTGTAGTATACAATGTGATTCTTTAGAACTTCTGTTATCTACTGCTGGGTTTCTGAAGCAAACACACCAATTGCATGCAACAGTGCATTATATTGTCATTCCTTTAAAACACTTTAATTTTTTTGGTGTTACTGTTCCTTTAACATTGAAAGCAAAATCCATTCCTGTTCTGCTAGATATCCCTCTTCTGAGTACATTTCTCTGCAAGGGGAACTTTTTTGCACTAAGAAATTCATCACACTGTGGTGGATGCTTATTAAAGGGGAACTCCACAAAAACATAACTTAAGCTTTTTGAAACGTAAACATAATTTCAAGCAACTTTGCATTTAAAAAAAATATGCAGACTTTTCATGATTTTTTAATGGTTTCTGACAGTTCCCTAAGCCGCTACCCTGCTCTCCTGCTGATCTGTCTACTTTTCTGAGCTGGCTGACTATGGTTACTTTGTATCAACAGCCTGCATCCTCCAAACCCCACAATTCCCTGCACATGCAATTTCAATAAGAAATGGAACATCACAGTGCAATGCATTGTGGGTTATGTAGTTCCTGCATGCTGTCTTTAAGCTGTGGAGTAGTTGTTACAATTTGTAGCATCAGTGTTTAAGTCCTTACTTCCCTGCCAGGATTTCAGATGATGCAGAAAGAGAATAACTGTTAAACAGCTGAATTTCAGCATAGAAAATGGCATTTATTCATACTTTTTGAAGAAACAGGTAACTGTGATAGATATATTAGGGGTTTCTGGGTTATGTGGTCCTCTTTATAAAATTTTGGTTTGGAAGCCGGAGTTCCCCTTTAAACACTTTGTATTAAAATGTTTGTTTTTGTAAAACATTTTTCATTTAGCATTTTTAACTATTTTACAAATACAAAACATTCTACATGTTTCTTATCTTATATCTACAACCAGTTCTTACCTTGTTTCTAGCTTCTGCTAGGTTGAGACAGGAAAGCATTAGCAACGTTTCTTCACTATATGTTTAGCAGCTCACAATTCACTTGTAGTCTGTTCTAGTGGCCCTGGTATAAAAGTAACAATATTGCAGGGCCATAGCCTTTTGAAAACATTTCCACTGTAAAGATATGTTTTAGCCTCATACAGAGGCATTTGCAGACTAAACATTTCATATACATTTGAATATAAAATTCTAAAATAATTACTTTTCATTTAGAGTCCTCTGTGAAAATGCAACAATCAAAGAAACTCTAGAGTTCCGGACGAATGAAATGAAGTCACTCAAGTCTGAGAATACAAGTAAGCATGGAATATTTTGTACTGTTTTTAACACGTGTTTAGGGAAGGATTGCAAGGTCCACTGGCTTTTTTCCTCAGCCCTCATTAATGGATTGTATATAGTGAATAAAGTACCCCCTCTTGTAAAATATAAGGCCGAGTGTTTTTATACAGGTCATGGAACTCTGAGGTAACTTCTAATATCCTCATATTGTGCAACTGGGGGTACTTTATTTATTATAATACACAAATTTCAGTGAGTCATGTGACAGAAATGACATCAGAACTAACTGTTTATAATGATAACATCAGAACTCACCGTTTATAAGGATATAATTTACAAGATATTCATGGCTTTTGTGTATTATAATGAATTATGGCACCCTGCACTCCTGCCTGAACATGTTCACAGTCTGATCATCCTCACTGAATCCACATCCCTTTTACTGAAGCCCTGTCCCTTTCTTGCCAGTTTGGGACCTCTCATTTGACAGGACGTGTCTTGCCTGTTCCCACCATGATGGCAGCCCTAAGTTTTAGCCTCTGTGAATATCCTGCAAGCACAACATTTAAAGGGAGCTAAATGCAGTGCATGGAACTGCTGCTGGAATATGTGGTGTTAGGATCATACAAAAAGGATAATATTTTCATAAAATAATAATTGACTAAAGGAGTGTGGTGCATTTTTTATCTACCACAGGGTGTAGAGTGCAGCCAGACCAAGGAAAGAAGCACTTTGTAAGTGAGCATTAAATGGTGTGCTTTTGCAATTCTTCCCTGGCTGAGCAAATTACGATCTTTCGGAAAAATTGTTAGTTTTCAATACAGATGTGTAGAGCTGAATTGTCAGATACACAGGTAGAAACAATAGAATTCTATCTGACAATTCAGCAGTTCAGCAGGTCAATATTCGGGTGCTTTCAATGGCGCCCAATTATAATTTTCTGACCAGCCTGAGCCAACCAATATCCATGTCTTCTGCCAATATTGTTTCGGCTTGTCTCCTGCTATACGTGCACGGAATATTTTATAAAACTTTGTTTCATATGATATTATCTGTGCATCTATGGCCACCTTTTGTTACTATTACCCTCTATGCAAAAAGCTCACTCATTATTGTCATCATTCTGCTCAAAGCCTGCTGCTTAAAGGTTAAGTATACTGTACCCCATGTTCAACATGAATTATGTTTATTTCTTAAAGTATACATTTCACATTTTGAAATTTAAAGTATATAATGAGCTGCTTTTTACCAACAAACCATGCTTCACAGTGGACAGCTAATTTGTTTTGGCAGCACTTATTTGAACCAGAAAGTAGAATGTGACTACTCGCTTGTGGCTTCTCTGCTCATTTCTATAGCAACATCTGTAGCTTTAAGGAGAACTAAACTGAAAAATGAATAAGGCTAAAAATGCCATATTTTATATAATGAACTTATTGCACCACCCTAAAGTTTCAGCTTCTCAATAGCAGCAATGATCCAGGACTTCAAACTTGTCACAGGGGGTCACCATCTTGGAAAGTGTCTGTGACACTCACATGCTCAGTGGGCTCTGAGCAGCTGTTGAGAAGCTAAGCTTAGGGGTTGTCGAAAATTTTCAAGTAGAAAACAAGGTTGGCCTGTAATATAAGCTGATGCTACAGGGCTGATTATTAAATTCTGATGCTAATTGCACTGGTTTCTGAGCTGTCATGTTATAATCATCTGTATAAATTACCAATCAGCCTTGTACTGTGACATTTATATTCTACCTGTACTGTATATTTTGAGTCGGTCCCTAAGCTCAGTAATGTACATTGCAGAAGTTTTCAGAAGAGCAGTTGCACATTATATATACAAGTGCTTGATGGAAATGGGAGCTTATCTGGCATTTTTCCATTCTGATTTCAGGCACATACTGTTTCAGCAGGTTTTGCATTTTAGTATTTCATATGAGGTTGAAATTATTGTAATTTTTTTTGCCTTAGAGTTTCTTGTAATATTTGTCAGTTAAGTAAATATACTTACAGTATGTTTTGAACACATTGTTTTTGTTTTTTTTAGTTCTAAATCAGCAGTGCCAGGAACTTCTTGCAATGCTTGATGTAAACCAGCAGAAAGTATTCCAGGACAACATGTCTCTAAATAAAAGCAGTTTAGCAGACGTCACAGCAGTTGAAGTAAGACACTGACAATGTTGTTGTAACAATACTGCATATGGCTGAAGTGGGGTTACAATGACCTTTTGGTGCTGTTTCTATAGAAATTATTAATATAAGTAATTTTTAGCACAGGAAGCAGTTTAAGAACTCTTACAAATACTGTATGTAGATAGATATAGACACAGCCTGGCACCATATCATATGCTTATTTGATACTTATTGCATATCTTATTAATGTGTTAAATGTAAGTTGCATTGTACTGAATACCATTTTTACAGCAATCAACAGACAGTATTTTCTATGGAAAATGTCTATTAATATTGAGCACAGTCACTACCTTTGAAATTGCCTGCATAGCCACTACGGTGGTTGTCCTTTCACCCCGTCTAATTTATGGTTCTAGTCCCTACAACATGTTCTTTCCCCTCCTGCAGCTCAGTCTTGTCCCATAGCCCATTTTTCTTGTGGATCTTCTAAGGGACTTGGCAGCTTTTCTTTTTCTGGCAGGCTGTGACCTGCTGCCTGTTTTGGTGTGAACAGAAATGCATCTGAGTATGAAACGGATATTAGCAATTTTTGGTAGAACAGTGATTGAAAAACGAAGCTAGTGACGGTCTGTGTCTTACAGAGTTTGCAGTTTGTTCTGGTTAAACTTGCTTGATGGGTGAAATCAGTCATAATACTCTCAGAGAATGGTGATTGTTGCTCAAAAAAACATGCAGCGTTCTACCCAAAGGTAAACTAACCCATGAATGCTGCAGGTTGGATAGCCCCGGTATAAGTAAGAGGCTGCCTATACCTGATGAGTGGGGCTTGAGCTTTAGCCTATGTCTATACCCCTTAAAAACAACTGGGTTGCAGTAAATAAATGTTCAATCTTCAAGAATCATTGACCGCGGAGTTACCAAGGAGTTTAATGACCATATAAAAACACAAGGCCGAGTGTTTTTATTCAGGTCATGGAACTCCGAGGTAACGTCTAATATCCTCATATTTTGCAACTGGGGGTACTTTATTTATTATAATACACAAGTTCCAGTGAGTCATGTGACAGAAATGACATCACTACTCACCGTTTATAACTGATGTCATCATTAGTCACCGTTTATCAGGATATAATTTACAAGATATTCATGGCTTTTGTGTATTATATGGATATATATTTACAGTTAATCAGAATGTTTGAATTTGTTAGTGAAACACTCTGTGATGCAGGTTTTCTATTGCTGCAATGTGTTTAGTGCTACTTGTATCACTAGTTTTACGTATTTAGGAAGATTTCTGTGCATTGCATCACAATTATTTCCACTCATGGGGAATGATTATGAATAGGTTTAATACCAAGGGATTTCTGTATTTATTAGCTTGCAGTGCTTGGCGCCTGTACCTGCAGCGATGGGGGACCTTGCTCCTGTGCCAAAATTTCTGCTGCTACTCGTAAACAGCTGCTTCAGCTCAGTCATGAGGTAATGTATAGCTGCTCTGTACTAGTGCATGCATTTGTGTATCATGTTATTTAAAAAACATTATCTGCTATTTTCCTGTGTTTTAGGGTGAAAGACAGATTACTGCTCCCCACATCCTTATACATTTAAAACCATCTTTATGCATTTAAATAATTTATTTTTGTGGGGATAAAATGGGAATGTTTCATTGGATACAGCATTCACGCTTTGCACGTGGCCTTAAGTTATGTCATCTTTCTTAGGTTTATGTTGTATATGACATTTTCTCTGCCAATAAACAAAACTTCAGCAGAAGGCCACTGATGCATGCAGGGATGTCTGTAAACACTTCACAGGATGAACACTGTTGCAATGCCACATACAATTCACCAAAACTTCCCAGCAGGATGGCACAGTGACTATTTCATAAATAAAATATTCCCCAGAACTCATAGCAGGATGACACTGTGACAATTCAATGTATAATAACCCAGAACAATAACATACATTAGAACACATAAATATCATATTTCAGGCTCACAATTCTGGCTCATGAAGGCAAGGAAAAGGTTAATTGTGTCTCAGTGATTTAATGAATGAGCCAAATTCCTGGTACAAAAAAAGTCTTAATAAGGATAGTGTATGGGGGAAGGCCATGATCAGACGACTAGAGAAGAGTTATAACAGTGGCAGGTATTATTAATGAAATAGCAGTCAGGAGCACTGTAGGATCAGAGGCAGCTTTAAAGGCAGCAATACCTTTCTTGCTACATTCACAGACTTCCAGGACACACTCCTCAAATGTTTGGTGTACTAATAATTTTTATGGACTGCGGCTGCCCCCTTACCTTTGTGTGTGCCTTGGTGCAACAGCATCTGTCTCATGATGAGTCAGAGGAAATGGAAGACAGAATGGAGTAGCAGTGAGTCAGTGTGTAAGTAAGGGATACAATGCAATTGGATCTGTGATCCAATCTCATTCACACCTGAATTCACACAAATTTGTCCACGTTCCAGCCAGGCAGACCAAGCCCCTAAAGCTAGGTGGGCGCTAGGCAAATGCCTTGGGCGCCAAGTGGTAAACTTGCATTGATGGCCTGGCATATATATGGTATCTGTTGCTTTTCTTTTTCCATATCTTCGGTAATGCACTAGGATTTATGCTAATGAAACCTAAATTGCTTACCATATTGTACGCTTTGTATTTCTGGCTTGGCAGCTTGAAGCAGAGAAGAAGAGTAAAGAAGAAGCATATATAATGGCGGACGGTTTCCGAATTGCCTTTGAGCAGCAGTTGAAGCGTAGAAATGATGTGGGTTTGCAGCTAGATGATATGGAGAAGCTCTGTAAAAAGGGAAACAAAATATTACCCAACTGGAAGCTCCTTAAAGAAAATGGTAATTATTTTAATGTCTTTCAAGTGCAGTGTCACATAAGTTTTTAGCTTCTTTATTTGCTGATGTCATTGAAGAAAACTTTTTTTAAATGTATTAATTGCCATATTTCCACCCTGTTTTTATTGAGCTTGCATGTTTTTCCTATGCTTGCTTTTCTTCTGTCCAGTTGCTTCTCCTACAGCACAATTACATACTGAATTATAGGCCTGTGTGTGTTTTTGTTACTGTGCTCCACTAAGGCAAGGACGCATGAATGACCATTATCTGTGAAGTGCAGTGCCACCAGTTATAAACACAAGATCAAATTGTGTTAAAGTCACAGAAATCTGTTGCCAGTATACCAGAAATAAAATATTTTATGTATATTTAATTTGTTTTTGTTTTTTAAGGACACCTATTTTCAAGAGAAAGTTACAAAGGCTTAGGACAGAAATTAAAGAGCATGCTAATTTCACCTGCCGACTGTAAAAATGTAGAAAGCCTGGATGAACCACAAGAGATCCTCAAGAAACTAATAGATTTGGTAAGTGGTGCTTTTTTAAGGTTTTGGTTTTTTTCATGATTTCCTTTTTTAGATTAGATACAAGTTCAAATTCCACTGAGCAAACACTCCTTTACAAGGTATGTGACAGTAAGAATATGGTAGAGTTTGGGGTTTTAACTGAATTGTAGCACTTTTTGCAGAATCCTAAGTGTTCAGCTGTGCCTAAGGTGGAGGCAGACAGGGAGATTAGTCACCCAGCGATAAATTTTCACTATTGAGGGTGACTAATCTCCCCGAAATGCCTTCCCGCTGGCAAGAATACGAATCACTGGCCGGATGGCATACGATTTCTGATGTTGCCTCACAAGGAAACTTTGGGTGACTTCAGAAATCCGAAACGATTCGTATGCCATCCCGCCGGCGATTCGGATTTTTGCCAGCGGGAAGGCATTTCAGGGAGATAAGTCGCTCACAGTAGTGAAGATTTGTTGCTGGGCCACCACCCTTAAAGTCATATGACTTTTTTTATTTCTTGAATTCAAATATGCAAATTAGGCTTTGCAATAAAATTTTGTATTTGGGTGAATGGTTTTATTTCTGGTTTAGCTGAATCCAAAAAAAAATATGTATTTGGTGGATCCCTAGATATAATATGGAATAAGCTGCCACTGCGTTATATTTTTCATGTGACTTTGCCTGTAACATTACTTTGTGATTGAATTCATTTCACAGCTTAATGATAAAGAAGAGGCATTAGCTCATCAAAGGAAAGTAAGCTATATGCTTGCACGGACCATGGAAGAAAAGGTAGATCCAGCAACAATCACAAAGAGTGACGCTGAAAGAGATCTGTGTGCAAATAATTTACAACATAACAGTTTAGATAAAAGACTGACAACTCACCATTGCACGTGTCTTACATATGGCACTTCATCCGATTCTCTGGATTCAGCTGAGGGCAACATATCACTGGAGGAGTCTAAAAGGACAATTCAAACCTTATTTTCTTCCCTGCCAAAGGAATCATCACCTAAACTTGCCTGTGTACAAACTACAGAGTCAAGTGCTGAGCGTGACACAGAGCCAGCTGGAGAGAAGCACACTGACACATAAAATAGATTAGAGAGCTTATAATTAATGACTAGATATTTTTGCTATACAGTTCTGAAGAAGTTTACAGAATATGCACCTAATAAGCACAGTAAATTAGTTTGGCCAGTATATTGAAATATAGGACCATTTGTGCATTGCCATTTTAAAATATTTGTAACAAATTTTAAAAAAAATAGTATTTATTTTTATTCTCAATATTCTTATTCAGGTGAGCATATAATTGAGCATATCATTGTGTGTATAACTTACAGGGTGTTGTTTGTGAATGAGGTTCAGGATCAGACTGCTGTCTTTAGTACCAGACATACTGGAAGGCATATCACGAGGAAGTCTGGGAGCAAGCCTAGTTGATGAGCCATTGTGATACCACTACTGAAAGGTTCATTGCAGTTTGTGTTGTGGTTTTTAGGCATTCCTTTACCTTGCTCCATATATATTACTATTATAAAAATTAAAAGTGATTACATTTTGATGAATGCTAAAAAATATATATAAGTACTTAGTCAAGATTTAAAAATCTGACTCTTTAAAGAATTGTCCGAGTTTGGCTACAGCCCTTCTGCATTCCCTTCTTGATTGTACCGTAGTCATCAGACGATCACTTAAAGGAGAACTAAAGCCTAACTAAAGAAGTAGACTAGAAATGTTGTACATTATGCTTAGGCTCTGTACCAGCCCAAGACAACCACAGCCCTTTAGCAGTAAAGATCTATGTCTCCAAAGATGCCCCAGTAGCTCGCCATGTTATTTTCTGCTGATTCACTACACATACTCTGTGCTGCTGTCACTTACTGAGGTTAGGGACCGACTCACAATATACAGTGCACATAGAATATAAACAAAATAAGGCTGATTAGTAATACAGATAATTACTACATAGCAGCACAGAAACCAGTGCAACTAGCATCAGAATTTAATAATCTGCCCTGTAGCATCATCTAATATTACAGGCCAACCTCATTTTCTGCTTGATAATTTGTGACAACCCCTAAGCTTAGCTTCTCAACAGCTGCTCAGAGCCCACAGTAAGGATAATTTATATCTTAGTTTGGATCAAGTAGAAGGTACTGTTTGATTACTACAGAGAAAAGGGAAACATTTTTAAAAACTTGTATTATTTGGATAAAATTGATTCTATGGGAGTGTCACACATTTATGAAGTTTGAAGGTTCTCAACTTCTGGCCACATAATCATAAAAGGGAAGAGGATAATTAAGCTGTGGTTGTTTAAGCTGTGGGTAGATAATTTTCAGGTTAGACATACTGCTTTAACACTTCAATTAAACATCAAAAATTGCAAGTTTAGAACAGACGTACGTAAGCTGGCTACTTGCTGGCAGATTAGTCCTTTCTTCCAAATAATTCAATTGTTGGCCAGGTTGGTAAGCAATGATTGAGACCCAGCTTTCTGGCAACTGGTCTAATGATCTTATGACCTGGGGAAGACATAATACCTATATGGCCGGATCAATCAAAATTGTTGATATTAGCTGCCCATATGCAGCCCACTGTTTTAATAGGGCATCTGTAGCAGCATTTTAATGGTAAAGAGCCATGTCTCCAAAACTGTCCCCATTAATGTCTTCAACTGCTGTTGGCACTGCTCTTCTCAGTTAGCACCTATTGCAGATGCAGATGGTCTGATCAAAATGATATGGAAAGGACCATTCTGAAGGCCCATGTGTAATGGGCCCGAAGGCACAGTCATAGTGTAGACCAAAGAGGAGACCAGACCAGGTTCGAGGTACAAGAGGGTTTATCCAAAGAATCGTCAAAATACAGGCAAATAGGTCAGACCAGGCAGAAGACAAGCAGAATCGAAAAACAGGCAGAAATCGGTACACAAGAATCAATATAGAAGATAACACCCAGGAACTCTGTAGCAGGAACCTATAGTTGGGCAAGGACTGGAAGGGGAAGTGCGTTTAAGTAGTCCCTGGGTTGGCGCCAATTTTGACGCGCTTGCGTCAGACGCAGACGCCAGCGTCCTCACGCTGGCGTCTCGACGCCGGCGCCCGATTCTGACGCCGGCGTCCGTTCCGTCGCCGACGACCAATCCTGGAGTGGGAAAAAGGTGAGGTCATAGACCTGTGCCCAGCAGGAGCCATGTGGTGAGGCAGGCAGTCGCCATCTTGGACGCCATCTTGAGAACATGAGATAGATTCCATTACACCATGCCTCTTAATTATCATAGAGGTGCTACTGCCAGAACTGTGCAATACAATGGAAAAGTTTGCAGTAATCCTTTATTTGACTTCAGACTTTAAAGGAGAAGAAAAGTGTTGTTACACTTGGGGGTGCCAAAAGTTAGGCTCCCCAAGTGATTGTATTTACTTACGTGACATCCCAGGCCAGTGTTACTATGAGGAGAAACCCGCACCAGCCTGGGGTTATACCAGTGAGCACCACAGAGCGATCGTCTTCCTGCTTCTTCTGTCTTCTGGCGGCAGCGCAGTTGCGCAAAAAAAATAAAAATCTATTTAGTTCTACTGCGCATGTGTCTGCCCCGGGAAATTTGAAAAAAGAACCTCTCTGCTGGTAATGTCAAAATGATAAAGACAGGACCTTACACAGCCAGGTTGTTGGCAATCCCCCTGGCTTGGATGGAGAGCAGACCTTTAAACTACATTGCAATATCATTTAAATAACCATATCTAAGGTGAACTACTACCCCTTTAAAGAGGTTGTTCACCTTCCAAACACTTTTTTCAGTTCAGTTGTTTTCAGATTTTTCCCCAGAAATAAAGACTTTTTTCAATTGCTTTCCATAATTAATTTTTTACTGTTTTTCCAAAATCTAAGTTTAAAGTTGAATGTTAGTGTCTGTGGTGTTTGAGTCTGGCAGCTCAGTAATTCAGGTGGAGACTCTAAACGGTTACAATTGTGCAACATTTAGTTGATACATTTCTCAGCAGCATCTCTGGAGTATTAGCAACTATTGTATCATTTCTAACAGCTGCCTGTAATGAAACCCAGGGATTCTGCTCAGCAGGGACAAAGATAAGAAATGTATCAATTAAATGTATCAATTTAGAACAGTTTACAGGGTCAACGACCCCCCCTCTCAGAGCTGCTTAAGGGTAGGGACACACTGGGCGATTTGGGGAGTTTTAGTCGCCTGGCGACTAATCGCCGCGACTTTTCTCCCCGAATGCCTCCCCTCGCTCTGCGCCTGGCTAAAATGAAAAATCGCCTGCGCTAATCACACGCGGCGATTCGTTTTCCGAAATCACCCGAAGTTGCCGCACGAGGAAACTTCGGGCGACTTTCGGAAAACGAATCGCCGCGTGTGATTAGCGCAGGCGATTTTTCATTTTAGCCAGGCGCAGAGCGAGGGGAGGCATTCGGGGAGAAAAGTCGCGGCGATTAGTCGCCAGGCGACTAAAACTCCCCAAATCGCCCAGTGTGTCCCTACCCTTAGAAGGTGAAAAATGACACTTTACACTTCAATATTAGAAAAATGTTGACACGTAGAAAATAGAAAGTAATGGGAGAAAGTTGTTATTTCTGGTGATTTGTCTGAAAACAACTAGTTGTTTGAAGGTGAACCACCCCTTTAAGAAATAATGGACCATTTCCCCAAGTCTCAACAGCTTGTTTGTGTGCTTGTAATTTTGCTTGTCCATTTTAAACCAGCAGATGTGGCTTCTGTATGGGGCCTAGAGTTCCCACCTTTACTGGAAACAAATACCGGCCTTCATATATATTCATCTTTTTTCCCTATTAATAACACTGGGATCAATCAAAGGGCATTAACTCAAGGGATGAAAACATAATTATGCCTCTTTATAGGTCCCTGGTGAGGCCTCATCTGGAGTATGCAGTGCAGTTTTGGACTCCAGTCCTTAAGAGGGATATAAATGAGCTGGAGAGAGTGCAGAGACTTAGGGGCAGATGTATTAAGGGTCGAATATCGAGGGTTAATTAACCCTCGATATTTGACTGGAGAATTAAAATGCTTTGACTTTGAATAACGAAGTCGAAGGATTTTGCAGAATTCGTTCGATCGAAGGAATAATCGTTCGATCGAAGGATTAAATCCTTCGAATCGAACAATTCGAAGGATTTTAATCCATCGATCGAAGGATTATCCTTCGACCAAAAAAAGATAGCAAAGCCTATGGGGACCTTCTCCATAGGCTAACATTGACTTCGGTATCTTTTAGGTGGCGAACTAGGGGGTCGAAGTTTTTTCTTAAAGAGACAGTACTTCGACTATCGAATGGTCGAATAGTCAAACGATTTTTAGTTCGAATCGTTCGAAGTCATAGTCGAAGGTCGAAGTAGCCCATTCGATGGTCGAAGTAGCCAAAAAAACACTTCGAAATTCGAAGTATTTTTTCTTCTATTCCTTCACTTGATCTTAATGAATGGGCCCCTAAGTGCAACTAGACAGGTTAGGGGGATGGAAGACTTATTTGAGGGGAGACTGTTAAGGTTGGGGTTGTTTTCTCTGGAAAAAAGGCGCTTGGGGGACATGATTACACTTTACAAGTACATTAGAGGACATTGTAGACAAATAGCAGGGGACCTTTTTACCCATAAAGTGGATCTCCGTACCAGAGGCCACCCCTTCAGACTAGAAGAAAAGAACTTTCATTTGAAGCAACGTAGGGGGTTCTTCACAGTCAGGACAGTGAGGTTGTGGAATGCACTGCCGGGTGATGTTGTGATGCTGATTCAGTTAATGACTATAAGAATGGCTTGGATCATTTTTTGGACAGACATAATATCAAAGGCTATTGTGATACTAAACTCTATAGTTAGTATAGATATGGGTATATAGAATTTATGTTAAAGTATGTAGGGGTGTGTGTATGGATGCTGGGTTTTCATTTGGAGGGAATTGATGGACTTTGTCTTTTTTCAACCCAATTTAACTATGTAACCATTATTTTTAACTGCCACGCTGGAAAAATACCAGCCAGCTGGCAACCCTAGTGGGGCCTAGGGTTGCCACCTTTTTATTAAATTTCCACCGGCCGGTGGTGGGGGTGGGAACAAAAGGGAGCGGGCTTGATGTAAAAGAGGTGGGTTGTGGCAAAAAAGGGGTGGAGCCACATCACGCCAATGGCCAGAAGACGGAGAAAAGGTTATGAGCGGATTTGGGACGGGACAAGGGCTTTTTTTTAAAGGGAATTACAAATTTACCAGCTACTACAATGTGTTTATTGTTATTAGTATCTTTCCATGCAGGCCCTGCTCTTTTGTTCATCTTCCAGTCTCTCATTAAAACCACTGGCGGGGTTGCTAGGGTGAATTGGACCCTAGCAACCAGATAGTTGCTGAAATCCCATTTCGTGGAGCTGCTGAACAAAAGCTAAATAATTCAAAAACATCAAAAATACCAAATGCAAATTGTTTCAGAACCTCCCAATCATAATAAACGTTAAGTAAAAGATGATTATTTCGGAAGCGGGTTGGCAAAGATTTTCTATAGTTTCAGGAATAACAATACAACTAAAAAAAGACAAAGAGCTGTGTCTTTCTCGGCTGCAGTTTATTGTTTTTATAGTGATTATATTCTTCCCCGTTACCTGGGTCACCTGCGCATGCGCACAGCGCGCTTCCACTGCTTTCCTGAGGCTGACAAGTCCGCTTGACGCGGCATCACGTGTTTCGGGGGAGGAGTCTACAGAAGCTGGAAAGGGATCTGGCGTAGCGGAGTAGAAATAAATCGGGCACCAAACAGGCGGTGACAGGAAACATATGAGGTGAGAGAGAGCGGTTGGTCTTCGGGCTTAGCTTTTTATATGAATCATTGCCTGGTGACAACTCTCAAGGATAAAAAGTCAGGGCATTGTGGGAGTTGTAGTTTTATGAGGGTGCCAGAGAGTTACATACTGTGCTGTGGCAAGGAATGCGCCTGGTTGGTATCGTGCCCGACTGTGTCTGGGGTCGGAGGAGAACTCCTGATTGTTTAGTAGCTCCCACATAAACACTGTCTGATGATACACGTGACCCAGCAGGGGACAGATCTGTGTGTCTCACTATAGCCCTACAGTGTACACTAAGGCTCATAGGGTTCCTGGGAGTTGTGTGGCATTTATGATTCTGTTATGTATTATATGTTATGCCTTTACCCTGGAAGTTACGTTCTACTACAACTCCTGACATTCTCTCACAGACTGGGGATTGTATTAGTGGGTGAGAGGAAGCCATTGGGTTAAGGCAGTGGTTGGGGCACCTAAATGAAATTGTGAAATTGGCTTAGTAACACAAATGAATTCCTTTGGAATTAGTTATTCTATACAGGCATCAGTATTATTGACTAGCATAACAGAATGTGTCATTTATTAAAGGCAAACTAAAGGTGTATTCACTGGGGATGCCTAACTGTTAGGGGCACATTTACTAAGCTCGAGTGAAGGATTAGAATGAAAAAAACTTCGAATTTTTGGCTACTTCGACCATCGAATTGGCTACTTCAACCTTCGACTACGACTTTGACTCAAACGATTCAAACCAAAAATCGTTCACTATTCAACCATTTGATATTCAACGTACTGTCTCTTTAAAAAAATCTTTGACTACCTACTTCGCCACCTAAAACCTACCGAGCACCAATGTTAGCCTATGGGGACCTTCCCCATAAGCTTTCTAAGCTGTTTTGGATCGAAAGAAAATCATTCTATCGATGGATTAAAATCGTTCGAACTGAACGTTTTTTCCTTCGGTTGTTCGATCAAAGTAAATGCGGTAAATCCTTCGACTTCAAATATCGAAGTCGAAGGATTTACCACATTTACTTTGATTTTACTTCGATGGTCGAATATCGAGGGTTAATTTACCCTCGATATTCGACCCTTAGTAAATTTGCCCCTTATTGTTACCACTTAAAGGGCATGTAAAGGCAAAAAAAAATAAAATCCTATTTTTTACTTTCTTTAATGAAAAAGAAACCTATCTCCAATATACTTTAATTAAAAAATGTGTACCGTTTTTATAAGAAACCTGACTGTATGCAGTGAAATTCTCCCTTCATTTACTGCTGTGGATAGGAATTGTCAGATGGTCCCTAACTGCTGAGCAGGGAAGCAATCAAACTTATGAACAGCAGGGGGAGCCCCCGCCTTACTTCCCAGCCATGCAGAACTCAAGCAGCTTTGTTTATGACGATCCCTAAGCAGCCCAGACCACACTGAGCATGTGCACAGTCTTAGTCTTGCAAAGATGTTTAACAAAGTTACAAGATGGTGACCCCCTGTAGCCAACTTTGAAAGCATAAATTATTTGTTTGATTAGACTTGTTGTGTAGTAAGTTCATGTTTATATTTAGTATACAAAATACAGCATTTCTAGCCTTATTCTGTTTTAGACTTTACATGCCCTTTAACTGATACCTTGGGATATTACTCCTCTTCACTTAAAACTGCTCAGACACCAGGATTTTCCTGTGGAATCTCATCGTTGCCATGTTTTTTGGCTTTTCGGTGTTCTCTCTGGTCCCGTCTGAGCAGGCGTGTGCACAGCAAAGTGAAAGCTGAACTTAGAAACAAAAAGCCAACTATTATAATTGTACCGTGCATGCACCTGCCCAGGCCCAGAGGAAAAAAAGCAGAAGGTGATTACACCAGGACGGTGCAGTTTTACATGATCAGGAGCACCAGCCTGGACTATCAGATAAGCGATTACCTTATACCTGCCATTCCGAAACACCAGAGACAGGAACATTCAAATTTAAACTTCACTTTTGGTCAAAAAATAAAAGATAGAAAGCAACTGAAAAAAAGTCTTTATTTCTGGTGAACAATCTGAAAACAACTGAACTGAAAAAAGTGTTTGGGCTCTAACTGTTAAAAAGCAGTAGCATCACTGACATGTTGTACTCGGATATATAGGAGTAAGTGATGTGGAGTTGGAGATACCAAGGCAGAGCATGCACATAAATACAAATAGTGAGCGCACTAAGTAAGCAGAGACACCGAGTGCTCCCAAACCCTGACCTAGCAAAGGCCTCCCTTTGGCCTGAGACTTGTTTCACAACAGTATAACGCACACAAGAATGTTTGATGCACTAGGGTAGCAGGAATCACGTGATGCATGTGCAAAGCATTCAGTGCGGCCATCTTGATTATGGCAGCCGCAACGGAGGTTCTATAGCTGATATGATCAGAGGTCACAGAGGGCAAAAATATAACTGTTATGAAATATAAGATAGCGATCAAGTACAGCTATGTGTATTCTATAACAAACAGGGGACTTTGGTCACAGGCTTTCCTTGTCCTTTAAGACCCATAACCCACCAGTCCTGGGACAGTTATCACCCCACTTGAGGTGGACCTGACAATTATAAGCTGCTGTATATCCATGGAGGCAGCTATTCTTGCTGAAAAGGGCAAAATAGTTCACGTAGCAGTGTATGCTGTGTATAATACAAACATTTCACTGCAAAGTTATTTGTGTTGATGCTGCGAATGAATTCCACTTCAGAGCCTTGTGCAATTGTATCCAACTTCCACATAGCTGATGGCCACCATTGCTTTAATCCAGGGCCGGAACTAGGGGTAGGCAGAGTAGGCACGTGCCTAGGGCGCAAAGCTGAGGGGGGGCCAGGCACGTACCTGCTCTTTCGCCTATCCTGTGTCTGGTCCCGTCTCTCCACGACTGCCGCTGGTGTCTTGCGCATAAATTCTCTTCTGCGCGCATGCGCGCTGGAGCGAAACTTCGCACAGAGCTGGCGCCGTGGCCCGCCAGGTTGCCTAGGGCGCCTGGCCGGGTTGGCCCGGCTCTGCTTTAATCCACACTCTTAATTACACAACAAGGTGTCTCTGACACAGGGAAAAAGCCCAGAAGGTGAACATATGCTGCGCACAGAGCTTGACGTTTAAATGCATAGGAACACTTTGGGGCAGATTTACTAAGGTTGGTATGGTAAATTCGAATTCAAATTTTTATTTTTGGTCAATACTCACAAATTTGAATTTAAAAACCATCAGCTCTTGAACTATTTGAAGATATTAATAGTAGTGATGACCTAAATGTTTGCCAACTTTTGCTTTGAAAATAACGTCCCATAGACTCCAATAGGAGAGAAAAAAAATGTCGTGCGCCAATTTGATTGCGTGTCAAAAAAATTTGACACGTAGAGGTTTTTCTTTAGATTTGAGTTTTTGGGTCGGGACTATTCTATCGAATTTTAGATGTTCGAATTTTTTCATAAATAACATACCATTCGAATTGTGAATAAAATTGAATTCACTACAATTTAAAAAAATCCCATTACTCTAAAAGACGACCTTTGATAAATAACCCCCTGTATGTGTCAAATTGTACATTAACTATGACGTGACAGATAAACTTGTTGCAAAAATTCTTGCTTCAGAAACTCTAAAAAATAGTACATAGATTGTGAGCTCTATACTGCTGGGACCTCTTGCTTATTGCCTCTCTTACCACAAACCACTTAATGTCTGTATATTTAAACATATATTTCTTTGAGTATATCATGCAAATGATAAAAGACTATCGTTGTCTGCCAGCACTGAAGCCTGCATGTAGGAGGCATGTGCTAGACACAAACCTGTTTCAAATTGCACAAGTGTCACAAAACAATCTTTATTTTATACAGTGCTAAACACAAGCATTATTCATGCAGTGTAGGCTGCAGAATGAGGCCTGGAGTTATAGAGCTGCCAAAAAGGCCTGGGCCAAGGGGCAATAAACTGCTCCAATCTGGTGATCCAGATCTGTTCATTTGGTGGCCTCCAGGGACTAACAATTGTAATTGGTATTAAATCTAGATATGAAAGAAAATGGAATTCTAAGCAATTTTACAATATCAATCAATTACAGGGGTTATTCAACCAAACACAGTTTTTGCATAATGAAAGAAAATTTGTATCTAATCAGGAGTGATGGGCAAATTTATTCGCCAGGTATGGATTCATACCGAATTTCTGCATTTCGCCACCTGCAAAAGTTTTTGCGAAACTGCGGTGAAAGTTTGGCGTGGAAAGTTGGGCGCTACAAAATTGTTGTGCGTCAAAATTGTTGCCCGCATAGAATTTGTCACGCGTCAAAATTATTCGGATGCCTATTGACTTTAATGCATTTGGACAAAAGAGTCGCACGTATAAAAATGCTCTCTCGTGTTAAAATTTTCACACATAAAAATAATTTTCACGCCCATTGACTTCAATGCGTTTCGTGAATTTTTCACCATTTCGCAAATTTTTCTGCAAAACAGGACAGTTTCACCCATCACTGCTAATCAGCATTCCAATTTACGTTTATTATTTTCAATGGTCTTAAATGTATTTGTAAATGTAATTTACAGCAGTTGTCTGGCTGTTTATATTCCATGCACTCCTTGGTCTGACTCCTGAAAGAGTGTATCAGAAGCCAGCTAATAAGAGTTTTGGAAGAGAACTTACTTGTACTACATTTCAAACATCAAACACTTTAAACGTATTAGAACCAGAGAGCAAAAAAGTCATAAAATTCCACTTTTAATTGCAGCTACAGCAATTCAAGTCAGCTTTATTGGCAGGACCAAATACATTTATCATTGGCATAGCCGGAGAGTGCAGTGGGTTTGGTTAGGAGACATTATATCGGCATAGGGGGTGTCCTATGTCTCTCAGTCTGACAGGCTGTGCAGCCATTGTTGGTGCCTCTTCCCCCAATAGGATGTGCAGGTTCCCATCGTCTTCCATTGTAGTGAAGTCTCGACCGCTGTCTCTCTCCCATCTATCCACTGCTGGTTGCGGATGATTTGGCAACATAATGAACATCAGCATCATACTTGGGTTATAAAAAGAAATGTTTTCTGTAAACAGTCCCAATGTTTCGGTGACCTTCCCCAGGGAAACAAACACACTTAATGTGACCAAATGTTGGAATTATATACACACTTAACAAGCCAACACAAATATGTTAAGAATGTTTATAAAGCGGAAATATTATGGCCTTCATGCCCTTTAAACTTACCTCAATTCTGACGTACGTGTGTGTGTGTATATATATATATATATATATATGTATATATATATATATATATATATATTTTTTTTTTTTTAAAGCAGCAAGTAAGTTGCAGGTAAAACTTAGTCCCTTTGTAAAATGTATAATGAAGCAATAGAATTCTTAATGAAACAGATAAAATTGAGTGTAGGACTGGCCAGATATGGGATGACTTTGACGTAGTTGGCCAGCTTAAATATATTGTAATATATGGACAACCAATCCCTGTTTTGTTTAAAGGGTAAGGCATTTTTCAGTAGCAGTATGCACAAAATGTCTCTGTCTTAAATATATTGATAATGGGTTGAGTGCAGAGGACCTCTTGTATTTGTGTGTATGTATATATATATATATATATATATATATATATATATATATATATATATATATATATATATATATATATATATATATATATATATATATATATAGTAAGCAGCCGCACTCTGAAAAACGGACTTTCATCAATATTTGTATATGTAACTTTTGGGGGGAATTTAGCAAATGGAAGGGCAGGCAGCATAGGATAAAGGAACAATTAGACAGTGACACACTGCTCTTAAAGGAAAACACGGGGTTATTTTCCCACTTGTAAACAAACAGTCAATTTTGCACAGGGGTGAACATTGTAGTCTCTGACTAGACTGGGCCCATTGTGGACGACCAGCACAACAAACAACCTAGTTTGGCTCACCCCTGTACTTACAGGACTTTTTTTCTGTAAGATTTCAGCTTTCTGGCTTCCTTCACTCTCGTAGCCAGACTCACAAGCTTGACCAACTCACGGTCCCGGTCACTTTCTGCTTCAGGCAGACACAGACAGCGCTCCCAGCTCATATGGGAGTTAATTAAAAAGCCAGTTTCCTACCTGCTGTGCCCTGCTGAGAGACACACTCTCATTCCCATTAACTTTAAATAGCCTTTCCATAGGACAGCTTTCCTGTGGAAGGTGAATGCCAATATCTGGACTGGATCTGTGGAATGGAGTCCCTGACTACTAAAGTCTTTAAACCAGGCATGTCCAAAGTCAGGCCCGGGGGCCAATTGTGGCCCGTTTACAAATTTACACAGTGTAAGGGCCCGAAGGCGCAGTTGGAGTGAGGACCAAGGAGGAGGCAGGTAGCAAGCCGATATCGAAGTACAAAGGGATGAGACGAGAGAATGGTCGAAGTCCAGGCAAAAGTTCAGTTCAGGCAGCGAAGAATCAATCCAAAAGACAAGCAGGAGTCTGTACACGAGAAATCAATAGCAATAATCACACAGGAATACACAAGGTAAGATCTATATTTGGGCAATGATAGCAATGTCCAGAGGCTTAATATAGGCCAGGTTTTGGCGCCAATTTGGACGCAATGGCGTCAAGGCGTTGGTTCTGACGTCTTGACGCATTGACGCCGGCGACCATTCCGTCGCCGGCGACCAATCGGCAGACGGGAGGAAGAAGGCGTCATAGAGCCGCGACCAACAGGATCCACATGGTGAGGTCGGGAGTCGCCATTTTGGACGCCGTCGCCATCTTGGACGCCGTCACCATCTTGGAAACCTTCCATTTCCATTACAGTACCCCCTTCCTTAGGGGGGGCCTCAGGACCACCATGACAGGGACTGGAAGGAAATTGCTTATGAAATTTTCGAAGAAGAAAAGGAGCGTGGACATCGGAATCCTTCACCCAGGAGCACTCCTCAGGACCGAAACCCTTCCATTCAATGAGGTACTGCAACACACCCCTGGAAATTCGGGAATCCAAGATTCTCTTGACTTCGAACTCCTGATGACCATCCACAAGGACAGGAGTGGGAGAAGAAGAAGATGATGTTGCAGGCTTGAGAAGAGAAACATGAAATACATTGGGAACCCGCATTTCAGGGGAAAGTTGAAGCCGAACTGCCACAGGATTAATTATTTCGATAACTGGAAAAGGACCAATGAACTTCGGACCAAGCTTGGGAGTGGGTACCTTGAGATGAATGTTTCGAGTAGACAACCAGACTTTGTCACCAAGGTTATATTGAGGAGACGAAATCCTTTTCCTATCGGCAAATTTTTTTTGAGAGAGGGAACTCTTTTCCAAATTGGCTTTGGTGGAGAGCCAGATGGCGAGCATGTGGGCGGCTTGATCGTTGGCAGCAGGAACATTTGTAAGAAGGAGGTCTTGAGGAAATGCAAGAGGATTTAGACCGTATACACAAAAGAATGGGGACCTCTCAGAGGAAGCATGCATGGAGTTATTATGAGCGAATTCAGCCCAAGGAAGTAAATCTGCCCAGTCATCTTGACATAAGGATACATGACAACGAAGGAATTGTTCCAGTGCTTGATTAACCCTCTCTGCAGCTCCATTGGATTGAGGGTGATAGGCAGAAGAAAATTGGAGAGAAATATGTAGAGCCTTGCATAACGATCTCCAAAACTTAGAAACGAATTGGGAACCTCTGTCGGAAACTATTTCAGCCGGAAATCCATGAAGACGAAAGATATGTTGAATGAATAGTTTTGAAAGTTCTTGAGCAGTAGGTAACTTGTGTAGAGGAATGAAATGAGCCATCTTACTGAACCTGTCGATCACGACCCAGATGACCGTATACCCAAGAGACACAGGAAGATCCACAATGAAATCCATCGCCAGATGAGTGCAAGGTCGGGATGGAATGGGTAACGGCAGAAGTAGACCTTTAGGAGGGGAGTGACCGGACTTAGAGGTGGCACAGGTGGAGCAAGAAGAGACAAAGTTCTTAACGTCTTTCCGGAGAGAGGGCCACCAGACCAAACGAGACAGAAGTTCGGTTGTCTTCTTGATCCCAGGATGACCAGCCTGTTTAGAATTATGGGATTGAAACAGGATGGATTGACGAAGTTCTGGAGGAACAAATGCGAGTCCCAAAGGTGTATTGTCAGGAGCAGAGGTTTGAGCCGATGATAACTGGGAAGCCATGGTGGGAAGCAAGGCAGCAATGATTTTGGTAGAAGGCACAATGGGTTCGGGATCCTCGGAACACATGTCCTCAGGAAGGAAACTTCTAGATAGGGCGTCAGCCTTCTTGTTCCGGGAACCCGGGCGGAAAGTAATAACGAAGTTGAACCTGGAGAAGAAAAGAGCCCATCTAGCTTGTCTGGGATTAAGGTGCTTGAGGGATTGGATGTATTCTAGGTTCTTGTGGTCGGTGAAGATAGAGACTGGTATTGAAGAGCCTTCTAACAGATGTCTCCATTCTTCTAATGCCAGTTTGACGGCCAACAGCTCACGGTTTCCCACATCATAGTTCTGTTCAGAAGAAGAAAACTTTTTAGAAAAGAAAGCACAGGGATGCAGTTTTCTATCATGTGAGGATCTTTGAGACAGAACAGCCCCGGCCCCGACGTCGGAAGCATCAACTTCTATGAAGAAAGGAAGAAGGGGGTCTGGATGTCTGAGGATAGGGGCAGAAGAAAAGGAGTCTTTGAGAGTTTTGAATGCTTCTAAGGCTTCAGGGGGCCAACATCGAGGTTTCCCCCCTTTTCGAATAAGGGAGAGAATAGGGGAGATCTTGGAAGAAAAGCCTTTGATGAACTGCCTGTAATAATTGGCGAAACCAATAAACCTCTGGATAGCCTTAGTGCTGGTGGGGAGCAGCCAGTCTTGAATTGCAGAAACCTTTGTTGGATCCATCTTGAAACCTTGTTGGGAAATAATATACCCCAGGAAGGGGATAGAAGAAACTTCGAAGGAGCACTTTTCAAGCTTGGCGAAAAGATTATTTTTCCTCAATCGGGATAAGACTTCCCGCACCTGGAGCCGATGTTCGAAGAGATTGGAAGAAAAGATGAGAATATCGTCCAAGTAAACCCAAGTAAACGACAACACTGATACCCAACAAGTCCCGGAAGATGTCGTTGACTAGCTCTTGAAAGACTGCGGGCGCGTTACAGAGTCCAAACGGCATCACGAGGTACTCGTAGTGCCCATCGCGAGTATTAAATGCAGTCTTCCATTCATCCCCTTCTCTGATCCGGATGAGATTGTAAGCCCCACGAAGATCTAGTTTGGTGAAGATGCTGGCACCCTTAAGCTGATCAAACAATTCAGATATAAGGGATAGAGGATAGCGGTTCTTTATAGTGATTTTGTTCAAACAGCGGTAATCGATGCAGGGTCGTAGACTGCCATCTTTCTTTTCAACGAAGAAGAATCCCGCACCAGCAGGAGAAGAAGAAGGACGAATAAAACCTCGTAGGAGATTTTCCTGGATATACTCTTTCATCGCTGCTGTTTCGGATGGAGAGAGTGGATAGGTACGTCCTCGAGGGGGCATGGTGCCAGGAAGGAGGTCGATAGGGCAGTCATACGACCGATGAGGAGGAAGTGTCTCAGCGGATTTCTTATTGAAGACATCAGTGAAGTCTTGGTAATCAGGAGGGATGAAAGGATTAGGAACCACAGAAGAAACTTTGACAAGGGGCTGAGCCGGAAGGCAGTTTTGTTGACAGAATGAGCTCCAGCGACAGATTTGAGTTGCGGACCAGTCAATGACCGGGTTATGAATACGCAACCAGGGGAGTCCAAGAACAACTGGAGTAGACGGGCAATCGATCAACAGAAACGAAAGTCTCTCAGAGTGCAGGGTGCCCACTTTGAAGGATGATTCTTGTGAAGACTTGTAAATGAAAGCAGAAGAGAGTGGTTGATCATCAATGGCTAAGACTCGAAGTGGTACAGCTAGGGTTTGCAGAGGAATGGAATGACGTTCCGCAAAGACTTTATCCAGGAAATTCCCAGCTGCGCCGGAATCAAGGAATGCGTGGGTGGAAATGATCTTGGAAGCAAGCTGAATCTGTACCGGAAGAAGAAAACGTTGAGCAGAAGATTGGGGAAAATGATCAATTCCGCCCAGGTAAGTTTCCCCAAACTTACCTAGGCGCTGGCGTTTCCCGACTTCACAGGGCACTCATGGGCGAAGTGGGATTTGCCTCCGCAATATAAGCAAAGTCCTGCAGCTCTTCTCCGTAACTTTTCCTGTTCGGAAAGACGAGCACGTCCAATCTGCATTGGCTCTTCAGTGGGAGCAGGAGAAGAGACATGAGTTGAAGAAGAGGTGGCAGCAGGGCTAGGAAGAAATGGTCTCTGGAAGCGAGGAGCCAAAGGAGGTTGAACCCTTCTCACCCGGTCTTTAATAGCTCGATGTTCCCTTTGTCGGGTATCCACTTTAACTGCCAGGGCGATAAGATCTTCCCAGCGCGTGGGCACTTCACGGGAAACCAGGTCGTCCTTAATGCGCATAGACAGCCCATTGTAGAAGGCGGCATGGTAGCTGTCGTTATTCCAGCTGGTTTCAGCGACCAAGGTGCGAAATTCAATCGCATATTCAGGTACAGAACGTGTTCCCTGACGAATCTGCAATAAGCGTGACGAAGCGGACGCTGCCCGGCCAGGAGCATCAAACACCGTGCGTAGTTCTCGGATAAAGGCCTTGGAGTCATCGATTAAGAGATCCTCCTTCTCCCATAGCGGTGATGCCCATTCCAGCGCTTTCCCAGTCAGGCGAGTAATGATGTACCCAACCTTTGCGCGTTCGGAGACATATTGATGGGGAAGCAAAGTAAACTGGATCTCACACTGGTTTATGAATCCTCTACAGGCCTCAGAGTCACCGCTGAAGAGTGGCGGAGCCAGAATGCGAGGTTCAGAGACATGAATCGGTGCCACAGGAATCATAGCCGGGACGTCAGCAGGAACCTGGACCGTGGGTGAGAGAGCCGACAACTTGTCCAGAATAGCTTCAAGAGCTTGACCAAAGTGGGTCTGCCGGGCTTCGTAGGCCTCCATGCGAGAGGCAATTCCTCGGAAAGCTCTCCCAAAGTCAGGCTGAGCAGAGGCCTCCTCAGACGGGTCCATGGCCCAAATATACTGTAAGGGCCCGAAGGCGCAGTTGGAGTGAGGACCAAGGAGGAGGCAGGTAGCAAGCCGATATCGAAGTACAAAGGGATGAGACGAGAGAATGGTCGAAGTCCAGGCAAAAGTTCAGTTCAGGCAGCGAAGAATCAATCCAAAAGACAAGCAGGAGTCGGTACACGAGAAATCAATAGCAATAATCACACCCAGGAATACACAAGGTAAGACCTATATTTGGGCAATGATAGCAATGCCCAGAGGCTTAATATAGGCCAGGTTTTGGCGCCAATTTGGACGCAATGGCATCAAGGCGTTGGTTCCGACGTCCTGACGCATTGACGCCGGCGCACGTTCTGACCAATCGGCAGACGGGAGGAAGAAGGCGTCATAGAGCCGCAACCAACAGGATCCACATGGTGAGGTCGGGAGTCGCCATTTTGGACGCCGTCGCCATCTTGGACGCCGTCGCCATCTTGGAAACCTTCCATTTCCATTACACACAGGCCCTCAGCCTCCATCATGAAACTAATGATAATGTGGCCACCCAGCACAGTGCAATCAGGAATCGCATAGCCATAGCCGAAATATTTGGGCACGCGATTAGTGAAATGATCTGTCACTTGGTCTATACTGCTGCCTGTGTGCTGAAGGTGTTAGTAATAGACACGTACTGGCACGTAGAGACGCGCTGTTTTCGCATACTTCTTTAGGGCTGAAGGTGTCAATAGATGTACTGACGTGCCAGTACAGTAAACTAAAGAAGTATGTGAGAGCGGCGCGTCACTATGTGCCAGTACGTGTCTATTGCAAACACCTTCAGCACACAGGCAGCAGTATAGACCAAGTGGCAGATCATTTCACTAATTGCGTGCCCAAATATTACTGCAACGGCTATGCAATTTATTGTTTAAATGAGGCGCAGAGAATAAGTCCAAGCAGACTCCACTTCCTAAACGCCATGTACGTATCCATCTCCAGGAGTGAATCATCCTGATCACAAGCTAGCTACATCGGAATGGATGTCAGGCTGAATGGTCGGCCCCCACACATTTTCACCTCCGCAAATATTGCCTTTAATGAAACTCAGAGATTCTGCTCAGCAGGGACAAAGACAAGAAATGTATGGCGTAAATAAATGTATCCATTCAAAACAGTTTAAGACACCCCCCCCCACAGAGCTGCTTTAGAGGTGAGAACTGAAACTTTACATTTCAATTTTAGAAAAAACAATCACAAATGGAAAATAGAAAGGAGTTGCAAAAAGTCTTTATTTCTGGTGATCTATCTGAAACCAATTGAACTGAAAAACCTGTTTGAAGATGAACAACCCCTTAACAATAAGGTGCTGGTGACAGACTGGAGTAAAATAGTAAATAGATACATTAAAATCAATGAAAGTGACCATGTACAGCCCCAGTTTCTCTAGAGCAAGTGCAATACAAAGCCATTATTTCATCATTATTATTATTGTATCCACATTTCTCACTGCTCACCTTGTGCATCAGACACCCCAAGAGTGCAAATACTTGGGCTCATTAGCTGCAGGCCCTCTGGCCAGACTAAGTGCTTTCTCTTGAAGGAGCGAGTGACCAGTTCCCACCTAACAATAGGCCAAAACCAGACTGGTTTTGTCCTTATTTAGGCTCATCAGTGTAATGCAGAGTTTTCCCAATGCTGATGTCTGTGACCAAGAAGTTGAGTTGCCAGTTCCTCTGTTGATTGCTTTTATTTAGTAAACAGACGACCTAGGTGGCTGCTTATGTTAAGAATTGTGACCCCTTACTGAAATTTATGATACACAAGGTGGTGTTTAATTCATTCCTTACAGCTGGGCAGCAGTGGAAGTAAGCATACCATGAACTATATTGCGCTAATAGTTTTTTTTTTAAAGGGATACTGTCATCGGAAAACATGTTTTTTTCAAAACATACAGTTAATAGCGCTATTCCAGCAGAATTCTGCACTGAAATCCATTTCTCAAAAAAGCAAACAGATTTTTTTTTATTCAATTTTGAAATCTGACATGGGGCTAGACATTTTGTCAATTTCCCAGCTGCCCCTGGTCATGTGACTTGTTCCTGCACTTTAGGAGAGAAATGCTTTCTGGCAGGCTGCTGTTTTTCCTTCTCAATGTAACTGAATGTGTCTCAGTGAGACATGGGTTTTTACTATTGAGTGTTGTTCTTAGATCTACCAGGCAGCTGTTATCTTGTGTTAGGGAGCTGCTATCTGGTTACCTTCCCATTGTTCTTTTGTTTGGCTGCTGGGGGGGAAAAGGGAAGGGGTAATATCACTCCAACTTGCAGTACAGCATTAAAGAGTGATTGAAGTTTATCAGAGCACAAGTCACATAACTTGGGGCAGCTGGGAAATTGACTATGTCTAGCCCCATGTCAGATTTCAAAACTGAATATAAAAAAATCTGTTTGCTCTTTTGAGAAATGGATATCAGTGCAGAATTCTGCTGGAGCAGCACTATTAACTGATTCATTTTGAAGAATTTTTTTTTTCCCATGACTGTATCCCTTTAAGGTAAATTTCCCCTTAACATATGTTTTATTTGAATTTCAGTCACCTTATGAGTTACTGCTTGCTTTGTATGACTGACCTCTCCTTTTTATGTAAACATTCATGCTATGCAATTCTTTCTACTTCCAGTAGAACCTGCCATATGTCTGATTTTTGTTTTTTTCAGATTTCAAAGAGGAATTGCTACACATCCATCGGAAGATGGACAATTATTTTCAAGCAGTGGTTATTGATCTGGATAAATTGCTAGATGATTTTGAGCAAAATGCAGGTATTTCTCTAGGATTCTCTGTTCATGCATATTATCCTCTGCCCACAGAGAGGAGAATCTGTCTGTCTGTAACACCCCTTCCCACATAGTTAAATTGTTACATAGTTAAATTGGGTTGAAAAAAGACAAAATCCATCAAGTTCAACCCCTCCAAATGAAAACCCAGCATCTATACACACACCCCTCTCTACTTTTAATTAAATTCTATATACGCATACCTATCCTAACGATACCAACACAGCTTGAAAGCAATGAGAAAAACTCATATAAGGGAAAAAAGGTAAAATCCCCAACCAATGCTTTTAAACCTAGTCAAGTAAATATTAAAGTTTTGTGTTATTATGGCTGAGACACTGGTATTCTAATGTGTAACTGCACTTTATTAATATTTTAACCTTTGTGGCTAAAATGCTTACTGGAGTATTAGCTCACGGACAGTGGTTTAAATGGTCGATAGGAGAGGTCCTCAGCTGAACCATATCCATCTATCTATCTTATCTATCCATCTGTCCATCCGTCTGTCTATGCGTCCTATCATCTATCTTATCACCTATCTATCTGATCTATCAAAAATGAATTTGTTTATATAGTTGTTTGCCACAAAACTCTCATCACATTTTGTTTATTTCCATAGATGTGCTTGACAACTATCAGTCGTTGGGAGCATCTTTTGGCTCAAACCAGTGCTCCTTATACTCAGATGACATCTGCCATCAACCAGAATTCTCAGCACCCCGAAAACAACTGAATGAGAGGAACAGTCCCCAACAAGCACTTTATTCTGCATATGAAGACGTTGATTTTCAAACTTACTGCCCTGAGATGTGTGCTGAAAAAAACGTCACTGGCCTTGATCTCTTATCTTGTGTAGACAGTGGTGATTCTAATGATGATGTTTCAGGTCTGGGTAGAACAAGTGTGCCTCTTTGTGATCTTATCAGTGATACAGGCAACCTAATTCATAAGGATATTAGTACTGCACCAGAGATATCCAGCACCAATTTGTCTGATCTGGAGTTAATCTCTGACACAGCCATTCATTCAGTGTCTGGTACAGAATCATCCATTTCTTGGCAAGCAGATGCACTGGAACATGAAGGTGGAACTTGGTTGCCAATAACTCGGCCTAATCTGTTAGGGATATGTTCAAAAGATGATAGTTCCAGCATTAGTTTAGATCAGAGTCTGGCATGCAACTTGGATCAAGAAAACAGGGCTAATGATTCTGTTTCCAACACTGATACTGTTAGCAGCACCAATACCTCAACTAGTGATGGTTATGTTAGCGATGATCTACCATATGAAACTTTAACAGGAGGACAAGAGTTTCTGGGCATACTAGGTGAAAGAGACGCTCAGTGTTTACCAGGTGCTGAAAATGAAGAGGCAATAAATGAAGGGTGTATTGAAGCCTTGTGCAGTGATACAGCTGTTAAGGGGAAAGGTGCTGTAGTCGGTCATGCAAGCAGGGCAATTGAGCCTGCAGCAGACCAGGGACAGCCCGTTCTAGAAACTATAATTACCTCTCAGTGGGCAGATGACATGTCTGATGTTTCCACAGACTCCTCTGTGTCTGTAGACAATGGTCAGATGGAAAGCTTAGTGCAAAAAGAGGTTTCATCCAGCACTTCAGTGGCAGCCTCTGTAATAAACAAGTGCATTGCACCAGAAAAAATAATAACAGTACAAAATAACGATGCCATGACGACTGTTGGCCCTGTTGCTGTTACTGTATTACTAGATGACAAAGGACTGGATGTAGATTCTGTGCAAGAAGTGCATGTGCCCCCTCTAGCGAAGAAGGATGTTGCACAAGAAACCAAGTATTTAGATGCACAGGAGAAGAACACTTCACATCATGCTCCAAAAGCTTTGGCACCCGATGCCATGGAATCCAGAAAGGATGAACAGTTCTTAGATATTGCATCAGTTTCCAATAGCGAATTTAATGAGCACTTTTTACATGATCTAATAAGTTGTGATGTGTTAAATGAAGCCTATATCAGTGATGCTGAGCTTGATGCTTTCCTTAAGCAGGAGGATGGCCAGTTAAGCACTCCTTATACATTGCACAATGATTGTCCACCATATGACTTTACTTGTACTGGTAATACACCTGCTGCTGGTGAAACTGCAGGTGATTTAGATATGGACAGCCGTTGCGTTGGAGATGATTATATTGGAGCAGCAGTGAGCAGTAGCCCAAGCTACACAAGCAAGCAGGAAAGTAGTGTGTTGGGTGTCGAGTCTCAAGTTAAAATAACTTCAGACAAGTCTCTTCCTGTTGCTGTAACAGATGGCGACACAGCCAGTTTAAGCTCACATATAGGCGGTGCAAGGCCCAAACAGCTCTTTAATTCCCATCAAAAACTCTTGCCTGGTACATCCCAAAATGCTTTGGTAAATGCAGATCCACAAGACAATAATAGCCCTGAGCAGAGCAGTGCAGACGTTACTCCCAGCAGCCCCATCTCTGTTGCCGAAGCACCGCCACATTTGCCCAAATCTGCAAACACAAATGGAAGTTCTGAGCTAAGCAAGAAAGAAAAAGAGTGCGGATCTGAAAATGGAACTTTGCAAAACCCTGTCCTGGGTCAGAGACAGCCAACTTGGATCCCTGATTCTGAAGCTCTCACATGTATGAACTGCAGCGTTAAGTTCACCTTCACAAAACGGAGACATCATTGTCGGGCATGTGGAAAAGTATGTTGGTCAAGCAGAATTTACAAATATGTTTTATCTTTGCAGAAGCAACTAAAATCCAACTAAGAGAAACCACATATTAAAGCTATTCCTTCTTCACCAAGAATGATCTAAACACAAAAGAATTGATAAAAACTTACTCAAAAGTGGTTGTCAAAACACTTTCCATTTTTAGTGGTTTTGGAGATTTCTAGTTTTAGACTGCTAATAGGGAAGTGGCAATTGGTTAACTTCTTATAAGGAGTCTGGAAAGATACAGGCACCAGGAGTTACATATTGGATCTCTCCATGTATGTGTGATGTCATGCTGTGGAAAGGAGTTAAATGGTGGCAAAAAATTGTCCCTGTGTACCTTAGGCCATAGGCAAACCGTGAATTCTTCCCTTTCCTATGCCTACACTTTGTACACAGGCTGAGGAAAGTGGATGCATTTTCATATGCTCACTCCTGTAGCTCAATTAACATTACATGTCAGCCCGTGCTACATGGAGTGGATATTGTGCAAAAATACTTTTTAGCTACTTTATAGCTACACATAGGTCAACACCAAATAAACCCCCTTGTGTGGCATTAGCCTTAGAAGTGTTCTTATGCCCCTGAATCCTTATTGTGACAGTTGGTGCTTCTTTATCAAGGTGGTGGCTGCATTTCAGACATCAAAAAGTTGATTAAAAACTGGTCCTATGTTTTTGTCAATATAGGGTATATCACAGACTTCCTATGAGACCACTCCTTACCTAAGGTACAGCAAGGGGACCAATGCCTGCAATGGTTTAACTCTAGATAGCATATGAAAATCAACAAAGGGAAAGCTGAACAATTGAGTAGATCAAGTGATATACCAAAGGTATATCCATCATGAAGAGAAAAAAAACGCCAAGACAAATTAAACTTTAAAATCTCAAAGTCTTTATTAAGAAATAACTTGCCAAAACTCTGCTTGCGCTCCTCTTCAGAAAGCGATCGGTGATCCATCGTGCGGCGCTCGATTACTTCTCCCTGCCTTCCTTATAGAAGATAGCCAAGGAGGAGAAATCGAGCACCGCACGATGGATCATCGCCTTTTCTGAAGAGGAGCAGAAGCGGTGTTTCGGTAAGTTATTTCTTAATATCGGCTTTGCGATTTTAAAGTTTCATTTGTCTTGGTGGTTTTTTTTCTATGTATACTAACGAATTTTTTAAACATTTTTTTGATATTACTGGTCCTTTAAGGTTTTTTTTTACATTCAGTAAGAAAGGGTTCAAGAAAGGGTTGAATACTTCCCAAATATAAAAAAACAAGGCTACTGATACTAAGAGGCAGATATGGGAATCTGTTATCCGGAACCCTGTTTTCCAGAGAGTTCCAAATTGCTTGAAAGCCATAGGCTCTATTTTAATCAATAATTACAATTTTTTTAAAAAAATTCCTTTTTCCTGTAATAATAAAACAGCAACTTGTAACCTCCTAACATATAATTAATCCATAATGAATGAAAATAATCCTATGGGGATTACTTGATATTTAACATATTTTTTTTTCATTATTTAAAGAGATGGAGATCCAAATCGCTGAAAGACTGAATTAGATGGGGTATTTCACACTCATCTGGGTCAGCTTCAAGCTATTTAGGATTTATTTAAGTTTTAACTTGATGGACGTGTTACTATATAACCTGTTTATTTCATAGGTTTTTTGCGCTGTTTGTTGCAGTCAGAAGTGGAAATTGCTGTATATGGACAAAGAAGCAAGAGTTTGTGTTGTGTGTTATGGTTTAGTAAGTAAAGGTATGTGTTTTAGTACTTTTCTTGCATGTACATTTATTTATGTTCTTTTGTATGTAGCTGGAAACCCCGAGTTTACCATTGATTTGATGAATACTGATTTTTTTTTCTTTTAAACTAAAATAAATCTTCAAATTAGAATTTGGAAATTTTCAACTTGGTACTTCATCAGTTCAATGTGAAAGTGTACCTACTAACAGATGAGATAGACATAAGAATATATGAGCAGATTATACATATTTTAATGGATACCTGAGTGGGCCATTCATATTGAGTTCCTTGGCTTATTTAAATGGAGAGTACATTTTTATAAACATTTTATTTGTTTCCAAAATCCCAGTTGTAGTTAGTACTGGCAGCCTATAAGGCACCAATAATGCTTAGTATGAAGCTTATGTTTAAGCTATCTATCATCTTTCAGCTTCCCAGCTTAGTAGCTCTGATACCACTGTGTGGGCTGTATTTTTTTAGCATTTAATTTAAATTAAATGAATCTTCTTTTTTTGTTTGTCTAGTTGATGCTGAGAATTGGAAATGCTGGGAAGGCATATTTAATCTTCAGATTTATTCCATTCATTGCCATGAAGCCAATAATTCTCCTGTTTACAAGATATAATGATGTTTATTGGTTGAGCTTGCCACAAATCAGAAACTCAGTGTTAGCTGAGAAATTAACATCCGTTAATACACACACATTTAAAGGGAAAAGCTAAAACGGGGATTGAAGATGAACATAAAGATATGGGGGGTGCACTGCAATTGTAAAGCCAATAGCTTTCCCTATTGGTTTCAACTGTTGTGCCTACTCAACCAAAATCTGGCTGCTTTGATTTTACCATCAGATTGTGGACCTCATCTGTGCGTTGATGCAGTCCTCGTCCTGATGTCCTGCATAACTGCAATTATGATCTGATCGTTGACCCGTGGGCCAGCCGAATGAATCAGCCCCATCTCAGGGTGGGCATATAGGTGAAAGATCTGCTCATTAGTTGACCTAGCCAAACTAGTGGATCTTTACATGTATGGCCAGCTTTAGGCTGTAGAAAGAAATGATTTAAAGGATAAGTAAACCTTTAAAATAAGTGAATGTAAAATTGATGAGGGTGCTATTCTAAGCAATTTTGCAATGTACATTCATTATTTATTTTGTCTTTAAACCAAGATATTAAGGAATACATGTACTGTTAATATAAATGAATTTTGTTACAACAGCGCCACCTGCTGGTCAGTTTCCACCTTTCTGACCACTAAGTAGTCAAGGAGAAAGAAAGAGGCTGCTTTGATGTTCTTCTGCTTAGGAAAGGTTTATGAACGGTTTTTATTTTCTAAGCATTAGAACATCAGATCAGCCTCTTTCTTTCTCCTGACAACTGTTGCACATATTCTTTAAAATGCATCTTTTATACCTGCTTTTATATCTTTTTATACTATATCTTTATACTTTTATATCTGCTACTGTACAGAGAAGTATCTTAAATGTTGTTTGTTGTTTAACCATGTTGTAGCCACTGGGACCTTTCATGCATTGTATGCCAATGAGTCAGTACCTTTACCAGCCAAAGCTTCTTGTTTTATCACAGCTGAGGGAATTTGTATTTAACCTCACTGCCTGCTCATCTTACATTTAATAATATTTCAAAACATTTCAATGAAAAAGCACAGTGCTGTAAAAACTAAATTCCCATGTATTTCATGCAACTGTTTAATTTCATCCTATTATTTACTCACACTGCCAATGAGGCTAAATATATCACTGTGCACTTTCTGTTTTCTGTCACTCTCTGGACTTCATGTATCGCTGGGCTTCCACTTAAGCATTTGCCCTTTATCCACATCTGTCCTTGTCTGCAGCCTGTGGCTTTCTTTCTCTGGATGGCTCACTTTACTCTCACTTTACTGCAGTAGAGTAGCATCGCCCAATGGTTTTATTATTTTGTTTTCCTTCCTTTAGTACAGGCTTTTGAAAGGATGATGAGTCCAACTGGTCCTAGCCCAAATCCCAATGTCCCCTCTGAGTACTGTTCTACCATCCCACCTTTGGTGCAGGCCCAGGCAGCAGGCACATTTAACTCACCTCCGCCTACTGTTTTGGTGCCTGGCTCAGTACTTAAACAACCAGGAGTCCAAGGTAAATTGAATAAATGTATGATTAGCTGGAATATGCATTTTGTTGTAAAACAATTGCACTAAAACACATGGGGGATTTTGAAATATTTACATATACGCATGAGATAGTGTCTGTTATAAATGGGATAAATAGCCTGCTTTTTGACAGGAGAACGTTTAGTTTGGTGTATATAGAAAAGGTGAATAAACACTTTCTGAGCTGCTGAAAACAAGATATTTTGCAATATATCACAATTTATTGTTGTGCTGCTTTGTTTTCAGGCACATGTAAACACTTTACAGTCGGTGAACACATCTCTTTAAATATTGCATTCATATGTAGAAATGTAATATGTTTAATAAACTTTCACAAAGACCATTACAAATGTTACCAACCATGTTTACAACCAAATGGCTGTTGTGAACATTCGCAGTGTATATATAATTACATTTTGCAATTGCAAAGCTTTTTTTTTTTTGCTACATCCTTTGTTTAGGGATGTAATATTCGCCAGCGAATGATTTTCCATCGAGAGCAGCACTAAACATTTGCAAAAAAACACCATTTTAAACATGCTTGTAATTGTTAATTAAATTTCCCCAATAGGCATGCTTTTAGTTTGACAAATGACTGCCTGAGCTGGGAGCCATTTTTTTAAAGTGAAAAATATTTTTCCCCCAGGTTGAGTGCGGCCTCTATTAGCCTGCACCTCTGATGGTGACCGTTGCCCTTTTAGAACTGCTTGAAACTTACTGTGCCCCTATACAGCAGAGAGGAATTCAGAGCTGCACAGCATTGTAGGCAGCTCCCATCTTGGGCTGTTACTTCCTTTCCCTGCTTAGATCTTGAGAGACAAGCCTATCAGAAAGTACCCAGTATAGGCACACAGATGGCTGAAAACAGGACTTTGAAACTTGTCTGAACACTAAGGAGGAAACCAGATACACTCATAAAAGAGCAAAACTATATAAAAAAAAAAATTAAAGTTACATTGTTTTATTTGCTTTTTTTCCCCCTAGATATGGATAGTGATTATCGATTATCTTCGAAATGGCACATAGTTTTTTTTGATTGGTTATATTTATATATTTTTCCAAGAGATGAAATGTAATTTTTTATTTTCACACCCGTTCACCTTTTAACCAAACAGTTCACTCAAGTTTTACCCTTACATGATGGATATTCCCATCCATACCCTTTACAAGTGAATAAAGCTGCAAACTTTATTTGTTCGTACTTTGAGAAATATGCTCATATAGAATTATGCTGAATGTTTCTGCTGGTGTTTTATCATCAGGAGGGAATTTTTTTGCTATATTGAGGATCACATTTTTTTCTCCTTTTTCTGCACTGGGCATCTATGTAGGAATTAATTTGAGCAAAGGGTTGACCATAAACAATTCGGGGCTTGGTCCTCCACTTTACAGAAAGACCACTTATCTGGAAACCCAAGGTCCCAAGCAGACCAGATAACTGATCTCATGCACATATAACAAAACCCAACCATTGTTCCATCTGCCTAGTTTTTTCTGAATATGGGATATAGCTGCCCAGCCAGGAGACATCCAGCTATGAGTTTCTAACACCTAATTGTTGTTTGTTTACATTGGTGCTGGTAGCGTTATGTTTGCTTTGTTTTTAATTATTTTTTGATCTGCTTCATTCTATATAGTATATGCTGTGTTTCTCTGACTGTGAGGCCTGTAGAGTTGTCACCTAACTAGTTAAAAGTATGCTTGATGGCATTGTTTTTAATAGCAAAGAAATATAAAAATATAGGCAGCCAGTGCTTCTTAAAAAAAAAAAAAAAAAAAAAGATGGCAAACCTTAATGCCAGTCCCACTTGTTAGACATGAATGCAGAGATAAGCCCATGAAACTGCTCCTACTGCTTCCTATTGACTGTGAAGCGAATTGACTGAAAATGCCAGTATTGTGGGTTCTTTGTTTGAAAATATTATGTTGTGCATTTGCCTGCCAAAAGCAGCCACCTGGCACTTAATTTTGTGTAGGAATCGACACATGAAATAATGTAAGGAAGAAAATGCCTTGTGAGCTTACTGAACTTTGGAAACATAACTCCAGTATTCCAAATGCCTTGTTATTCACACCAAAACGAATTAACACCCCTACACTCCCACAACCATGGATCGAATAGTGGTAGTGGCAGGAATATTATTTTCAGATCTTTTCCCTAATTCATATTTTTGGATTGTAATGTGACATTGTAAGAGATGTTTTCAAAATGGCTTCTTTTGTTTAGTTGTGTGGGGTTGGAGGGAGGCTGTGCCACTATTCCAGCAGCACAAAATATACAGGGGGGAAGCACAGGAGACCATATTAATTTAGATTCAATCTATCACTGGGATCCCATCACTGCAGACCCCCTGCCATAGAGCCAACCTATAAAGATAATTTTCTTGTAAAAAAATATATATATTCAAATAGTATTCCAACTACTTCTGTCCCAATTTAGTACTGTTTGTCACTGTTTCTGAAGTTAAATTCTGTATTTTCTTTTGGATCTTTGGTAAGTACTAATGTCCCCAGTTCATATACATAAACATTTTGATGTTCCCTAGTTTGAGTTAATTCGACTATATAGTACTAAATACATGCAATGAGTATGTTGTGTTAATAAACGTAACTCTCCCCACAGGAAATCAGAAAGAACCCAAAAGGGTCTGGTTTGCCGATGGCCTTCTACCTAATGGGGAAGTTGCAGACACAACCAAATTTTCATCTTTTGTCAAGAGGTCCTCACAGGACTTAAGTCCAGCAGCTTGCAGCTTACCAGCTCCCATGGTGAGAACATAGAACTATTTTGCTGACTGCAGTGTTTCCTTTAAGCGGTGTGCTTCTGTGCATGAACCTCTTTTGAGGTAAGTGCATACAACAAATTGTGGTGCGCACAAATATGTGTTAAAACGCAGAATTGAATCATTGTGATTCACTTCACTTTGCACACAGAGCATTTAGTGGGAAAACACTGTATGTATGGAGTAGCTTTAACATAAATAAAGCAAGAGTAGGACATATAACAAAAGGGGCATAATTGGCTCAAAAGCCACAGATCACATGAGCTGCTTTCTGCTAACACATACTTGTTTCCTTCAGTCATCTCAGAATCTTGTTTGTGCACCAGAATGGGGGACCCAATGTCCATCCCCATGCCCTGGCTACACAATTAAATGGTGAAGAGAACGGGGGAATGTGGGGAGAGCAGTGACATCTAGGAAGTGCTGAATGGAAAGTGAAAGTAATTGTCTGCCCCGCCTCTATGCCTAAATTGCCAGTACTGTGGTCAATTCTAGTTACTTTCCATGTGGTGTGGAACCACAAATGAGGCCCTCTCTCTCAGGGGTAAGCCATCGCAATGGGGTGGAGGCAGGGTGCAGTGCAACTGTAACCAGGTGCAATCGTACAATAAATGGGCGCCAGTAGTTCTTTAATGCTTAACCAATGAACTGTATTTATTCAACATAGCACATATCCACAATGGAGCATAGAACACAGATAGTACAAAGGTAGCATATACTCACAGTACCAGTATAGGCTGAATCCCTGCAGGCCAGGTAATACACAGCAGAGATAGTTGCAGCTTGTGAGAGGTATTGTCCAGTTTTCAGGATCTCTTTGAGTGGCAGCTAGAGGAATTCCTATCATCCCTAGTCTCAACACTTTGGTCTCTACTCTGGGTCAGTAATATCGTGGGATCTTAATCCCTCTAATATCGGAGCCTTGAGCTGCTCAACTATATAACCTCTCTATCACTCCAAGAGTGATCTATAAAAGAGTATGCTATCACTTTACTAGGGCCACTGGTCCTAGGATCACAATACCCATTCCCTTCCAGCCTGCTTGGTTGGGCTAAAGTAATGGACCCAGACTGCATGGTTCCCAAAACCTTTATACTATGACACAGTGCCATCTAGTGTACACTGTGAGAACTACAGGGGTTACATAAGCACAAGGGATGTGGCTGTCAATAATGTGTAAGGATGTCTAAATTTTCACATCCCTACATAGGCATAATATATTTCCCTGATTTTACTTTTTCCTGGATTTTACACCATTTTTTTCTGGTCCCATGCAAAACGTAAATTGTACTACTGTTCTTCTGTATCTATGTGGTGCTGCATCTGCTAAAGGTAACCAGTGTTGGCTTTCACAGAGTTAAAATACATTTTCTTTAAGAATAGTGCAGAAGGTACCTACAATAACCATGTACCAACTTCCCCCCTGTATATTTAATTGCAGTCTGCTTTGAATGCAGACATTTAAATACATATGTTTAATGGGCATGGCATGGTAACTTGCCCTTGTGGTCATTGAAATATTGTCCTACAGTCACAGAGGTTTCCTCCATAGTCTACAGGTAGGGTGTAAAAAAATGTTAATATGAATTCAAACAAAGGAATGGTATTAAATTGACTTTTAAAATACCTTTAATGATTTGTTTGAACCTTAAAGGGCACTTAAGCAAGTCTCAGTAAAATTTAAAGAAAGAATAATGGTATTGTATTGTTGCTTAAACTAACTCTATTAACTAAAGGCCTCTGGGATGGATGAGGACCAAGCCTATCTATGGGCTGGAAATACCTCAGAATTGCAATATTTTTGTCTTCAAACTCACTGCCATTTTCTTAGAAGTTTAAAAAAAAAATTAAGATTTAAAATTTTAGTTTTTATTAACAATAAAATATCCCTTACATTTCAGACTGCTGAACAGACACCCAGTAACCTAAAAGAAGAACGGACACATTTGGAGACCTCTCCAATAGACTCATGTGTGGAGAAGAAAGCCTTACCAGAAGCCCCAAGTGCCTTTAAAGTCAGCTCCCCTGCAGATTATTCTATGCTGTGTGGGCTCGATAAATGTGTCAGCCGAGATCTGAGTCTTATACCAGATGATGATGAAAAGCTGCCGCCTCTCTTACTGGCTTCTGGTGACGGAGGAGGTAGGTCCATTTCATGGGAAGAATTAAAACCTTCATGGCAGTTCTCGTATATAGTGTGTGTATAAAAAACAACAGCCATTTCTAGGTGTGAAATATATCATTGAAAAAATATAAAATTATTATGTTTTCCACCAGTATCTGCTTTTTTTAATCATTATTCTTATAATTAAGAAAATAGTTGTATTTTTTTTATTTTTTTGTGACATTTGCTATCTCAACAGTTTTTTTTTTTTTGCAGTTTTTATATTTATTTCAAAAGTCCAACCCCTTCTAAAACGGAAGAAAAACATTGTATTTATCATTTGGATTATTAAGAACAACATTTTTAATCTAATGTAAAGACTGGACTGTGGAATTCAGTACTTGACACAGTTCATTTGCTGAGTACTACCCCCAATCGAATTTGTCATATCCCCTGTGCAAATTTTATGCAAGGAGGAATGATTCAAAAAAGTCAAAGTAAACTTTATGGTCATCTCAGCAGTAAACGAATACACAGTGAGACGAGACGACGTGGCTCCAGCTAGTACATATCACAAAAAGGCACTAAAAAAATATAAATATGTAAACATGAAATGTGCAATATATTGGCATAAATTGGATTTATACATGTGTAAACCTGTATATAAAATTTGTTTCTTCTCTGGAATGATTACTTCCACCACGGAAACAAATGTTGTTACATTGGAAAAAAAACTGTTGTCTTTTCATAAGTGATACACACCCCATAGTATTTATGCTGAAAAGACTAGATTTAGGGGGGTATTTATTAAAACTCAAATTTTTCTCATTATTTTAAAAATTCGACCTAACTCTCAAACAAGATTTGGCTTAATTTGCTAAAACATTTGAACGAAAATTGTACATGCGGGAAAAAGCATCGACAAAATTGTGCGACCATTCGAATCATTGGAATTGTTGGCTGAAAACCTTGACTTTTTTTTTTTACAAAAACCAGTGTCACACTGTCCAAAACCCTTGAAAACCATGAAGTCAAAAAACATCTTTTGATTGTAAAAGGGGAAATCTGCCATTGACTTCATTACAGTTTTTCGGATTCTGATTTTTAGCAGCTTTGGAGCATAATAAATATTGAAAAATTTTAGGGTTTTTTTTCCCTCTAAAAATTCGACCAGAAAAAATTGAGGCTTAAAGGAAACCGTCACCCAAACAAAATTATCCAAATCCTATTTTATCATGTTAGTCAAGCAAAATGAACTTTAATTACACTGTATAAATTATTTGAATATTGTTTCCATCAGTCTGAGAACTCATAATTATAGCAACCAGGAAAGAGCCATTTTGTGGACACTGTTATTAAGGCAAGTCTTGTATCATCTCAGAATCTTGTTTGTGCACCAGGGGACAGGGACCCAATGTCCATCCCCATGCCCTGGTTACATAATTAAATCATTAAGAGCGCTGGGGGAATGTAGGGAGAGCGGTGACATCTAGGAAGTGCTGAATGGAAAGTGAAAGTAATTGCTTGCCCCGCCTCTATGCCTAGGCATAGAGGCGGGGTAGGCAATACTTGATTGACAGCTGATATTTTTTAATGAGTTTACAACAGCTATGAATGCTTTAATAAAAAAAAGAAATTGGATTTCATATTTAATTTAAGAAGGACTTTTATTATACAGATTTTTATGTCTGGGTGACGGGTCCACTTTAATAAATAGGCCCCCTAATGTAGAAAAACATACTTTTATTCCATAACTTTGCCTACTGACTGATAATTCATATAAATGCCTGCTCCTTTATTTGTGATTAAATAAGATTGAATTCTGTACACGTTTTTAACCTGGTTTGCAATTAATTCTGTTACCCCTCCCCCCCGCTTTTTGTATTTGAACTATATATATCGCTTGTGTTTTAGATGCACTAGTAGAAAACAATCCTACTAATAAAGAGGTCTTGTTGCTTTTGGAAGAAGGGCTTAACCTAGCGACCTTCATTCTCAATGCAAACCTCCTTCTTCATGTCAAGATAGTAACCTGTAAGTATTTTAATTATAAGGGACTTCCTTCTATAGTAGAACTATTATCAAATCAGCCTGGAAATAATAATAATATTAATAATAAAAAGTGCAAAGTTTTAAGCAGATCTTTTCACCTTTATCGAACAATTGGAAGGCAGTATTTACCTGTCACCTGTTTACAAGTAAATTTCATTTGTTGCTATGTGTTACTATACCAGAGCAATTATTATGCCTTTTATTACATTTTTCTTTATAAGCCTGTGACACGGCAATAAAGGGAAGAGCAGGGCTCATTATAAACAAACTTTTAAAGGAGAACTAAACACTAAAAATGAATAGGATTAAAAATGCCATGTTTTATATACTGAACTTATTGCACCAGCCTAAAGTTTCAGCTTGTCAATAGCAGCAATTATTCAGGAATTCTAACTTGTCACAGGGGGTCACCATCTTGGAAAGTGTCTGTGACACTCACATCCTCAGTGGGCTCTGAGCAGCTGTTGAGAAGCTAAGCTTAGAGGTTGTCGCTAATTATCAAACAGAAAATGAGTTTGGCCTGTAATATAAGATGATGCTACAGGGCTGATTATTAAATTCTGATGCTAATTGCACTGGTTTATGTGCTGCCATGTAGTAATTATCTGTATTAATTACTAATCAGCCTTATATTGTGACATTTCTATTCTATGTGTACTGTATATTGTGAGTGGGTCCCTAAGCTCAGTAAGTGACAGCAGCACAAAACATGTGCAGTGAATCAGCAGAAAAGAAGATGGGGAGCTACTGGGGCATCTTTGGAGACACAGATCTTTACTGCTAAAGGGCTTTGGTTGCCTTGGGCTGGTATAGAAACCCAAAACACAATGTACAACATTTCTAGCTACTTCTGTAGTTAAACTTTCCATGTCCTTTAATAGGCTGGGAAAGGAAGGTAACCGAGCTTGAAAACAAGATCATCTGTTCGCTCTTTCAAATATAAAAGTAATGAAACTAAGGTTGTACATTTTTTAAATACAAGTTTAAACAGAGTATGTTGGTTACAAGGCCTATGTATTTGGCTTCGAAAATTATGTGTGTCCTATAATCCAAATATCCTAAAACAGCTACCAACAATGATTGCTTATGTGTAGGACAGCAGTGCTCTAGTCCTATGAAGGCATCTATATTTATATGCTTCTATTTATATAGCATTTTATGCCTTTCTATAGCTTTATAGAAATAAATTGTTGCTGCATGTTACATCCTGCATCTATTAATCTATAAGCTATAGGACCTATGCAGATAGGTTCTAAATAGCCATGACAGTTTATTATCCAAGCTGAGGGGATTTGTTGGGGAAAGTTTTGGATATATGCCAATTTACTATTCTGCTTTTTGGTTCCCAGATGCCTCTGAAAAATGCTGGTTTTTCTCAACAAATGGGTTACATGGCCTGGGTCAGGCAGAAATTGTTATTCTACTGGCTTGTTTGGAAAATGAAGAAGTTCTCCCAAAGGATATGTTCAGAGTTTTTATTGATATTTACAGAGAAGCTCAAAAAGGTACTTTTATTATCATTATAGTTACTAAAGTACGTAAATATTCTTTAAATGTTTATGCCATTGGCAAAAAGTGTTGGCTGCACCTAGAATGCACTATTACAGTTTAAGGCAAAATAAAACTGAATTGAAGATAAATCCTAATTAGGCAGTATTACCCGTACTTTCCCTTCAGACGATTATTTTTGCTAATCAATTCACTGTATGGTATTAACTGATATAGGAGCTGTATATCCTGTGCTACATTGTACAAACCAGTGCTTTGTGGGGTAGGTTCTTCTATACTAGGCTGCGTCACCATCACTTTCAGTGACCAACATAACCATTCAGTCCTACAAAAATAGCAGAAATGTAATGATTTATTCTGGCACACAGGGCTGCGAATATGCTGACATTTTTCTTATGGTTACAGATTCCAAGCTTTGTTACTGAGTTTAGGGACCGATGCACAATATAGTAAATATAAATATATATATATATATATATATATATATATATATATATATATATATATATATATATATATATATATATATATATATATATATATATATATATATATATATATATATATATATAGTGAATAAAGTACCCCCTCTTGTAAAATATAAGGATATTATAAGTTACCGAGGAGTTTCATGACCATATAAAAACACGAGGCCGAAGGCCGAGTGTTTTTATACAGGTCATGGAACTCCGAGGTAACTTATAATATCCTCATATTTTACAACTGGGGGTACTTTATTAATTATAATACACAAATTTTAGTGAGTCATGTGACAGAAATTACATCACTACTCACCGTTTATAACTGGTGACATCACTACTCACCGTTTATAAGGATATAATTTACAAGATATTCATGGCTTTTGTGTATTATATATATATATATATATATATATATATATATATATATATATATATATATATATATATATATGTCACACTATAAGGCTAAGTAATTAATTAGTGGTTTATTGGTACATATCAGCGTCCGAAACCAGCACAATTAAAATCAGCATTTAATAATCAGCCCTGTAGCATCTGCTAATATGACAGGTGAACCTCATTTTCTGCTTGATAATTTGTGACAACTCTTAAAGGAGAACTAAACCCTAAAGTTAAAAAACCCCATCCCCCTACCCTACATAGACCCCCCCCTCCCTTCTCTCCCCCCCCAGCCTAGCTGCTGTCCAGCGGGTTTCACGGCAGCCATCTTCAGCCGATTCGGTAATTTCCGGAATGAGACCGGCACGTTGGCAATTTTCGTGAGTTTCGGTGCATGTGCAGTTGTCACGAAACAGAAAATTGTTTCAACTGCACATGCACCAATACGCCTGTCTCATTCCGAAGATTACTGAAGAGAAGAAGATGGCTGCCGTGAACTCTGCTGGACAGAATCTGCACGGAGGGGTAAGTAAAGACTTAGGGGAGGGGGGTCTATGTAGGGTAGGGGGGTAGGGTTTTTTAACTTTAGGGCTTAGTTTTCCTTTAAGCTTAGCTTCTCAACAGCTGCTCAGTGCCCACTGAGCATGTGTGTTTCACTGACACTCATAACAAAATTCAAATTTTGTAGTTGGATTTTTGGTCAAAACTCACAAATTCAAGTTGGGAATAATCCAAACATAAATTCGTATTTGAATTCGACATTTATCATACCTTGACCCTGGGAACAACTCGAATTCGACTATTTGCCACCTAAAACCTGCTGAGTTCATCTAGAAGTCAATGGCAGAGGTCCAGTGATCCATTTGAAAATGTCAATAGCCTTCCTGACTCTTTTTTTTGGAGAAAAATTAAATTTGAGTTTAGTTGAATTCGATACAAGTTTTCTGGTCGGTAATATTAGTCCGAGTTCTAGACGTTCAAGATTTTTTTCTTAAATAACCTCCCGAGTTGTGTATCTGAATTTATTTGATAAAAATTCTTATTAAAAAAAAAAGAATATAGTAAAAAAAAAAATCACATAGATTTAAAATTCAACCTTTGATAAATCTGTTCCTAGGTGTTTTTCTCCCTGACATAGCTAAAGCAGGTGAGCAATTGCTTGTTTCTACCTGGGCATAAGTGTGCACAGACAGGGCAGATGTTGGTTCAAAAATGCATATTCTCTTTTCCATGCTAAAATCCATCCTGTCTGTCCTGGGCGATGCTATGTCCGTGCATACTGATGTCAGGCAGAAGCATATGGATTGGCATTATCTTTTCGGTGTAGATACACTGGAGAAAACAATGCCTGGTGTGAAATGCCATCCATAAAGAAAGTGGTTTACATGCACTAAAACATAATATAACATTAACATACAATGGTAAATATTGTGTTTGCTTCAGAAACACTACTATAAAAAATAGTAATGTCATTGGGGCAGCAGCTTTAGTTGAAAAATTGCAAAAACAGGTTACAAAACATATAATAGCTAAGCTTTGTTATACAATGGGTTTTGCTCTTACATGAGACAATAATGTAATTTGTGACTCTCTACATGAAACAAATGAACACTTTTTATTGTTTCTGGTGTTTTTCTCGCAATGGCTGTTTCTCCTCTTGCCTTCCACATATGTAAGAGCTAATTGCATTTGATCAGGAAGGAGTAACTGAGATGCTTTTGGCAGACGCTGGTAAGATCCTTCAGATTTAGGGTTTATTCTGTCTTGCTGTTGATTTCTCACATGTATGCATGCAAACCAAGTAGCAATGCAATCTATATTGTGATACTTTTAATGGGATATTTATGCTTATTGAAAAAGAACAGTGTTACAATCATCATGAAATCATTTCTCAGCTTTTGTTCCTACAATAAATGATAATAAAACTTTGAGACAAAACCTAATCTGTATTTATGATAATACATACAAAATAGATGAGATTATACACCTTATAGCAACGAAAATGAATTTAAGACATAAATTGACTCAAACTATAAAAACTTATGCCATCTAATTTTCATTTGTATATTTTTTAACAGGAAGATATGTAGGCGATCTGGAAAATATTACATTTACTGAAAGCTTTCTCAGTAGCAAGGATCATGGTGGATTCCTATTTTTTGCCCCTACTTTTCAGGATCTCACTGGTCTCCCTTTACCCAATAGTCCTTTTTTGTGTGGAGTTATCATCCAGAAAATGGAGGCACCTTGGGCAAAAGTTTTTCCGATTCGACTTATGCTTAGACTGGGAGCTGAATCTGGTGGTGAGTTTTTTCTTCATTTAAATTTATCTTTGTCGTTTAATAGAAGTTATGGCATTTGGGAACTTGTTTATAGAAAAATGCGACCAATGAGGGCTTTTAGAAAGAGAATACAAATATATGTAATCAACAATCAATTTTTAAGTGGTACACATACATGTATATACAGTGGAACCTCAATTTTACATCGCCCTGATTTTAAGTTTCCCCTCATTTTACATTGTTGTTTTGTGGTCCTCTGAAAAACGTAAAATGGGGGTTCTTCTGTAAATACCCAGTTAAACATTCAATGTTGTTCTAATATAAATATCTGGTTATTTGATACATTGTGTCTAGTAACTGTATATTTGCTTTTGCTGGGGACAGGCCCAGTATAATGTGCAGCTTGGCTGTTTAGCTTCCTGGAAAATAAGCATAGCATAGTTTTGACTGGGCATTGATCCTATATAAGGAAGGTTTATTCCCAGAATGTTGGGTACCACACAATAGAATCCCAACAAATAGAATCAAAGTGTTTCCCCTAGGCCAGAACTCCAGCCCAGGAAATAACTTAGAGTGCCATAAACTTACTGTATTTCGAGGTGTCCCTCGTTTGCACTTGGGCTTTTCAATTTTACTGTTCTGCGCATGCACAGGTGTCAGTCGGTGCTGCGGATGTGTAGAAATGGTAAGCAAACGAGAATCTGGTGGTCTTTTAAATCTTTATTCCCCAGGCAGTGGCGTAACTAGTTGTTACTGAGCCCCATAGCAAATTCAATTTATGGCCCCAAAATATTTATAAGTTGGCCTATTTTACCAAGATATATTAAAATTGCTAATTAATTAGGGTCTCACTGGGCCCCCTACACTCCTGGGCCCCCCTGCAACTGCAGGGTCTGCTTCCTCTATAGTTACGCCCCTGTCCCCAGGCTAGTACATAAAAGGAAAACTTAGTGACACACTTTTCCTTTAAGTGTGGTCTCAGGCGTGTTGTTAATAACATTTAGAGGCCCATTTATCAAAGGTTGACTTTTAAATTCATGTGAATTTTTTTTAATTCAAATATACTCACAATTCGACTGGGAGGTTATTTAAAAACAAAACAAAAACTGTGGTACTGTGTTAGCCAGTAGCAAAAATAACAAATAAAAAAACAAACAAATACAAAAAGTATTGTAGAAGTGATACCTATATTGGCTAAAAATAAAAATACATTGCAAGCTTTCGGAGCACCAAGGCTCCTTCGTCAGGCAAAATACAAATGAAAGGTAGAAAGGCACAGCATATATTCTGTTGGATCAGTGAAGAGATAATACAATGAATTAGGGTGGGTTGTAAATAGTCCAGGAGTCTGGATTCAGTCAGGTCACACAATGTTTCCACTCTCCATACCAGACCACACTCCAAAAATTGATGTAGTAAAAAAGTATTTATTGAAGCAAAAACATCACAGCAAAGCCTAACGCGTTTGTGCCTTAGGGGCACTTAGTCATAGGCTGACTAACAGCCTCTGACTAAATAAGCCTAAACCTCAGCCTATGACTAAGTGCCCCTAAGGCACGAAACGTGTTAGGCTTTGCTGTGATGTTTTTGCTTAAATAAATACTTTTTTACTACATCAATTTTTGGAGTGTGGTCTGGTATGTGCCAGCCCTTCATTATCTATTTGCAATAATTGCCTCCCTGAGCTGAAGGTCTGGGGCTTGAGCACCTGGACCCCCTGTCCTATTGGGTAAGTTCACCCCATTCTTTACTGCACTCAACACTAAAACGCCTTTTTATAAGTTACGTGTTTTAGTATGCGCCTCTTCTATGCATTTCTATTATAAATACACGTTTTATTTTCAAGTGTACCCCTGCCCACTGATGAGCAGAAGACATCGAAAGCCATTATTTGGAGAAATAGGACATACAATAATCAACTTACTAACCGTATGTACTTTTTCTTTATTTTACGTTTTCCTGTTTTTGGAATATAAGCCTGGATATAATTTATATATACACCTCTTATCCATAAGGCTTGGATGTAAGGCCTCCAGTCAAATAAAGAATATTTAAACATCAAGTTAAGATGGCCAAATACATATAGATTTTGTTGCTACCCTGTGAACGATCTTGTAGGTTAATCATTATAACAAATGATTCCGAGATCAGTGATTATCTGGTTGTCCTATCCACTCACTGATTTGATTATTTCATAGAAAATTTTTAAACCTATCCGATCGACTGTTGGGTTGATGTGGTCAGAATAATCATAAATTTTAAAACTGTTTTCATGATTTTAATGGTTGGTTTTAAAATTGGTCATTTCGCTTAATGAAATCTGCCCATGTATGGCCACCTTTAGTTAATATCAAATACCAGTTGCTGATGTTATACAGAGGAAAGGGTAATCTGTCAAAAATTAATAATTCTTTATTATACAGTACACTGGGTAATAGGATCTTTCTGGCTGTAGGATTTCTGAATAAGAGATCTTATGCCTCTGGTACTATGTAGAGATTTTCTTTTACATTGAATCTCTAGTATCCATATACATATTGTCAGGTATTGCAGGGATTCGAGCCGGGGACCTTTGGGTTTCTGGCTCGGTACCTTAACCATTTGGCCAGGTGAGCAGCCTGTAGGGTTGCTCGCTATGTGTAACCTGGTCTCTGCAGTCCCAGCCCAGCTGCCGCCTGATTGGCCTCTCCAGCCCCAGCTCAGCTGCAGCCTGTTTGGCATCTACAGCCCCAACCCAGCTGCTGCCTAGTTTAATCAGCCAATCAGGGCTGACTCTTCCCTATTTAAGAGCAGCACTTAGACCACTCCTTGCCAGAGCATTGCATGGTTTTCCTAGTACTGCGGCAGCGCCCCTAACTAGGTAGTTCTTGCTCTTTTCCCTTGTTATTCCTCCTTGCCTTGTCTGCCTGTCCTTGTCTTGTCCTGCTTTACCTTATCTTGTACCTTCCCAGCCTTGACCTTGATCCGACCCTGCCTTGCTTGTTCCTGATTTCTGCTTCCTGTTCCGCCTTGTACCTTGTCCCTCTCTTGCTATCTTGCTCCAGTCCTCTCTTGCTCCCTTGCTCCAGCCCTCTCGTTATCCACTCTAGTCTCCTTCTGCTCCTGTCTTGCTATCCGCTCCAGTCCTGTCTTGCTATCTGCTCCAGTCCTGTCTTGCTATCCGCTCCAGTCTCCCTCTGCACTCTATCCCCAGTTTGATCTGATCTACGCCCGCACCGTCCTGTCCCATCCAGTCTGTTCCTGGTCCACTCCTGCCCCGTCCAGTCTGTTCCTGTTGAGTCGTCGCCCTCTTCTTCCTGCCCAGTCCAGTCCTGATCTTCGCCCTCTCCGTCCTGTTCTGCACCTGATCCAGACTGACTCTTCGCCCTCATCAACCTGTTCCTGCTTTCCCTTCAAGTGTTCCCTAGGCACATACAGCTCCTGCCTCAAGGACTCGCCCTTTCCCTTTAGTCTCCACAGCTCCCCCTACCTAATCCTTGACACATATGCAAACTTGTGTAATATTATTGGTAAAAGCACAATGTTCACCCTTAGAATGGAAAATGTTACACACCTTCACCCCTTTTTGTATTTTACAGGACCTTAGAAATTACCAGTACACTATACCACATGTTGATGGTTTGCTAATACACATGCAAGTGGGAAACATTTCCATAAAGATCCCTTCAAAGAGACACAATGAAGTAAGTTACACAACATAGTGTTTTTCATGGATTTCCAGTGTTGTTGTGCAGGCAGAACACCAGCACACAACTTTGAAGTAATGACTTTTGGCATTATTAGAGAAATGTTTTTCATTTCTTCTTCTGAAGAAATTCCATTGTCAAGAACTAAATACTATTGTTAATAAGGTTCAATATCATCATCTTTGTTTAAATAAAGATATAGATGGAATATTGTCCATGTACTTTTCAGACTACAAGGGGAATTAAGCTATATCTTGGTGTTTTGCATCAATGATATTAGTAATTCATAATGTGTTGTGCAAGTTTTAGCATTGTATATAAGATGGAGAAAGCGATGACCTATTTAGGCAAATGTTTGTATTTGGAACAGGGGGCTGGTATGTATTAGTCTCAGCTATTTCTCAGATTTTAAGTGGAACACAACCCGCTTCAGCTCAGGCTGACTGAAGAATAGTTTGTGCTGTTCCTGATCAACAACTACCTTTTTTTTTTCCTTTAAGATCCTTAAAGTCATTCATGCTTGTAATGAGCATGTCATAAGCATTGGTGCTAGCTTTAGCCTGGAAGCAGACTCTCACCTGGTGTGTGTTCAGAACAGCGATGGAATCTACCAAACACAAGCAAACAGCACTCCTGGAAAGGCCAGAGAAGGTGAAGTTTAATATTTAAAAAAGGGGAATTATCGCAAAAATGGAAATTTCATATAGGCTTCCTCATACTGAAATAAGAATAAGTTCGTTTTCACTACCCCTCTCTTAGCATCTGTTTCTCTTCATTCTGTCTGCATGCAGGAGTTGGGTGTCAGATATTCATTGACGTTTAGATCCAATATATCTTATTGGGGGGCTTCCTTTCCTAGCAGATGTAGTAGAGCGTAAAACAAATAGTCTACCATGACAGATGTTTGTTTTACGCTATTATTTGACGTGGATTTATTTTGATGCATGCACACATAATCTTTAAAAACACCAGTCTGTTGTGCTTTGGTTTGCTCATAGTTTCACTGTTTTACTGTTGATTATTCATTTTGTTTAGTTACGGGTGCAAGTTTCGTTGTTTTTAACGGAGCTCTGAAAACGTCCTCAGGATTTCTTGCCAAGTCTAGCATAGTAGAAGGTATGTATATGGTTTTAACATGTATCATTTCATATGTCTTTGCCTTCTTGAAATGGAAGTTTGTTTACCTGTATTGCAGTTCATTACAATGAATCTCATACTGAAATTAGAAGTCACTGAGGCATTTAAAGTGAGTCTGTCATGAATGTTTTTTTTCAAAATGCATCAGTTAATAGTGCTGCTCCAGCAGAATTCTGCACTGAAATCAGTTTCTCAAAAGAGCAAACATATTTTTTTATATTTAATTTTAAGATCTGACATTGGGCTAGACATATTGTCAGTTTCCCAGCTGCCCCAATCATGTGACTTGTGCTCTGATAAACTTCAGTCACTATTTACTGCTGTACTGCAAGTTGGAGTGATATCACCCCTCCCCCCATAAGCCTAAGAACAGAACAATGGGTAGGTAACCAGATAGCAGCTCCCTAACACAAGATAACAGCTCCCTGGTAGATCTAAGAACAGCACTCAATAGTAAAATCCATGTCCCACTGCGACACATTCAGTAACATTGAGTAGGAGAAACAACCGTCTGCCAGAAAGCAGTTCTATCCTAAAATGCTGGCTCTTTCTGAAAGCACATGACCAGGCAAAATGACCTGAGATGGCGCCTACACACCAATATTACAGCTACAAAAAAAAATACAGTTGCTGGTTTAGGAAAGAAATTTTATATGGTAGAGTGAATTATTTGCAGTGTTAACGTAATTTAGAAATAAAAACGACATAAAAATCATGACAGATTCCCTTTAATGATAGTATAACACACAAGACCCATGAATAATCTGTATATACATCTTTATAAATCACAAATGATACCACCTGCATCGCATCAGTCATTGTAAATGGCAACTTGTTTAGTCTATACAAAATATTATATCCCCGTGTTAAAATATAAGGGTATTAGACATTACTTTATTCATGACCTGTATAAAATCAATTTTCCTGAAGGTTATTTAGTCTTGGAACATTGTATACACCTGTATATTTTAATTTAGAGGTTATGATTTTGCCTATACAGTATAAAACAGTAGTGACCAGACCAACAACTGTAGCGAGCCAGAGGTGATTATTGATGCCAGGGAAGATCTGATGTTCCAGCAGGCCAATGAATAAACCTGATTGTGCAATTTGTGTGAGCTTGAGTACACCTATGATTTGTTTTATTGATCCAGTGGCTGGGAGGAATTAGCAGGCACATGTGACATATGCTGGTAATTGGTCTTGGCATGTCCATGAATGGCCTGTATACTTTTCTGCAGAATCATGCAAATTTATGGGGTTACTTCTACAAATACTATACTTGGTAGTTTCCAATTACTGGCCACAGTTGTTTTCAGACCCTACCAGCTTTGTAAGGAGATAATAATACTCTTGGGGGTTGTAATATGTTTTGTTGGCACAAAAAAACGTTTACAAAGACCATTGCTAATGTTAGCGACCATGTTTGTGTCCTTTTTGACCAATTATAGACCTCAATGACTTCCTCTTATAGTTTGCAACCAAATGGCTTTAGTGAACATGTGCAGTGTATGTAATACAATTGCAATTACAAAGCATATTTTGCAAAAAAATATTTAACAAAACTCCAGAGATGGTGTTAACGCTAACCTTTGCTTAGGGATGTAATATTCGCCAGTGAATGATTTTGCATTGCAAGCAATGCTGAATTTTAAAGAAGGAAAGGTCTTTTTACTTGGGGGTGCCAAAAGTTAGGCACCCCCAAGTGATCGGATTTATCTACCGGAAACCCCAGGCTGGTGCTCCTATTAGGAGAAAACTGCACCGGCCCGGGATTCTTCCAGCAAGCACCACGGAGCGACCGTCTTCTGGCGTTCTCCCGGCTGCACATGTGCAATAGAGCGAAAAACCAAACTTTAACAAAAAAGCCAGCTATTTTGTTTTGCTGTGTATGAGTCTGCACTGGGAAATTTTAAGAAAGAAGAAGCCGGAAGACGACCGCTCCATTGTGCTCGCTGGAAGAATCCCGGGCCAGTGCAGTTTTCTCCCAATAGGTGGCCCATCCCAGGATTTCAGGTAAGTAAATGCGATCACGTGCCTAATTTTTGGCACCCTAAGTAAAAAGACCTTTCTTTCTCCTTTAAACGTGCTTGCATATATTGATGACATCCCCCCTTATGTGAGGGAGCATTAGAAAGTGTGTGTGTGACAAGAATAGAACTTTAAACAACACTTTAACTATAAAACTACTATCTGTTTTATTAACAATTTTATATAGGCCATGTACAAGGTTTCTCTATGCAGAATTGTATCAGCATTACCTATGGAGTACAACTCAACACATTTTACATACAGCATTCAAAGAAAAACATTTTAGAAAAGGGGTATGAGAAAATTGTAATTCGTTCTGATCCCATTTATTTTCCTTTAACTTATACTTATAAGATGGGCTAATGGTACAAATAATGCCAGACATGATGGAAGCTTTGTGGCAAGCACTCAGAGACAAGAAGGATTTCAGAATTGCATGTGGAAAGATTGATTCTGCAGACTCGATGGAAGAGGTTACTATTTGTTGGGTGGAGACTGAAGAAAAGCAAAACAAAGGGTAAAAATGAAAACTTAATTTAGATTACACATGTACTTTTTGCTGATATTGGGTTTTTTTTGGCTTTTCTGGACATCATAGTTTTATTCAGTGAGCTTCTCACTTTGTACACCCTTTATGCATGTGTATGATCAATCAGTTAAGGTAGCCATACATGTGCCAATAAAAGCTGCCAATAGACCTAGTCAGCAGCTTATTGGCTCTTGAAAGGGGCCCTCCTACAGGATTCCCGGACTGACATCTGGCTGAAAATTGGCTAGATATCAATTGGACAGGTTTAAAAATCCTTAAAATTGGTTCATTGATTTGGTCCACATCCTGTATATGTGTGATTGGATCTTTGGACCCTAGGGCCCAACGATCGGATCAGCCTGATATCACCCTCCTCAAGGTCAAGAAGAGCTTGCCAATTGAGCAGCTCTTCAGTTATGACCAGCTTTCCAGTTTAAGGAATTTGTAAGTATTTGTCACAATTATTCCCCTTCACTGCATTTTCTGTGCCTTTAAGCTGCCTCTCTTTGCAGGATTACAAGCCCCATTGATGGTCAATCTATGGAAGGAATTCCAAGTGAAAGAATTGGTCAGGAAACAGACTTTGAAGTCAATGATAAAACTGTGAAATGTACAGAGGTAAGATGATAAATGAATAATCAGGACCGGGCACCCCTAGGCTTGGTCCACACGTCTCTTCCTTCCTATTCCCCTTTCCCTTCTTATGTGTGCACAGTCTGGCAGCACTGGAGACTGGTGAGTGGGAGATTTGTAAATCTCCCGCATGTCTCCAGTGCATGTAACTAATTGGGATGTGGCTGGGTGGCATGCTGCCCTCAGAAATTCTGCGGGCCTAGGGCCGAGCAAATCTGTACTTTTAAATAATGGATTATCAGTGTGTCTTTTTATTTCTTAATGCTATAACTATTTCTTAATGCTATGACTGCTGTGGTGCCTTTTTTAAATGGTGGCCATGTCCATGTAAGTAAGGGATACAGTTATAACATCATTACCCCCATTTATAATAATACAATTTTTATTTTCACACAAGCCTCGTCTTTCTGTGGGTTCTACATTGCTTTTTTGTAAACATGCATTTTAGGAAAACTGCCCATATTTCTTGCCTTGGCACAGCCATTTTACATAAGCTGCAATAGCCATAGTGTGTGTGGCGATTTTTGTTTCTGTAATTTCAGTAACAAATCAAGCTCTCATCCATATGCATAATCTCAATTTGCTTTTATTACTGTGTATTCTATGTGCAAAGCAAAAGCCTAAAGACTAGACATTGATGAAGATACAATGTTTTTGAATATACATTGTTGTTGGTTTTTTTTTATTGAGAAAAGCGTGCATAACAACAAATCCGTCAGTATTGTTACTGTTATCTCACAGACATAGACAGCGATGAAAACATCCCTTTTGTTAACAGTGAAGTAGCTAAATCCAAACTGAATAACATACAGAGCAGATGACATGATAGCTGAGCATGTATCAAGTCCACACAGTATAAAGGGTAGACACTGCACGTTTTCCTTTTATACATATAATTCAAGAAGAAAAAGGAGAACTGTAAAGTACAGAAGAGAAAAAAAAAAAGAAAAAAAAAAAGGGAAACAACAAAAGGAGAAAATAAAATACTATTAAAGAAAAAGAAAAGATAAAATAAAAGAAAATAAATAAAGAAAATAAAATTGAATTCCACTGCCTTAAGAACCTTGACCGTTGGCACATTGTTGTTTTTAGGTGTTTTATCTGTTAAGGGATGGTGAGCCAAACAGTGAAGTGGCTCATTCTCAGTTCGCCAAGGAGATAGCCACAGCCTGTGCTGCTGCTCTTTGTCCTCACATCAAGACTTTAAAGGACAGTGGAATGAATAGGATTGGCTTGAGAGTCTCTATGGATATTGACATGGTAAGTTCCATTGATTATTAATATGGCAGCTTGATATGCATTTCTGTATTTTTTCTACCCTTTCAAAGAGGAGGAAAGAAAATATTTTTGAAAGCAACTTTTCAATATCCAAAATTCTATTCATAAACTGAGCAACAGTTCAGTGATATATAAGCCGGAAATTATCAAGAGTATCTCCACGACCACAAGAGTGCATCAAACCAAAAGTTATGACTTTTTTGACTATTCAATATATTTCTTTAAAAATGTTCAGTGGTTTTAAAGTTATTTGTGAATGTAATTGCGATGTCTGGCCCTTGCTATTCTTTGCACTGGTGGCTCTGAAAACTAAAAAATATTCAACAGAAATCTGCAAAGGTAGTGTGAGAAATCATATGTGTTTAAAAATGAAAACAGCACACACTGGCCATAAGGGACAGCTGTCACTCCATGCTGCAAGTATATATATGTGCCCTAGTTGGGTGCAACCCATATTGGAAGCAGTTTAAGTTGCTTCCAATATTTTTTTATTTACATTTTAGCTATACATGGTTATCTGTGGCTTATAGCAAAATCCAAACTTTACACATTTTGTGGTGTCTTGCCACTTCCCCAGAAGCAAGCAGTTGAGTACTACTTGCTTCTGAGTTAGTGGTGAGATGCTACGAAATACATAAAGTTTGGGTTTTGCTATATTCCACTCCTATCCATGGAAAATTAGATTATGTAATGTATGCAGAGTACTGCATTACTGCCAATTGTAACAAATCATGTATTGGCTCTAGGAAAGCAGAGTTTCCAATAGTTCCAGTAGTCCGAACCAGTGCCGTGCAATTGTAGTTACATTTCCAAATAACAATGTTTAATCCTTGCGTATTGGAAAACTGCTTAAAATGAACATTTCCGTCATATTATTAAAATGTCTATTTTTGACAGTTCTTCTGACCAGACTGTCATTTCTCTAAAACAGAGGCAGCAACTGACACGGGGCCTGTTTTTGAACCCTGTGGAACTGAGCTGATACTGCTCTGAAACACACAGTATAGCTTACAGCTATCTAATGTATTGCCTCTGTAGCAGTTACTGTATAATAGCGTGCATATGAGGTGCATATATTGTACAAAGCATATATTCCCTCAATCAGATGTAGAAGAGGGTGCTGTATCCAGCAGAAAAGAGTGGTATGTAACATGCTGTACAGGCAGCAGTTGGGACTGCTTTAAAATGAACTACCACAGTATATTTATTTTATTCTGCTAAGCACTGCAATATTACAATAATACTATGAAAAGGGATTTTGTCCCTTCAGGAATACTGCAGGGAGCAGTCAGGATATTCTTGGTGTATCATTGCAGTAGTGCAACCACTTTTTACAAGTGACCCTGTATTTTCAAGTGATCTGCTAGCCCTTGCTTGAACAAAATGTAAACATTGATGGCCTTACCACAACTTTATTGATAGTAGACATTTTACCTTGCCTGTTGTAGCTCCAAAAGCCTAGAAATAGTAAGCATTGGTCAGACTGATACAATTGGTTACAGTGTTTTACTATGTGTGTTGTGATTGTGAGCTCAGTGTTAAACTGGCCATGTCTGCCCAGATCAGGCAGTTTGACCGATTTTGACCAAACGGCTCAAAAATCTGAGACACTGCTCTTTAATGCCTACTCTTCTGATAGTTTGGGTAGTCGGTCACGAAAAAAAGAGAATGGAACAACTGCTAAGCGGCCATGCACATGCGCAGCCCCTCATACAGTATCCATGTGTGTGGTCCTTGGGCAGTTTGGTCAGAGTACCAAATGGGTTGGCCATCTTTAGACTGATAATCCTACAATCCTGGTTAATCAAAGTCTATCCGGATGGAAAATTTCCATTGGGCTAAAGAAAGTGAAGTTTCCTGCTATTCTGATTCTTCAGATTGGTTGCAAAAGAGACCGTGCATGTGTGTGGCCTCTAGTATTCTCTTTCCTCCACTTAGCACTCAGGCAAGTTGTTAGGAATTCCGCATGGGCCAGCCTGTGTGTGGCCACCTTTAGGATTATTGTTGTGCCTTCTGTGTGTAGCTTTGTAATCATTTGTTTTCTTCCAATATTGTGTATTATTAGGTTGAATATCGAGCAGGATCAAGAGGGCAGCTTCTTCCTCAGCTCTACTTGAATGATCTCGACTGCGCCCTTATTCCAGTCATTCACAACAGAACATCAGACACAAGCATTTTACCTCTGGTGATGGAGCTGATCTTTTTCTTAATTGAAAACCTGAATTAGCCGAGATCAAGGAATCTGTGTGAAACAAAGGTCACTTTGCTATTCCCAGGCTTTCAAGCGCATCATCTGTAGCTTTTTGAGGAATGTGACAAACGAAACAAGCTTCAGTGTTTTATATGGTTTAGTTAAAGGACCAGTAATGTAAATTCTTTTTTTAAAAATTTTGTTTGTATATAACGGAAAAAAAAAGCACCAAGACATATTTAACTTAAAAATCACAAAGTCTTTATTAAAAAATAACTTACCGAAACTCCGCTTGGGCTCCTCTTCAGACAAGGCGACAATCCATTGCTCGATTTCTTCTCCATGGCTATCTCTTATAGAAGGCAGGGAGGAGAAATCGAGCGTCACACAATGGATCATCGCCTTTTCTGAAGAGGAGCGCAAGCGGAGTTTTTAAAGTTAAACATCTTTTTTCGTCATATACAAAAAATTTAAAAAAAACAAAATTTTACGTTACTGGTTCTTTAAATAACCTCCTACATTACCCATCCACTCATTCTCATTGTTTCCTTTACTTTATGTTGTGTTACTTTTTCCTTCTCCTTTTCATTCTTTGTCACTATATTGTGTATGTATGGTAGGAGAACACTAAAGATAGCTGCGTGTTATGGTAGTGATTTTTTTAGCATTATTAACACACTGCCAGCCTTTGTTGCTTTCCTAAAACAGAGAGAGAGAGAGCGAGAGGGAAATAGATGGAGAGAGAGGTGGAAGGAGAGAGGGAGGGAGAGAGAGGGAAAAAGAGAGAAAGAGAGAGAGAAATGGAAGGAGAGATAGATGGAGGGAGAGAGAGCTAGAGATAGATGGAAGGAGAGAGTGAGAGATAGATGCAAGGAGAGAGATAGATGCAAGGAGAGAGAGAAGGAGAGAGAGGGATAGATGGAAGGAGAGAGAGAGAGAGAGAGCGAGAGAGAGATGGAAGGAGAGAGAGAGATAGATGCGAGGAGTGAGAGGGATAGATGGAAGGAGGGAGAGAGAGATAGATGGAAGGAGATAGATGGATGAAAGGAGAGAGAGAGAGATAGATGGAAGGAGAGAGAGATAGATGGAAGGAGAGAGAGAGATAGATGGAAGGAGAGATAGATGGAAGGAGAGATATATGGAACGAGAGAGAGAGTGATAGTTGGAAGGAGAGAGAGAGGGATAGATGAAAGGAGATATAGATAGATGGAGAGAGAGCATAGTCAAAGTACAAGGTCGCAATAGATATACTAAGCAATATTTATTTTAAATCAGTACTTTTTAAAACATCATGCCCTTTTTAAGGCATAGATGTATTTAAAATTAAACATTTATAGTCTAGAAATGGAAAACAGATCCATGTATCTAATGAGCCAATTCGTACATTTTTACTTTTTATACATTAACACATGTAGCACATTAATATAGCAAATGGTCATATAGAATCACGAGACCTTCATGCCTAGATTAGGGAAAGTCCTACTCTAATAATATGAGGATTATGTAGTTACACAGGTATCATTCTGAAATTTATGACAACCAATCAGATGTTTGCTTTCCTAAATCTTAAAGTAGACTAGTCCAGTAAAAATTAACTACTGACTGGATGCTTTTGGTTACATATCAGTGCCCCACAATATGTAAACTGGCCTCATTCCACATTTACTTGTATATAGTGGCTATAGCAAGAGGATCCCTGGTGCCAAACATTCTGTCTGAAGCTTCACTACCTGGGAGTCATATGGCAGGGATAATTCATACTTTATTCCTCAGAAGAAAAATAATGACATATGCCATTTAAATAAAGCAATGCTTTAATGCAAATTTAGGCACAAAAAATATAAACAGCAAAGTAGATTGAGAGAGTACAGTGATATATAATTCCATTTAAATATGCAGGAAGCCCTTTAGGTGGCAGTAGAGTACAAACATACTGAAAGTATTGCTTAAAGCTCTCTATAGACGTGACGATTCTTCTTGCCAAACGACCGATTTTAGCGAAGTCCGACCAATCCTTCGAAATTATCGTGCGGTTAGTGGGATTCGAACGATCGACCATCTTACGATTTTTCGGCCGACATCTGTCAGGAAATTGATCTGCCAGGTTAAAAAATCTTTGTCGGTCCCAGTGCAATCTATCTATGTTTGCAGGGCCAAGCAGGCAGCTCCCCTTTGTTTTCCTGGCAAATTGGTCTTTTTAGTTGATGGTCAATTCGTACGATCGCTCTGAGAAGATCGTGGTCTCACGATGAGGATCGGATCTTTTAAAAATCTCAACATCTATGGCCAGCTTAAGTCACACTCATCAAATCCCAGTGAGGTAACATTGTGCATTGCTTTGTTCCTAACAAAAATGATGCTATTTTGATAAATCAGATGTGTGAGGATACAGAGGACTTTACCGTATTTAGTCCCAAGGTGTGTTCTTAACCTGCGTGCAAAATTAGGCACATTGTGCTAATGTAAGTGCTGTATAATTATACCTGAAGAGGCAAGGCACTCAGCCAGAATACTGTGTTTGCTTATATGTATTAGGATTTTCTTTTCTTGCCTAACATCAGCTTGTTTTATTCTGTTTGTCCAGTTACTCACCTGTATTAGCAGTGTGTTGTGTGGTATTGCCTGTTTATGAAGGGGATATTAGTGATACAAGTGGGTTAAGGCCAGGACTGGGAAGGGTGAGGCTGGGTTCTTAATTGTCCATTTGTTTGTGAAATGAGATGATAATGGTCTGTCTGTATGCCAACTTTAGTCATTATACTAAGATCATGCAGGAGAGCAAATGAACTGTGTGCATGGGACCCAGGGTGGCTACTGATGAGTCCTTATAGTGCTGTGCTAATGCTCTGCTGTGTGTGCCGATTAACTAGCACTCTGATCATGTGACACAAACATTGCCCATGTTTATCATGGCTCGATGTCTGCAGCAGATCTTGCACCGACTTAAAACCTTGAGGTTATGAACTGAAAGAAAAATCAGTTTTAGTTTTATATTCACAGGTTTCTTGTTAGATTCCATGTACATATGCTTCTTCAGCCTCTTTACTTAATTACTAACTAAGGTAAGGGCCCTTCTCTGTGGTGCTTAGAGTGTTGCTATATTAAACCTGACCAAACTGATCCTCCTTATTCTTTTCCTTCTGATTAGTTGTAGAATTGAGGGGCTACAACTGTCAGATTTGATTGCACTACAAATAAGCAGAAATCTGTAGCAAAACATTATAAAGGCCATAGAAAATCTGTCAATTAAAGTCTCCAGCCAGCAAAATGCTGAGCTTACTCAGTACTGATGAATAGGGATGGGTGAATTTTTTCAACTTGTTTCGCCACAAAAATGACGCCCATAGACTTGTATGGCATTGCCTGTCAAAAAATTTTCAACGCCCATAGACTTTAATGGGCATTGACATTTCGATGGTGGCGAATTTTTGGCGAAGCGAAACGGGTCAAATTCACCCAAGCCTACTGATGAATCAATTTGCAGTCTGTGTAAATGTGTGCTGTAACATTTTACTTTAATCTTAAATTGAAAATGTATACTGTATGTGTGTGTGTTGTTCTGTGTGATTCATAATGCTATCAATACCAGACACAAGTATCCGCCTCTGCGGAGCCAAAGGGTTAATTTTAAACAAGTTTATATGCAAAAGATATCTGTTTAGGTATAGCACTGCTGTATAGAATAGATAACATTGTTACTTTATATTTATAATTATAAATGCACATATATATATATATTTTTGTATTAGAATAAAAACTGTGACATAATTTCCAACAGTCAGTTTCTCGTTTTGCTGTAATATATATATATATATATATATATATATATATATATATATATATATATATATATATATATATATATATATATATATATATATATATAAAGGTGTGTGTGTATATATATATTAAGGATGCAACGAATCCACGATTCGGACAGGAATAAGACTTTTTCAGCAGGATTCGGATTGGCCGACTCCTTCTGCCCGGCCGAACCGAATCCGCATATGCAAATTAGGGGTGGAGAGGGAAATCACATGACTCACAAAACAAGGAAGTAAAAAAGTTTTCCCTTCCCACCCCTAATTTGCATATGCAAATTAGGATTCTGATCTGGTATGGTATTTGCCTGAATCTTTTGCGAAGGTTTCGGGAGTTCGACCCAATCCAAAAAAGTGGATTTGGTGCATCCCAAATATATATAAGTATTTGGGGGTTCCTTTAATGTCATATGACTTTAAAGCTATGGATAAGTATTTGTAGGCAATGCAATGGCTTTCCCTCAAATTTGAATATGCAAATTAGACTTTGACTTTGGTTAGGACTTAATAATTTGTTTATAAATGGTCTATTTATAGAGTTACTCATTTTCAAGTTTTTATTTGATATGTAGTATATGAGGGACTTCTCTTGGGAACATATTTATTTGTCATATTTCTGCTATTTTCTGCTCTTTTTTTTATTTTATTTTTTTAACATAACCATTTTTTGACTCTCCTTTATGCATTGTGTTATGCTGCCTAATTAAAGAAAAAATAATGTAAAACTTACAAAAATAAAAATCTATTGACTGCCCATATATTTAATAAATAACCCAATTGCTTTGTGGGTATTCCATGGGACCTGACGAGATGCAGGACTTTACTCAAGATATTTTGCACTTGTCTATTGGTCCAGTTGTGTGTCCGTTTGTACATCAGAAATTCTGAGCTGTATTTCATGCAAGAGCTTCCTAATCATCTGTAATTAAAGAGGCCTTGATCAAATCTTGGGAGAACTGCAGATGCACTCTAATCTATTAATCTCTCCTGAGCAGAGTGCCATGCTCATTTGTATGTCATTAACAACTGTCATCTGCAGTTAATGGACATTTCATCCCTAGAACTTTGTTTAACCCAGACTCGGCCACACTGTTGCCTTTAATGGAGAACAGGTTTTGTTCATCACACAGAAGGATAACTGGTTTCCTGATGATTCTATAGATCATAGGTATTTAACCATAAAAATCATTTATAATCACAAAACATATCATGTTTAATAGAAAACATATTTTCAAATATATATAACAGAATGTTTAAAGGAACAGTTCAGTGTAAAAATAAAAACTGTAAATAGATAGTCTGTGCAAAAAAATGTTTTTTCTAATATAGTTAGCCAAAAATTGTACGGATGCAGTGAATCCAGGATTCGGTTCGGAATTCAGCCTTTTTCAGCAGGATTCACATTCAGCCGAATCCTTCTGCTAGGCTGAACCGAATCCTAATTTACATATGCAAATTAGGGGCGGAAGGAAAATCATGTGACTTTTTGTCACAAAACAGGGGAAAAATATGTTTTCCCCTTACCACTCCTAAATTGCATATGCAAATTAGGATTTGGTTCAGGATTCGGACAAATCTTTCGCGAAGGATCTGAATCCAAAATAGTTTAGATAGATTCGTGCATCCCTACAAAAATGTAAAGTATAGAGGCTGGAGTGACTAGATGTCTAACATAATAGCCAGAACACTACTTCCTGCTTTTCAGCGCTCTAACTCTGAGTTAGTCAGCAACTTGAAGGGTGACCACATGTGATATAACTGTTCAGTGAGTTTGCAATTGATCCTCTGCATTCAGCTCAGATTCAAAAGCAACAGTTGTGACTTGTGCCTCCCCCCTCAAGTCTCTGGTTACTGCCTGGTAATCAATTAGTGGAAAGCAGGAGAGCTGAAAAGCAGGAAGTAGTGTTCTGGCTATTATGTTAGACATCCAGTCACTCCAGCCTTTATACATTACATTTTTGGCTAAATATCTATATTGAAAACATGTTTTATTTTGCACAGCCTGTCTATTTACCCAGTTTTTCTTTTTTATTGTGAACAATTCCTTTAATATCTTCTTGACCTGTGGTTAAAAATGCTATATATAATACACAGAGCTAGCTGTACCTACCCAAGGGCTTTGAACCTTCCATAACCAACAGCAACTCCCCAACGTCTCATTTTGTTAGAGCAACGTTTGAGGGTCCGTGGCACTGCACATGCTCAGTGTGCTCTTAGCTGCAGTTGAGAATCTAAACACAGGGGTAGTTGGAAATCATCAAACCATTAGCAGAAACTACATCTGGAAGCTGATGCTACAGGGCTGCTTATAAATCAACTATGGTGCAGAGTGCACTATTTAAGATGTGATGTAAGAATCTGAATTCATCATTAATTGGCCATGTGTAGTGAATATGATTCTATATAAATGCAGAATAATGTTTGTTTGTGTTCCTTTTATATTTGTTGTAATGACCAAACTGAAAACTTGATCTGTAGGCACCTTGTCAGGTAAGAAAGCAGAGCTGGTTATAAACTAACAGATTTTTCATATTTTGGCCATATGTGGGCACAAGGCCAAACTGACTCATCCCCAGGCCAACTATTGGATCCTAATATGACCAATATAGACAGAATTGCTGGGATCTTATTGCTCTCATGCTGGATTCTAGGTGCAATAGTGGTTCAAAAAGCCTGAATACCAAACATTTTGTTTGGTATGCCCTCATTGTTTTGTACAGTGAACTTACTGGTTCTGTTTTCCATCAGTAGAGAATGTGTCATTTGTTTGCACAAGTGGATATTAAAGGGCATGTAAAGCCAAAAAAATAAAATCCCATTTTTACTTTCTGTAATGAAAAAGAAACCTATCTCCAATAACTGCTGAGCAGGGAAACAATCATACTTATGAACAGCAGGGGGAGCCCCCGCCTTACTTCCCAGCCATGCAGAACTCAAGCATCTTTGTTTATGACGATCCCTAAGCAGCCCAGACCCCACTGAGCATGTGCACAGTCTTAGTCTTGCACAGATGTTTAACAAAGTTACAAGATGGTGACCCCCTGTAGCCAACTTTGAAAGCATAAATTATTTGTTTGATTAGGCTTGTGGTGCAGTAAGTTCATGTTTATATTTAGTATACAAAATACAGCATTTCTAGCCTTATTCTATTTTAGACTTTACTTGCCCTTTAAGTTTAGGATGAATCAAATCTGTGATTTCCCCTGTTGCATCTCACACTATTGCACTATGAGTCACCTCACTATTGGCCTGGCTGATTTTCTTCCCAATAAGTGAGTTGTGCCGACAGATAGCAGTAGCTGCACCATATTACACAGCTCAGTGATTCAAACTAATATCTGCAATGCCATAAAAATAAAATACATTGTTTAATAAGGTTACTGCACAGCACACTTTTTTCTCTTGTTTATATTGGCTTTTTACGTCTATCATCATACTGAAATAAGAAACTTTCTAAATACAATCAATTAAAAATTCTACATAGTTTCTGAAATAATCAAGTTTATCTTGACTATCCCTCTCTCAGCATCTGTTTCTCTTCATTCTGTCTTCATGCAGCAGTTGGGTGTCAGATATTCATTGACAGTTAGATCCAATATATCTTATAGGGGAGGGGTCATTTTTCCTAGAAGATTTATTAGAACTCACTCTATTAAAATCACCAGAAATCCTGTCTCTCTACATGCAGAATTTGTGCAAAAGGCAATTATTTTGTTTGTACTGGAATCATTATTTGAATGAGCTCTAATACATCTGCTAGGAAAGGAAGCCCCCTATAAGATATATTGGATCTAACTGTCAATGAATATCTGACACCCAACTGCTGCATGAAGACAGAATGAAGAGAAACAGATGCTGAGAGAGGAATAGTGAATATAAACTTGATTATTTCAGAAACACTGCAGAATTTTTAATTGATTGTATTTAGAAAGTTTCTAATTTCGGTATGATGAAGCTTACATTAAATTTTCATTGTCACAATAGTTCCTCTTTAAAGTATTTTCAAGGTTATTCTAAAGAAACGTAATCTGCCCGATAGAATGATTTGACCCTTCACTTAGTATTATTTAGTACTCTTATGTATTCCTTGGTTTGTTGTATAATCTCTGATTATTTTGTGCAATTTTTGTTAAGATAAATATCCAGTTTCAGAGAAGATGGATTATGCTCCATAAATATTCCCAATGGGTAAACTTCTCCTCTGTTTGTATCCTGCAATATTAGCGTATCTGAAATGCTAACTGCACTGCTTGTTTTCAGGGATCTTCAACCCATGCCTTTTCCATTGCTGAACTGAAACCTACCCACTTTGGGTTGTCTAGGGATGCCAGGTGGTTGTTCTACAGCAATAGCTGGAGGTCCTCAGGCTAAAATTCCTGGTAAAATGATGTATAAACTAATAATTTATTTATTAATAGTACATCTAAATACTGATAAAAATGCACATTTCATGATCTTTGATTTTATCATTGTCTATTTGATTAACCTCTCAGTTTTAAGGGGGGCAGACATGTAACATAAAATCCAATGTACAATAAAGGACTTTGTATACATTTAAGGTTATATGTTTTCTGGTATTTTTCTGGTTCCCTTCTTTGTTTTGCCTTTTGCAGAATATCTATATATAATACATACCGATAAAAAATACCCAATTATTTCCAGCATTTTTGTACAGTGTGTCATTTATTTCCTAAATGTTCAAATATACTCCCTTTCAAAATAAGCCTTTATACTGTTTTTAATCAAATTTTCTGTTAATTCAATCAATCAATCAATTCTTTGTTTAATTAAACTGTGTACAGACAAAAATTCTTTGGTGAAAACCTCCTCCTCCTTAGTCTCACACATCAATCCAAAACAACTAGCACACATACATTTCAATATAGTGAAGGTTAAGGCTGGGATACTCCTCGGTAATATACAGTTGTGTTCAGAATAATAGCAGTGTGTTGAAAAAAAAAAAGTGAATAAAGCTCAAAATCCTTATAATAGTTTTTATTTCCATATACACAAATGCATTGGGAACACTGCACATTCTATTCCAAATCAAAACATGAAGGAAAATGTATCAAATTTGTGTTATTCCTTTACAGAAAGTGAAGGCTGTTCCAAAAAATAGCACTGTCTGCATTCTTCTATCCATTCAACTGGTCGTTTTCTTCCATGTCATTTCAAAACATTTTAGCTAAGCAGCCTATCATTATTCGTACTTCTTTAAATGTTTTCCCCTCCCCATCAACTTTTTTTTTATTTACATTTTTATTTGTTTTGACATGCCAGTTACAATCCAATGTATTTTAAAACTATTAACAATTATAATGTAATGAGTACACAATGGTGGTTCAGGTCTTTACATAAAATCATTTACATACATTTTTGCATCAATTTCATTTTTGCATCAATTTTCATTTTCTACTGTTTGCAGTTGGAACTGTCCACCATGTCCACTATATGCTATGTAGATTATAGGGGTAAACCGGAAAGGTAGGTTGGGGGGGTCTAAGGAGTAATTATCGAGGAATCCATCCCATGAATCATGTTGTTTCTGTTTGGGCCATTTCAGATTCCAAACCATAACAGCTCGTTTTCGTATCCCATGCCTTGCTCTCATAATCTCCATTGTTCTGACCTATTTGACTTTGGTAATGAGGACCTGTTGATTTAGGACCCAATCATCTTTTTACTCAAAGTACGCTGTTCTGAACAATGTCTGGAACAACCCATTTTACTGGGAGAAATGCACTATAACCAGCATGAACAACATTTGCTCTTCCTTCTTTAAATTAAGGCAGGAATTGACACCTGTTTTTTTCACAGAATGAGTGACTCACTAATTGTACTCTACACTGCTATTTTTTTTGGAATAAGCTATTATTATTTTGAACACTGCTATTATTTTGAACAAACCTTAATTAATGATTGAATTACACAGAATCAGCAGCATGCATGTCATGACTGTTGGGGCTGTTGGTTTTCTATTACCCCACTGCACCTACTAGTAAATGATTTGCCATGTAGAAATAAAACTTCTACTAAAAACAGTGATTCAGCAGGTTAGTGATGTCGGACTGCTTTTATTCTGAGCACAACTGTATATCCCAGAGATAAGATGGGGTCTATAAGAATAGGTGGGTGAGCTTTAAGATGATTATATTTGCCTGTGTAGTTTTTACAGTGCTGCAATCCTTGCCTTTAACGCTGCCATGTTCATAAGTGCACTTTATTTTCATGAACTAAGGCAATGCTAATAATTCTGCGCAATGTGCAATGGATAACATATTGTTAAAGTGATACTGACACTAAAAACCCACTTTTTAAAATTTGAATATACATTAATAGTTACCTATCGGTCATGATGATTGTTTTTTGCTGAGAAAATATAGTAAATAACAGATGTGGCCCACCAGGATTTTATGTTGAACTCTCACATCCACTAACACTCTACTCCAGTTACTGAGCTTTTACTCCGAGGATTCTCAGCAGCCTTTGTGTACTGTTGCCCCTTTTTTATCATCAATGTGCACATACCATGTCTTTTGTGTGTCTTGTTAGTGTATATGAGCAAGTCCCCAATTATGTGGCAGATTTATCAAGGTTCGAATTTCGAAGTAAAAAATACTTTGAAATTCGACCCTCGAATTGAAATACTTCGACTTCGAATATCGAAGTCAAAGTATTTTTCACCGAATTTGGCCATCGAACGATCAAAGTAAAATTGTACGATTGTACGATTAAATCATTCGAATCAAACGATTTTAGCTTACGATCAAACTATTTTACTTCGATGTGTGAAGACTTAGAAAATGGTTGTAGAAAGCTAACATAGCACTTCGGCAGGTTTAATTTGAAGTCGAAGTTTTTTTTAAAGAGACAGTACTTCGATTATTGAATGGTCGAATATTCGAATCGAAGTCAAAGTAAATTCGAAGTCGTAGTATCCTATTCGATGGTCGAAGTATCCAAAAAATTTTGAATTTCAAATTTTATTTACTTCGAAAATTCCCTTGAATTCACGTCGAATAAATCTGCCCCTATGTGTTCAGATAAAAAAAAATTCTGTGCTGCGCTGAGTTTAGTTCAATAATATGAAGATTTTGTGGTTTCCGGTGTCAAATCCGAAAAATTCACCGTTTTCTGTGACAGAAAATCAGAAAAAAATTAGTAGGATTCAGATTTTTTCACAATTTTATTGAGTTGTAAAGTTTTATTTTTCATTTTCTTATGCCTTTCTGAAGCAGCTCTGGGAGGGGGGGGGAGTCACTGTCTCTTTAACTGTTCTAAATTGAAAGATTAAGTTGATACATTGGTTTTCTTGACTTGTGTTTATGTGGAACAGCTACTTAGGGGCATATTTATCAAGGGATGAATTTAGAGTTTATGGGTATTTTTAAAAACTCCCATAAACTCGAAATTATAAAAAATCGAAAAAAAAAAATTTAAATTCCGGTGAATAGGATCAAACTTGAATCAATTTAGAATCTATTCGTGTTTTAATAAAAAAGAAAAAAATTCAAACATTTTTCAAAAGTCCACCAAAGGACTCCAATTCTTTGAGGTCCCCCATAGACTAAAACACCAATTCGGCAGGTTTTAGATGACTAATAGTTTAGTTTGAATTCTTAAAGGGACAGTACGATAAATTTTGAATTTCAAATATTTTTTAAAATCGATTCGAATTCGGACTATTCTATAGTCGAAATACACTAAAATAAACTCAAAATTTGAATTTAAAAATTAAAATTTTCAATTCGACCCTTGACAACTAGCATCAGCTGTTCCATAAGTGCTTTTATGTTATTTAACATAAATTTTATAATTATATTTCTATCTTATTTATAACTTAGGCATTATTATCAATATGTATTTATAGTTTTTGGCTTACAGAAGTAGTTTTTTTTTATTTTGGAAGGATTAATGGGTATAGTTTTTTTCTGTATTCTGAAAACAATTATTTTAGTGGGAGCTCTTATTCGATTTAATTAAAGACATTAGGGTATTTCAGTTAATTTCACACAATAATATGTTTCTTGAAACTGTACATTCTGAAGAATTCATAAAAAAACAATACTGTAATTTTGCTGCATCTTATCTCTGTTAGCTCTTGGGTACAAATGCACAATGTCCTATATATGAATTTCACATTTATTCTGAGTACATCATAGAGAGCCAAAAGTTGTGTAGCTGTTGGAGACTCAAACCGATAAATTGTTGATCCATATATTCCTATCTAATAAAAGCATACCAATAACTGAAACTGCCACCAGTCAGTAACACTTTTTTACAAGCTAGGACAAACAAAGCAAGCTAAAGATACTGAGCTAGGCCAAGAATATTGTAAAAATGTTTATATTTTTTTAATATAAACCTCAATTTTACATCCCCTGATTTTAAGTTTTCCCTCATTTTACATTGTTGTTTTGTGGTCCCACCTATATATTATGCATAATACATTTCCCTGATTTTACATTTTCCTGGATTTTACACCAATTTTTTCTGGTCCCCTGAAAAACGTAAAATTTGTATTTATAATACAACAGTTCTTTTAAAAATCATGTATTAATTCTCCCCTGTATCTCTCTCTTTCTCTTGGCTTTTTCTGTGCATGGATTAATGTAATAACAGGCAGTCACAATAGTTTTAATGCCAGTTACCTCCCTATCTCATATCAAAGAGATGAGGATTTTGTTACTAATTTTATTAGCAGGCAAGAGGAATTTGCATTTTGGCTGATAACCATGCTGAAATAAAATCTGAGATTTAAGGGAGCACACCCTGTGATGATGATCTGAGTTGCTTTTTATTAAGCGATTACAGAATGCAGCTGAAACAAAGTCAAGAAGCCACCTACAATTCATGGTAATACTCGTGTTTGTTGGCTATTATTCAATTAAAGGGGACGTTCCCCCAATGCAGGAAATGCATGATGGAAAAAAAAAATCTCATTCTAAGATTTTTCTACTATACATCAAATATTCTTAATGATCTTAAAGTAAAATGTAAATGTAGTTGCAACTGAAAGCTGTATTTGTACACTGTGTGTGCCTTTCCCTTCTCTGGTTCTGACTCTTGAAACAATATAGGATAGGATAGAATCTAGGAGTCAGAACCAGCTTTACAGAGCTTGCATTTACGTTTGCTAATAACTTTAGAACCACTGAACTTAAAAGGGCATCTAACTAGTTAGCCTGCAGTGCAGATGGGTGAAACCAGTTGAAAAATTGTGTGTTGCCCTCTGCACACTCCTACTCCTGGTGCAGGTGGCCATGTCGGGACATATGCATGAACACATTGAGCAAGTGTGCCTGAGCCCAATATACACATGTGCATGACATTTGAGTGACATGAATTTGCATACTGAGTGTCACCCTGATACTTGGTGATACTTTGTATGTGAATGAATAGGAGTGTCAGTATTGTCACTCGGATGCTTGTAACAGGGGCCAGGATAGGGCCTGGGTATCAACTCCTGCAAGGAGAGACAGCAGGCAGGGACTTTCCCTAGCAACAGCTCCCCTAGTGGTTTACCTGAAAATACCTGTATTAACTATTTATTACGAATTAAGAATTTTACCCTACTACATGCTGGTCTAACACAGTTAACTTAAATATATGAATATTCGCCAAATATCTCTGATTTGTAAAAAGTTAAACTCCTGACGGGAAGATTCATTTGGATTGTACCAATATACTGACCAGGAGTGCAACATATTTGTTTGTATGTTTTGCTGTTTATTCCGTTCTAATCAAGTAATAAATAGTTCCTGACAGACCAGCTAACTCCTGTGTGAAGACCACAGCCACACACTGAGCAGAACCTTTGCCTTAAGGGTAGGACTACATGGACTATTTCCACAAGATCTGATGCGATGCGCAAAAATGAAGGCGTCACGTCGGATGCGACAGAAATAAGGTAAGTAATTGGATTCTCGAATGGTGTTGCAGCGTTGATCTGACGCAAAATGACTGTTGGATGCAGACGCTGCATCTGACAGTCGTGTCGCTTCGAATCAACGCCTGCATTTTTTCGCAGCATGTCGGATCGCGGAGAGATCGTCCATGTAGTCCTACCCTAATGGACTTTCCCTAACCCCCCCTTGTATGTCCTGTCAATTGGTCTGGTCCCTCCTCCGTGCTTTAGCTCCACAGAAGAGCTAGGATGTCTGTGAATGCTCTAATCACTTCAAAAGTTATACACAGTTAGCTCCAGGTGTTGTAAAATACAGGAATTGAATTATAAGTTACTGAGTAGATGGTACTATACTCCGCATAAACTGAAATTGATTTATGCAGCCACGAGCGATACATGCTGGAGATGCAAGGCTGACACTGGCACACTCCTCCATTTTTTGGTCCTGCCCGGATCTTAACAGCTATTGGTCTGGAATTCTCCAGCTCAGCTCGCAAGCATTAGGTCGAATGATACCCAATACCCTGGAACGGATTCTTTTGTTTTGGGACAGAGGACCCATAGCAGACGTTTCAGATTTGACTCTAGAAAGGCACTTACTTAATGCGGCCAAGATACTTATCCCGAGATTATGGAAATCCCCTTTGGCTCCCACATTGAAAGATTGGGTTTGAAAAGTAAATGAGATAGCGAAGTTTGAGGAACTTTACTCATCTAACTTAAAAACAACACACCAACTATAGGAACACATGGGTACGCTGGTTTTTGTTCAGGGACACCGCTGAATACAAGCGAATCCTGAGCTCTTAGCTATTCGATATATCTGGTTACACTGATATTTACTGCATGTCTAGAGATGTATGATTCTTGGTCTAATATGCTATGTATATTAAATATACCCCCCCCTTTCCCCTTCTCCTTTCCCCCCCTTTTTCTGTACCCTTATCTTTTGCCCTTGAAACTTTAATAAAAATCTATTATATGAAAAAAAAAAAGTTATACACAGTTGATTTTAAAGGTTATTTCTTTGCTGAAGCAACTTGTTTACCTCCAGCTGTAGCAGCTTCATGCTTTTAGTAGTGTGTAGCATATTACCACAAGTTTGTAATGGAGACAGGCAGAGTACATGTATCTAAAATGTCTGCCATGGAAATAACTACCATCTTTAATCTCACACTATTACCTGATTGTGGTAATCTGCCTATTGTAATGTGCGGAGGTTGTTGTATGGGAATGTGTCATGTACTGTATATCAGATATGCTGCTTTTTCTCCCAGTTTTATAAATCCTGTAATATGTTAATGGGGAGACGTTGAATTAACTGCCTGTTGTAATGCAGATGGGCTGGTAGCCTGTGATTACCTGAAAGTGCCAGTGCTCTCCTTACTGTTTTACAGGTATGTTTATACTCACATGTTAAAATCTGTCTGCTATGTAAAATCCACTACATGATCACTGTTCTGTTGCTCAGTGCTTCAGCATACCTCCCAACATTTTGGAAATAAAAAGAGAGACAAAAAAAGTTGCTGTGCACAGTGAGGCAATTTTTCTGACCACGCCCATTTTTGTAGCCACCCCCCCTAATTACCATTTTCATTTTACAAAATTTGGCAGGTTATGAAAGTTTGAACATATTTCTGTGTTTTTTTCCCAATTATTACAGTTTTGCTAATGAAGGTGAATTGGCCTTTAAGCTGTGAGTCTTATCTTATATTGTTACAATGACTTATTTGCTTATCTCAAAATTGTTACAAAAGTATCTTATCTGCTGCTGTGGCTGTTCTGGGCTCTCTGCCAAAAGCCAATTCAGTTAGAAACATTGTTTATTGTTTTGTTCATTGTTTTTCAGCCTGTTCAGTGCAGAGTAAATCGTGACTTACCAGTACAAACGAGGGACTGCGGGTTGAGCTGTCAAAAGAGGGACTGTCCGGGACAGTTGGGAGGTATGGCTTTAGCTCCACAGAAGAGGTGGCCTGTGATGTACCTGAAAGTGCCAGTGCTCTCCTTACTGTTTTACAGGTGCACATCAATAAAACGTTATAAAGTTAGGGTGTCTCTGCCTGATGTATTCAAGTCCTTATGATTTCTGCAGTGACTATCCCTACACTGGCTGAGTGTGTGGATCAGAGGGTCACGTGGATCAGTGTGACAAAAAAGTGGGTTACACTGGGACACTCAATGTATGTATAGGCCTTCCCCAACATGGCTGTCATCACTGGGAATAGTAACCCAATGCATGCACCCCTTGTATTCAGCTGAGGGGCATTATTGTTCTGCTCATCCAGGTTAAACCATTTTTATGGCATAGGTGCCATTGAATAAATCTGTATTCGAAAAAGTTACTTATAATTGCACGTTCTTTTCCATTCAGGTGGGAGGCCCATTTCAAATACTTGTAAAGAAACATAACAGAAGAATGCAGAGCATTGTGGGATTTGTTGTGTTGGCTGTAGAAGAGCTGATTTCGGCAACATTTTTTCTGTATTCAGGTAAGCTGGGAGCAGGACAGCAAAGGACAGACCAAGGCTGATTTTCACTTGCAATTACATTTACAAATCATGTAATAATTGTAAAATGAATGACTATTGGAAATGATATATTTTCTTTCATTATACAAATTGTTTGAGGGGCTGCCCCCTTTAAACGCCATTGAAGATAAAGGGGGGGAAATGTGATTCATGTCACAAAGTTTGCGGCAAACTCTCACTCTACTGACATTATTGTTTCACTAGTTGAATAAGATTATTGTAATAAGAAATAATAGTAATTATGACAATAAGCACGAATAGTATTATAGTTCAGTTTTCCGATGAAGTTGTTCATTCCCCCCCCCTTTAAATCCCAGTGTTGCCAAGTGAGTGATTCAAGTGTAGCTGCTCTTAGCATTCTGCTTCCCTCCAAGCACTGGCGTTGTGTGATTTAGTACAGGCTGAAGCAGCCACGACAGCCTAACAATTCTTCTTCAATTACTCTTTAAAATGAGCTTTCAAGCTGTCAGCTCTTTAATGCCGCAATTTAGATGAGTTGAATATGCAATCTACACCAATTACTATTGCCTTGCATTTCTAAAACGCAGTCAATAGTCTATTTATCCACTTTCCTGTGAGGATGATGAGGTCAAAGATTCACTAACCTCTGATATTTCCCTGCATTGCTACCAACCGACTTTAACCAAAAAGCCAACCTCTTGCTGCAAATGACTGGACTCATTTACATAATTGCTTTAAGATGAGAAAGGCAAGTTTTAAGTACCACTGGTAAATCTGTGTTGGGTTAATAGTAAAGTCGTCGCACAAAAGGAATATGAATACTTATAAATGCCAATTAGCAATTTTTATGTTCAATTAGAGGTTGCTAAGCAGTGTGCACAGGAGAATGTATTGCAACGACACCAGTGCCTATACTGGAAAAATATATGCATCCAGTGGTAACCATTAAAATCCATATTGTAGCATGATTCTATATATGTCTGAATTGTCCTACATGCGCTACTCCAGTTGTGCAGTACAGGTATGGGATCTGTTATCCGGAAACCAGTTATCCAGAAAGTTCTGAATTGCAGAAATGCCATCTCCCATAGACTCTATTTTATCCAACTAGTCCAAATTTTTAAATTGTAATAATAAAACAGTACCTTGTACTTGATCCCAACTAAGATATAATTAATCCTTATTGGAAGCAAAACCAGCCTGTTTGGTTTATTTGATATTTAATTGATTTTCTAATAGACTTAAGGTATGAAGATCCAAATTACATAAAACTCCAGGTCCTGAGCATTCTGGATAACAGGTCCCATACCTGTATGTGTTAGAACTTGATAATAAAGATTGTGATAGTTTTAGAACAAAAATGACTTTTAGGGGGACAATACTCTAACCAAGGAAGGCTTATCTGCCAAAATGTTATTCTTGCTTACTTTCTGGGGCTGAATAACAGGTGTAATACCCTTTGTAACAAAGTGTTTGTGATTCCTGCCTTCAGCTGTTTTACATATTATTGTCACGCCAGGCATCTAGCGAGTTAATGCACCACATGGAAGTTGCACTTGGGAGAGTGTGAACACTACATGGTATTAGTATTACAGATATGGGACCCATTATTCAGAATGCTCTGCACAGTTTAGGACTGGCCCACCGGGATACCAGGAAAACTCCCGGTGGCCCCGGTGGGCACTCTTGCTTCTAACAATTTGGCAAATATCATGGTCATTCCCTATTTCTTTTTAGGAAAAAAGAGGCTTAATAATAGAACAATAGAGTATAGTAAGTAGATATAAAAGACTTGGAGAATAAAGAGGTTGAGTGAGTAGAGGAGGAATAATAGTTTGGAAAGTGAGCCCACAGTCTGTTTTTTAGTGGACCCCTGGCATCCCAGTCCAACGCTCTGCACCTGGGATTTTCCAGGCAAGGGAAAGGGTCATAATTTGGGTCTCCATACCTCAAGTCTGCTAAAAATTATTTAAACATGAATTAAACCTAATAGGATTGTTTTGCCTCCAATAAGGATTAATTATATCTTAGTTGGGGCATAAAATACAAGCTACTGTTTTATAATTACAGAGAAAAAAAACTTTTTTAAAACATTTTAATTATTTCAGTGGGTGCGTTGAGGACCAGACAGGGTTCCAAGATACAAGACCCCAGGCTGAGGATCCCTATGCACAAAGCTCTACTCGATGGGAGGAATTGCCCCAGGAGTGTGGTAACCTATGTCCTGCCTATTTCACCTCTGGCAGGGATTCTGCTGCTATTACACAGAATTAGATCACAGTGACTGTAAATCCCTTCATTTGAACTGTTAATAAACCTGTTATTTTGCTGCAACAAAACCTCTCTGTGACTGGATCCTTTGCTACACTGAAGAACACAAGGTACTGGGAGTTGCTGGGAGTAGCTCAGGTACACGTGGTTCAGTGGTACAGTACAAGCAGCCCTAGTCCTGGTCCCACACTAAAATTCACACAGCTAAGGTGCACTCAAGGGTATGCTACATGTTATTGAAATGAAGATTGTGATATTTGTACAAGGAAAGGGCACTGAATATTCAGTTGGAATGTAAGGTGTAAATATTGAACATATTGTGTGTGGTTTCAGTTTTATCTATAGTCTTATTGTTTTATTGTTAGTATATCTGTCCAGTCTCAGCTCATCTTCAGTTCTGACTTTTACATGACTGCCCCTGTTTAATTGCAAGCGCAATTAAACCCCAGCAACCAGGTCCTGTGGGCATTGTGCTTTGTTTTCTGCATTTGGCCCACTGCAGCTGTAACATGAATAACATGAACAATGAACAATATCATTAACAAAGACTTTCCCAAATGAATCGAAAGAAGGCCCATCTGTATAAAGTTAGATCAGGAAAATGTTAATACATTGTTTTGAAATAAAGGTTCCATTTGTTTCCCTTGAGCTTGAATGTATTCTCTTTCAGTATAGAAGCAGTCCTGTGATCATTGCAGATCTTGGCAGCTGTGAAGTCTACAGTGAAATAACCTGTTTGGATTAATGCCGACATACTCCCAGGACCTGGTGGAAAGGCCAAAGGAGTTTATACACACAGTAACATCTTATTTTCCTGATGTGACATTATATTTCGGCTGGAACACTGGATGGTATCCTGGGCAAGACAATGAAGGTAAAAAGTGTAGAAAAAAACGCATGTAGGCAAGCTCATACTGAAGCCTTCCCTAATGGTGAATTGACTATACCCCGATCCCAAGCATTCTGGATAATAGATCCCATATCTGTTTCAGTATGTATAACTTTATTTATAAAGCCCATAAAGAGCAATGGTTCATGGGGGTTTTTTATAATCATGATTACCATAGCAATGGATTTAGTCATTTCAAACCAGATTATATTTGAATCTTGCTTTATCAATGTTAAAATGTGCTTTATTTATTTGATACACGAGCAAATCACCTGTAGGAGGGGGGAGCTTCAACAAGGATCTTTTTTTGTTTGTTTGCTTGAATTATTTGGTCACACCCTAATTACACTCACACAGCTCAATTATTGTCAGGGAGCTGGGAGCTCCCTCCAGGGAGGTAGTCTGGCTCAAGGAGGAAGACCTCTAGTGGGAGCAAGGTCGTGGTATCCAAAGGGTTAAGCAGAATCAATAGTAGTGGTCACAGGCAGTGGTTAACGAGGGCAGGCAGAACAGATGCAAAAGTCCAAAGTCCAGGCAAAGTTCAATATCACAGGCAGGGAGCAGGAATCAGGGCTGGAGCAGGGATCAAGGCTGGAAAACAGGCAGTACAGGAACCCAGGATCAGTAGTGATTTGAATCCTATTCTTGGGCGCCGTCACAGTGTTTTGGGCGCCCTTTTATGACGAGATCCCTGCACCAGTGATGACATCATCATGCAGCGACGCTGCAGCCATGTGTTCAGCATGGGCGCCGCCATCTTGGATCTTCACTGACAGCCGAGAATGTAAACAGCGCCGTCGGGTACTTCTGGCAGTCCTGACAATTATGCACTGGAGCAACGTTCAGCTCCTTGCTGTATTAATACACCTCCTGTTAGTGTACCTTGTTTATCCATTCTGTGAACTGAGATATGGATTTCTAGTATCATACCACATTTGTCAAACAAAGTAAAGCAAATGGAAATTTGTGTCCCAATACTGTAGCTGCGCTGTGGCTTAAACATGGCGATAAGCCTTAAAGGTTCCTGGGCTGTACTGACCTAGATTTCTAACTCTTCATTAAAAAAATGTAATTCTTCAAGATCCCTACTGACTGATTAGAACTTACAGTGAAAAAACCTTTGTGAACACTTTAAAATTTTCTATATTTTATGTGGATGTAACCTAAAACATCATCTGGTTTTCAAACAAGTCCTAAAAGTAGATGAAGAAAACCTTGTTAAACAAGTGAAACAAAAATTATTATATTTGGTCATACGTGCTTTCAGTATTTTGGTGTGACCCCCTTGTGCAGCAATAACGGCAACTAAGCGTTTGTGGTAAATGTTGATCAGTCCTGCACAGTGTCGGACTGGGACACCAGGGGCCCACTCTAAGTATTTTTTTCTTCCTCTCCTCCCTCAACCTCTATTCTCCTATTCTCTTTTCTTTACATACTATAACCTATTATTCCATCTATTTAGCCTCTTTATTCTCATAGAAATAGGGAATTGCCATGAAATAAGCCAAATGGTTAGCAGCATGAGGGCCCACCTACACCTGGACCCACCGGGAGTTTTCCTGGTATCCCAGTGGGCCAGTCTGACACTGGTCCTGCACATTGTCTCGAAAGGAATTTTAGCCCATTCCTCCATACAGAACAGCTCCAGTTCTTGGACCCTGTTGAGACACATGACCTGCACGCTTTAGGTCTTTCTGCAACATTTCAGTTGGATTTTGACTTGGCCATTCCAGAACATTCACTTTATTCTTCTTTAACCATTCTTGTGGGTTTAGGATTGTTGTCTTGCTGCATGCCCCACTGTCTCTTGAGATTCAGTAAACAGACAGATATCTTGATATTTTCCTATAGAATTCTCTGGTATAGTTCAGAATTCATTGTTCCAACAATGACGGCAAGTCATCCAGGCCCAGATGCAGCAAAACAGGCCAAAACCAGAAGACTTCCACCACCATGTTTCATAGATGGGATAAGGTTCTTATGCTGGAATGCAGTCTTTTTCTTTCTCCAAATGTAACGCTCTTGGAGAAAGTTCTATTTGGCTTCATCCATCAACAAAACATTCTTTCAGTATCCTTCTGGTGTGTCCACTTGATCTTTAGCTCAGCAATGTTTTTGGGGAAGAGCAGTTACTTTATTTGCTACCCTGCCATACACACCATTTCTGTTGGTGGAGTCCAAACTCTTTGGAGATAGTCTTGTAACCTTTTCCAGCTTTATGGCCAACAACAACTCTTTTTCTGAGGTCCTCAGACACCTCCTTTGTTCAAGCCATGACACAGATCCACAAATGTGTTCAATGTGTGACCAGGCTTTGCTGGATTCCTGTTCTTTAAATAAAACCAGTTCTCACACTGTCACCTGATTGTCATCCCATTGACTGAAGACAACAGACTCCAAGGATTCCTAAGGACTGACACACAGAGAAGTTATTGAATCTTTTCTTTTCTTCTTCAATAAATACATGACCAAATATAATCATCTGTGTTTCATTTGTTTAACTAGATTTTATTCATCTACTTTTAGGATCTGTTTGAAAATCCGACGATGTTTTAGGTCACATTCATATAAAAATATAGATATTTTAAAGGGTTCACAAACTTTCATGCACCGGTGTATGTTTCAGAGACTTGCAAACTCTTATCTCTTCCCTTGGATCTTAAAGACAAACTATAAAACCTTCTTGCAACCATTCAGGGTGTGTAGTAGAATTGATTTCCCTAGGTTTGTGTATAACCGTGCGTGCAGTATGCTGTAATTTCCCTTACCTGTATACTTGACAGCAGAAGCTGCAACTCCATAAGGGATTTATTGCTTTTATCAGTCTAAAGTAAGAGATGGCAGTAGAATCCCATTCCATCTAGCAGTAGCTGCTTCTTCACATTACTGTAGATGAATCATTTCCTCAGTATCTGCTCGCCTATCAGGACTGAAGGTGATGTTATGTGCTGCAAAGCACTTATTGATTGAGTGTTTGTGCATAAGTGTTTCTTTTCTACACCACAAAGGCTGTCCTTGGTGTGAATATTGTAAAAGTCATTTCTGCAGGCCCTGACGTGGTTTATGGAAAATGCGTGTGCTGAACATTGTGTGAAGGACAAATATTTTTCCTATTCTGTCTGTTTTTCTCTTCTCACTGAAAAGCAATTCCCATTTAAATCTATACATCCTGTGTGTGGGCTGTGTGATATTGAAACAATGTTTTGGGTGGCGGTAGATTTTCATGATACATAAGTATGGGTTGTAAGTTATCAATATTTTTTTATTTTTGAATCTAAAATCAACGTGTTTTTTTTCCGGAATATACAGGAGGATGCAAAACAACAACAAAAACGAGTGCTAGGATTTATTAAGTAAATGAGAGAAATGGTTGAGGGTCTTTTTAGTGTAAATATATATATATATTTGCTGTAAAAATTTGTTTCATCAAGAATAAATGCAACAGCAAAATGTCAGAAACTGGTTATTTACTGTGTGCAAATTAGCTTATATGGGTATGGAACCTTTTTTTTTTTCCAGAATGCTAGGTACCTGTCAGGGGTTTCTGTATAAGGGGTCTTTCTGTAATATGGATAACCTTATCTGAGGGGCCTTATTTATCAAAATCCGAATTTCGTGGACCTTAGTTATTATTAAAAAAGCATGATTTTATCTGATCTGGGACAAACACGAAAAAAATCTAGCGGAAATTTTTTTTACTGAATCTTTTGATTTTTTCAGGGCTTTTTCCTGAAAAGCCAGAATTTTTCGGATTTTTGCCCAAAAAGGCCGGAATAATCATATTTTTCGAGTTTTTGGCATTCAAACTTTAATAATCCTAAATAAGCCTGCTAAAAATCATTTAGACATTACTTACACCTAATAGAATTGTTCTGCCTCCAAAATGGATTAATTACATCTTAGTTGCAATTAAAGGGCATGTAAAGTCTAAAATAGAATAAGGCTAGAAATGCTGTATTTCGTACACTAAATATAAACATGACCTTACTGCACCACAAGCCTAATCAAACAAATAATTTATGCTTTCAAAGTCGGCTACATGGGGTCACCATCTTGTAACTTTGTTAAACATCTTTGCAAGACTAAGACACATGCTCAGTGTGGTCTGGGCTGCTTAGGGATTGTCATAAAAATCAGCAGTTAGGGACTGTCTGACAATTCCTATCCTCAGCAGTAAATGAAGGGAGAATTTCACTGCATATAGTCAGGGTTCTTATAAAAACGGCACACATTTTTTAATTAAAGTATATTGGAGATAGGTTTCTTTTTCATTAAAGAAAGTAAAAATGGAATTTAATTTTTTTGCCTTTACATGCCCTTTAAGTACAAAGTACTGTCTTACTATAACACAGAAAAAGGAAATCATTTTTAAAAACTATAATTATTTGCTTAAAATGGAGTATGTACAGTATAATAACCTGTAGTTATTAGGCCCAATAGTTGGACAATATGTATCCGGGCTACTTTTGTAGACTGTTGTCTAGAACCCCTTAAACATATAGAATTAAGAACCTTTGGTAAGTGCCAGTTATCTTTCAGCACCTGGTAATCTATGGACAAGACAAGATAATCCACCCATAAAGATATACACTATAGACAGGGGTCATCCATTCATCCACATTCCACGCATTCTCTTAGTTATAGGGGTGAGCCACAGACGGTAAGAAAAGTTTGTATTGAATTCATCTCTTATCGGAAAAAGGGACCTGTAATAGATTTTAATGGCTTCATCCCAGTAATCTTTGGTGAGAATAGAAATTCTAAATACCCAAACTGCCAATAAATTCTTATATGGTGTTGATATTAAAGGGGAACTATCTTGAAAACTAAAGGTAAGCTTCCTCATACTGAAATAAGAAACATATTAATTATAATCTATTAAATATTCTGCATGATTTCTGAAATAATCAAGTGTATCATTACTATTCTTCTCTCAGCATCTGTTTCTCTTCATTTTGTTTTCATTCAGTAGTCAGGATGTCAGATGAATGTTCCAACACATCTTATAGGGGGGACTTCCTTTCCTAGCAGATGGATTAGAGCTCACTCAAATAACTGATTCCAGTACAAACAAAATCTAACAAAAGAACTGCCTTTTGCACAAATCCTGCATGTAGAGAGACATGATGTCTGGTGATTTTAATAGAATGAGCTCTAATACATCTTCTAGGCAAAAGGAACCCCTCCATAAAATATATTGGGATTAATGGATATATTTTAAACAAGAGTACATATTGTTTTGTACATTTCAGGGTCAGCTTGGTGTGGGAAAGAAAAGCTTATCAAAGGGTCACCTCCCTTTAAAGGGCACCTATCACAGCCAAAATCAAACACATATTAACAATCTGACCTGTACAACCTAAACACGTTTAATAAAACTACATATATAGTTTTTTTTTAAATCCCTTACTTTGTGAGATGGGTTCTTTTACCGTGACCATAACATGCAAATGAGTTCACAAGCATGCTCAGATTGTAGCATTCCCTTGGGTATTCTACCCAGAATGCCTAGCTTTAGTAAACTCCTCCACTAGAAGTATCACAAGATTTCCCTATCTTGTCCCCTGCTGGTGATATCATTATGCAAATGAAGGGCACACACTGACTTCCAGCAGGTGGCAGCACTACTGAACAGCAGCTAACACAGAGGTTTGGCCGATTTGAAAATAGCTTAGAATGGTTGCTAGGCATGTGCGAGATTTCAGAGCTGCAATTGGTTGTGAATATATAGGTAGGAGGAGCCAGTGAAATCCAAGATGGCTGCCTCAGCTAGAACTGCAGTGGAGATAGGGGAGATCTTGCAGAAGGTATAGTGAGCTGATGATTTACATTATACAAACAATTCTAATTCTAGTTTTAAAAATCAATAGTGTCTTTACTTAGTAAATGATTTTAGTTATGATTGATGCCCTTAAAGTATATACAGTAATACCCTCTCTGGCCTAATATGTGAAGTTATCATCAGGACCGGAACTAGGGGTAGGCAGAAGAGGCACCTGCCTAGGGTGCATCCATAAGGGGGGCTTGGTAGGTACCTATTAAGCATCTTCTGCCTACCCCTAGTTCGGTTCGCTGCCCTCTCTACCTCTTCCCTCCCTCCTTCCCCTTCCCTTGCCTCCCTACTCCCCCTGCCTCCTCTCCCCTCCTTTCCTTCCCTACCTTCTCCCCCCTCCTTCCCCTTGCCCTCCCTCACCTCCCCTCCCTCACAGCCACTCTGCTACTGCACCTGTGCGCACTCTTTGTCTTGTGTGTTGGGGTGCTCGCACAGTGGGTAGTGGACTGGCCGGCTGGGTTGCCTAAGGCACCCGGTCGGCTTGCCTGTCCCTGGTTATCATGGTTCCTAAGATATGGCAATGGGAATTCCTCCATAATGTCAATTTGGATCTTGTATTCCTACCAGAAGGTCATATAAATTGGTTTAACTTAAAATGCTTTTCAGTCCTTTAGACCAAATATAATAATGTTGGCTGAGAAATTAGATTTTGTCCAGACACAAATTGTATATTGGGCACACGGGCAACATAGCCATGAATTATATAATGTGTATATTCAGATGAAATAAACATGACTTATTCCTAACTGCTGCTCATGTTCCGTGTATTTGGTAATGCTTAGCAACAGCTAGAGCTATAACATTGACCGCTCTCCTAACAATATATGCTTTATTAAACATAACATCAGCAATAGCTGTGGAAGAAGCACATGCTCAAGGCCAGTTCCCATTATAATGTATACTCTACATGACTTTGTGAAGAAAAGATGAAACGCCTGCAGGAACATTGCACTATTAAGGGGCCTCTAGACCATGTTTGTATCTGTGGAAATTTTGATTGGTTATTTGCCTCATGTTTAGTCTTCGTTACATCTTATAATGCTATTACTGGCGATATCATAGCATCACAGAAGCTTCCATTGTTCTCTTTCTGTCAGGCAACGTTTTGTCATCTTAATCTGCTCTATGTTTAAATACCAAATAAGCCTCTTGGGGAGCAATTTGTGCAGTGAGAGACTGTCACTTTTTATTGGACCTTTTGGGGAAATTTGGGGAATGGTGTTTTTTTCCTGAATCCGTTTAAAAACACCAGGGCACCTTTTGAATCTCAGTCTGTCCCTGTCCAGAACATTGGTTCTTGGATACGACTATGACATATTATACCTAAAAATGCCAGTATCCCATGAATGTATGAATTTGCCCTCAACTGACATTAGTGTTGCATAGTTCTTATACATCCTCTTTCTTTCCCTGATCTATCTGAAGAATATTGCCATCATTTGAGTTTTTGTAAAATGTGACCATTATTTTTTGACATTATATTGTATAGTCAGTCTCCATCTTGACATTTTACTTATGTTTTAAACTCTAAGCTGTTTTGAGGTGTATTGTCCTTTAAACTGTGTGCAATGTCTACGTATGTATGTGTGTGTATATATATATATATATATATATATATCTACTTTAGTAGATGACACAATTTGTTGGTGTAAATTGCTATGTATTGTGTTTATATTAGATCTATGTGGGTATGTGGGTTTAGGTCTCAAAGTGGGGTTGCTGGTGTAGATTTGGACGGGTGGTAGGTCCGGGTTCCTGCGACAGGTGCCTACACCTCTGTGACATTACCAACTCTGCTAGTTTGGAGTTCCCTGGGGTCAGGTCTGGTTTTGGAGTATGTCATAGTTTTTGTGACCTGTGTGCATCTCATTAGTTTGTATCCCCGTAGGGATATATGAAGGATGAGGAGATAAGTTGCCTGCAAGATTTCTGTACTAAACTCTTGTGATAAATCTCTTGAAAATACCTTGGCTTTGGTGCCAGTGTTTGTCCCTGTGGTACAATGTATGTATCGCATTTCCACTGGAAAATGCATTTGAATGCAATAAATTGACAGCCTGTGTGTTTTCCCACACCAATGCTAAGGTATTTTCAGGCGATATCACCTGAGGGTAGAGCAGATTTACTATGGGCAAAAAATCTCCCCGTGTGCCATCACCCTTACTTTGTAAATCACTGGGGGAGAATAGTGCTATATAAATAATACTATACTGTGTATGTATAGGTAGATGTCTCCTACTGTTAGAGTATGATATTAGCCAAAAAATACCTTGTAAACGCTTTGCTGCACTTTTTATTGTATTCATCTTGTTTCAGAGTCAAGTTTTTTTTACCGCTACTGTTCCTGCTGCTACAGAATAAATGGTTGATTATTCAATGGTATTAAAGTAGGGTTCATGTTTATTCAGATTCTTGCAGTGGTGCCTATAATTTCTACGTCCACAGACAGCCCTGATTTCTGAGTGATTTCCATTTTGGTTCCAATGCTACTGCTGGCAGATGGTGCAGGAAATAGAGAGAATGTGTAAAGAGTTGAGCCAACCTGTGACATTCCCTGTGCGGGCAGCACCGCATTGACAATGTTGGCATCAGTTTCAGTGGCAGTTAAAGACGTCAGAGAGGTAAGTGAAAGCCCATGTGTAATGGGGCTCAGTAACGTGCGAGTGGCTATTCAGTAGTGGCAGTGTTAGATATCATTAAAAACAATTTGGTCTGTCCCATTACATATTGTCAGTTTGATTCTAAGAGAACATGATAACCAAATACTCAGTGCTCTACTTTTGCCATGTTCTTTCTATACAGCCATCAGAGTCCCATTCCACAAGCTTTTCTATTCTGCTAGGGGTACACTGTTACCACTCTTGTTTCTGGTGTCTGAGCTTTTTCACACACCCCATAACTCCAATTTGTGCTCTGCAGGGTCCACAATAATGTCTGGGGGCCCATGTCAACAGCTTTCTCTAATGGTCCTGTTAGGTTTCTGCATGCGTTTCTTTGCTTTTAAATATTCGCCCAGATTCTCTGCTCTTGGCCTTTCCAAGGTTAAGAAGAAATGCAATCAGTTTTGCATCAGAAGAGTTATTTCTTTTCTACCTGACCAGTTTCAAAAAACAAAATCTCACTATTTATCGTCTAATGTGTGATGAAGATTACACGCCGCATTCAGAATTAAGCTGTACTGAGCAGTAATTATTTATAGAGTCAGTGAAATTGCTGTGCAACCTGTCAACGGTTTACCATCAGAATAAGAGTTTGTGATCAATAACTTTGTGTTCTCCACCGGGGTTATAAAGATGATGCGTATTTTGTGGAAGATTTGCTGTTTATCAGAGTTTATGTTTATGAGATGCAGAAATCACTATGATCTTTTTAAACCATAAAATATCCAACTTAAACTTGCTATAGAATAATCAAGGGTATAGTAAATGAACTTGGTTTAGGTTTCAACCTTCAAGATTGTGTCTTAGTTTCATTATCTTTATCGTTTTTGTCTAGGTATAGGTATCTGCTGATAGTTCTGCTTGTTCTTAAGTTTATTAAACTGAGTGGGACAAACAACATACCTAACAAGCAAGACTAAAAAATAAACATTAGTACTTAAAATCTTGGTTAAAAAAGTATATTTGAAATGGAAAGGCATTATTTATAGTAAACAGTGTTTTACATATTGGCTGTTTTATGTGATATATTTTTTTTATAGAAAGCTGCAATGTTCAAGGGTGTAGTTTCCCTTTGGCATGCTTTGGCAAATGGCAACATGTAGTTAGGTTCAGCTTTAAGCTATGGAAGAGAGAATGTTTTTTGATGTGTCATGAGCAATGGCGTAACTACAGAGGAAGCAGATCTTTCGGGTGCAGAGGGGCCCAGAAGGTTTAGGGGGCACCATGCGGCCCAATTATTGTGCAATTTCAATCTCTATTGGTATAATAGGACAACCTTTGGATATGTTTGGGGTCCTAAAATTAATTTGCGGTGGGACCCAGTACCTTCTAGTTACGCCCTGGTCTTGAATCACCCACCAGAGGAACTGAGAGACAGATAAAAACCTAGGGGCCTTCACACATCTGACATTTTTGATAAAGTATAGATGGAACAATTGGCAAAAGTTCCCAGGAGGTTATCCAAATTAAGAGAATAAATCAATAAGCAAAATTCTTGCAAATCAGCTGCGTCGATTCAAAATGGTAACCAGTAGAAGAATTTTACAGCCACCTAAACTTTTGGAATAAGACATAAATATTCATAAATATACTGAAGCTTCTTATTAGTCAGTACACCACCAAGCCCCCCAGAAGTTACAGAGCTTGCTCTGACCATCATTATGACCCTGGTGGACACTCTTTAAGTTACAAGATGCCTCCGGGAGATGGTTTGGTGGAAGTCAGGTAAGATAAGGTCCTAGACATCACCAAAGTGTTGTGCAAATGCTGTTGCTAAACCAAAGTGGCTCTTTGTCCACCTTACAGTCCTTTTATTTGCTTATGTGTATAGCTCTATAGTAAATTGAATGCACTGTTCTCTATCTATAAGTTCCACTCCGAATACTGTGGAAGTAAGCCCTCACAAACGGTGGGGAGGCAGGGTGTAGTGTAACAGTAACTTGATGGAGAGTGCAATAATTGGGCGCCAGTGGTTCTTATAACTTAACCAATGAAAATATTTATTGTACAAGAACATCCCCAATGGAGTGTACATAAGAGCAAGCAGGATCATAGATCAACAGTAGATAGGCATATACTCACAGCACCTTTGGTCAGTATTAGTCTCCTCTGGGATGGGAACATGTACACTGCAGCCGCTCGGGGTACACCCAGCTTTCAGCCTTTTCCCTAAGTGGAACCTGGGGGGGAACTCACATCCCTAGGTCTGTACACTTAGTCCCTACTTCTGGGCAATTGGTACCCAAGATCATAATCCCACTCACATTCCTGGGAGGAGCCTCAAGCTGCTCAGCTAAATATAAAAGCCTGTCTATTTATCACTTCTAGAGTGACCTCTTAAGGTGAGTAGCCTATCCTTACTAGACCTGACCTGTATAGGTTCCACTTGAGCTCTGCCTGCCTGTTCAGGCTAAAGCTAGCACAAGATGGACCCTGAGCACATGGCTGCCCAGGACTTTATAGTTTAGCACAGTGCCATCTACTGTATTTTAGGACCCAGTTAGGCGTCTAAAACACTAGGGGACTGCCTGCTAAATAATATTGGGAGACTAATTTACCAGTCCCCTACATGTGCAAGAAAAGTTTAGCTTCCTTATTGTGCCATCGATTGTGACAATATATGAATGTTATGTTGAACATTGGTATTAAACTAGTAAAAAACATTTTATTATTGAAAAGGACACAGGAGAAAAGAGAAGGCAGCTAGATATTCACTGGAAAGGCTATTATATGCTGCAGACAAAAGTCAGAATAACCTTGACAATAGAACATGTTCAGAAGCTGAGAGTAGGCTTTGCTATTGACATTCAAAAACATTACATACTTACCAGTAATTGCAATAATGAACATTTCTTTAAATGGGTTTTAATCTGGTCTTTTTCACAAAGCGCTGACAACTAAAAGCGACGAGCATATTATAAAGGAATATGTCATCATGGCAACCGAGTAAGAAAATAAGTCCCTGCCACCAAGATTTTTTTTTACCATAACTGGTGACTAATAATAGAAAACATTAGGGTTATATGGGGGGGGGGAAACCGAAAAAGCAATAAAAACAATGAATAGTTATGTTCAATTTTTCTTTAAAGAAAAGTGCTCAGAAAGTTTGTTGGCTGTTCCACTTATTGACATTATAAATAAATAAATAATTTCCATTTTTATACTGCTCCAGCAGCTTAATGTTTTAGCTGGCAGCCAAGTACGCTGTTTCCTTGATTTGTTGATTAAAATGCAGCTTTTCAGTCACAAGAAATTCTGTTGCATAGAAACTAATCTTTAAAAAGCAATTATCCATAGGCTATTAAAATACCTCCTAACCAGCTGTCTCTATCCCAAGTTTCTCCGAGCTGTTTGAATGAATTTGTCTCTTCATTTATTTTAACCTCGTGGATATTATCTCTGCACCTGCAAAACAAAAGCCTGGAATATGTATCTGATTGGTCTCCACTTAAAAACAAACAAGAAATGCTGATTTCCACCTCATTGGCAGTCTGATGCTACCCACCGGGCTCTTGCAAATAAGCAGAATATTTGTTTTTATTTTCTCATCTGAACCTGCTTCCACGGTACCAGCATCTTGCTTTTGAGGTCCCACTACCCCATTCAGAGTGAATATCTAGAATTGAGAAAGTGGTCCACAATATACTGTATGATGATTACTAGGTGATCAGATTAGCAGATTGTTGTCCAACGTGGTCTCAGTGTGCAAAAAGAAACAAAAATAAAAACCTTTATTGTACAGGTATGGGATCCATTATACAAAACGTTTCAAATATGGGAAGGTCATCTTTCATAGATTCGATTTTAATAAAATAATCCATATTTTTTAAAAAAAATGACTTCCTTACTTCCTCTGGAAAAATAAAACAGTACCTTGCACTTGAGCCTAAAACATAATTAATCCTTTTTTTTTTTTCCCAAATTGTTTTTATTGGAAGTCAGACATGTACAATCATGAACATAATTAATTCTTAATGGTGGCAGAACAACCCTATCAGGTTAATTTAATATTCACATGGGTTTTTTTTTAGCAGATTTAAGGTATGGTGATGCAAATTACAGAAAGATATCCAGAAAACTCCAGGTCCCAATCATTCTGGAAAACAGGTCTCATCTATAGGTAACATTACTTACATTAACTGGTCATGTTGAGATTATTTACAAAAGAGAATAAGGGGTTATAAGCACTTTAATGTATAAGGAGACCCAACAACAAACCTTTCAGGTGCCAGTTTCACAGATACTTACAGTATAAAATAGCCGCTTTACTGGCAGGGTCTGTAGATGGAAGGGTATAGCTTTTTAGCAAATGTCCAAATTCAAGGTTAATGTCAGTCTTCACATACAGCTTATTTTTTCCATCATGGAGTTTCACCAGATGAAATACAGTATAGACGGCCAAATGTGTTTGCAGTTGTTGCTAAAAGGGATTTTGAGCATGCAGCCAATGGAAAGGTAGGTGCATCGCTGGAACAAGATTGCCGGGGACTTCTAGGGAGTGAATTAGACTTTAGGGTGAATTCTGGAGATACTGCAGTCTCAGAAGACTCGGATGGCAGGGATAATTAAACATCTATAAAATCAGTAATCTATGTTCAGATATAATACTGTTACTGTCCACCTTAAATAGCCATTTTCCCACACTTTAGATTGGGGTACAAATGGGAAGGGATATAAGAATAAATGTCCTACTATCAGGGCTGTGGAGTCTGTACATAAATCCTTTGACTCTGACTCCAACTTATTATTTTATGATACCTCGGACTCCAAAAACTGAAAGTGTATCAAAGTAATAAAAATATAGTGTACTGTTACACTGCACTGGTAAAAGCAATGTGTTTACTTCAAAAATACTACTATAGTTTATATAACCACTGCTGTGTAGCCATGGGGGCAGACATTCAAGTTGGAAAAAAGGTGCAGGTTACATAGCAGATAACAGATAAAACACCATTGTATTGGACAGGGCTTATCTGTTATGTGCTAGGTATCCTGTGCCTTTTTTTCCCAGCAGCTTGAATGGCTGCCCCCATGGCTACACAGCAGCTTATTTATATAAACTATAGTAGTGTTTCTCAAGCAAACACCCAGCTGATCCCAGTGCATGCTAACTGTATTTTATATATGTAGACTGAAAAAAGTTAAGTACACAACATTTTTTCACTGCCTAAGCTCAAAAATGTAAACCACATCCATTGGTAGTTTAAAAAAACAAAGTTAAACTGCATAAACCAAAAACAACTGGAAACTCTAAAACAACTGAAAAATCTAAAACAACTTATTATATATTAATTTAACTTGGCATATAGCTGTTAAAGGAGAACTAAACCCTAAAAATGAATATGGATAAAAATGCCATAATTTATATTCTGAACTTATTGCACCAGCCTAAAGTTTCAGCTTGTCAATAGCAGCAATGATCCAGGACTTCAAACTTGTCACAGGGGGTCACCATCTTGGAAAGTGTCTGTGACACTCACATGCTCAGTGGGCTCTGAGCAGCTGTTGAGAAGCTAAGCTTAGGGGTCATCGCAAATGATCAAGCAGAAAATTAGGTTGGCCTGTAATATAAGCTGATGCTACAGGGCTGATTATTAAATTCTGATGCTAATTGGACTGGTTTATGTGCTGTCATGTAGTAATTATCTGTATTAATTTCTAATCAGCCTTATATTGTGACATTTCTATTCTATGTGTACTGTATATTGTGAGTGAGTCCCTAAGCTCAGTAAATGACAGCAGCACAGAGCATGTGCAGTGAATCAGCAGAAAAGAAAATGGGGAGCTACTGGGGCATCTTTGGGGACACAGATCTTTACTGCTAAAGGGCTGTGGTTGCCTTGGGCTGGTACAGAAGCACAAAACATAATGTACAACATTTCTAGCTTCTTCTTTAGTTAAGATTAATTCTCTTTTAAATACAATACAAAATTAACTAAAGTTTTGTTCTCAGAAACAGAACTGCTTCTGCCATGGTTCTTCTTCATAGAAGCTCTTAAATCTGAGTTGATTATTTTCAGTGCTTGTATTTAAAATTATTAGGAGTTGGAGTTTTTGGGGACAAAAATGGCTGCCAACCCAAAAGTTCTACCTGCCGTACTATTATGTTGAGTTGTCCTAAAAAAGGCTGAAATATATATTTGTAATTATATAAGGAGGTAGGTCTTGGGTAGGCATGATGGTTCAGATCTACCCAAACACAAAGTCTATGGCACAGGCTGTCAAGGATCACATACACTGCCATACACTATAATTTACTATACTTTACTCAGCAAGTCCAGTTGTTTTTAGATTGACCTATACTAGATATAACATGACCTGGATGAATGAAAATCTTCATAGTCATATTGCCATACACTATTCCACAGTTCATTGCCAACAGTGTTGTTTTTTATTTTTGGATTTACATCTCCTTTAAGGAGGGGATATGGTCACTTGATATTAGTATATAAGGGACAATTAAAAAAAATCAATGATAAAGCTAATTTGGTTTCACATTCAACAGTATATTTAGAATGACTTCACCTTGCTTTTATGATGTATAACAAATGTTTTTCAGACTGCACCACAGAAACGAGAGACAGAAGTCAGAAGTCAGCTTATGAACTTTTATTGTGCACTCAGAACTTACAGAAATATTTTCTTGAAGGAAATAGCAGATAACATTAAGATAAAAACTTCCTTTTTAACTCCCTGAAAAGAAACATCACTGAGCATGACTTCCATATGATATAGAAGTACAACAGTTTATTGAAACTAAATAGGCTTGTGCCAAACATTTTACAATACGCCATAAAGTGCCCATCCCCTTGTCACTCACTTGTCTAAAGTGGAAAATTCATTCCAAGGACACATTTCTGCAGAATATGAGACTTTCTCTGCTGTGGACATGAGTGAGTCTTTGAGAATTGTTCTCCCAGGAGCACTGTAATACTAATGTGTATCTAAATACTATTTACTATGGCCTGAAGCAAGGAATTATGGCCATGAAAATGAACAATAGTTGATAGTAGTAGTATAAATATATATATATATATATATAAGAAAATAATAAGAAAAAAGGAACCGCACACACAGGTCTTTATAGTGCAAAACAAAGAATAGTAGGCTTTATTACGACGTTTCGGCTCCTATACTCGAGCCGTCATCAGGAAGTTTTTTTCTGGTCTCTGTAAAACTCACCAGTTGTGAGAGGAGGTCCAGGTGCGCGCCCTGAACCCTCAGCTTAGGCGGAGTGGACCACCGTGTAGAAAAAAGAGCAGGCACTTCCAAAGACCAATCCTAATCCAAAGATTGTTCTTTGGAAGTGCCTGCTCTTTTTTCTACATTATGGGAATGAGGCTGAAGAATTTTGATACCCTGCGAGTGAGCAGAGAGGATCACAGAGCTCATTTACGGGCAGTGACCCTGTCTTACTCCAACATAAGAGGTTAGAGCTTGATATCTTTGACTACGAATATCCCAATGTAACTTAATACAGAAGAAATAAAACATTTCTGCTGTTGTTCTGGATCCAATGTTAGTGAGACATGCAGTATTTAGGAGAGCAGAGAAATGGGGCACCGCTATCATTTAGGAAGTCTCCTACTTAGTCTTTCTGTGCATTGTCAGGTCTTACTGTGAAGGGTCAGCCAGAAAGAAGGACAGGTTGGGAAGAAGAGGGGCTCCAGATGAGGGACTATATGCAGTATGCACACAAGCACCTGATCCATGGATACAGGCTTAGCAAGCGCAAGCAGGGCAGCCATCAGGGGGGGACAGGGGGGAGAGTTGTATGGGGTCCTGAGGGTAAGGGGGGCCCCAGCCAAGCCACACTTACTTGATTAGCCAGGCCCCCCATGTTTCTGAGAGCTGCTGACTTCGGGAAGGCATAGACATTTAAGGGGCCCTGGCCACCAATTTTCTTATAATGTGGGGGGGTGGGGGGGAATGGCCACCAATTTTTTTTCTCATGTGGGGTCCTAGCCACCGCTAGTTTTTTAATGGGGGGGGCCCGGGCCACAAATGTTTTTTATGGGGGCCCGACCACCAATATCTTTTTATTTTTTATTAACATGTGGGAACCCTAGCCACCAATATTTTTTTTGTTTTTTTTTACTGTGTGGTGGGGAGGGCGGACCTGTAGGTGGGGCTTGCGGTGGGCGCAGCTCAGGGGGCCCAAGAAATTTTGTCGTACAGAGCCCTGTGATTTCTGATGGCGGTCCAGAGTGCAACCTATAAATTACGGTTGCATTTTTTTTGATGTGTAACAAATATATTTGGAAGACGTCTAATCCCAGCTGAGACAGAACTTTGTATAATGATTATGTGTATAACAATACAAATTAATTGCATTAATAGACAGCTGCTGCTTTGCAGTACAGATTATTAGCCTTAAAAACTCATTTGACTCTGATGCGGTTGGACATGGGCATGGGTTGTAATTATCTAGGTTACTACTATATGACACCTGGAGGGGGGACTGCATTGTGGATACATCTTACTTACAACTGAAAATATGCTATAGCTGTATAGCATCTGTGCATTTGGGAGACTTGTCTCATTGGGACCTAGACATTGTCTTAATAGCCTTAAAAGTCCTTGTACTTTGGAAGTGCAATTTTATCGGTTTATGAATAAATGGTGAATGGTATGCATTATGGGCTTGCAGCCCTGTGTCCCTCTTTTATTTATATTATACACATTTTTTTCTTTAAAAAAACCCCTCTGATATATTGCTGCATTTCAGCTATGGTCTGTCACAGCATAGTATCACGGTCACAAAAGGGGTACAAATAATTAGAGGAAGGACACAAGTTTTTGGGAGCAGGAGGAAGGGGGCCTGTACTCTGTTAGGTAATAGGGCTTGTGACTCTCAAGTTAACAACATTAACTTTTTGGATCTGTCTGCACCTCCCAGCACATAAAGTCATGCAAAGAGAAGAAAATAATAAAAAAGGATAATGTTCATTAATAAATATAATATGTAAGATATATTTACAAAACAACACAGCTTTAATAATAAATACAATTGTTTAAATGTGAGCAGCTTTACAAGTTCAAATAATGAAATTAGTTATCAACCCTGTCTTAGAAACGGACACTTACCATCGCTTGGGAAAAGCAGATAATACACATTTCTACTGATGATGCAGCTGAATGAACAATGTACTGTAGTAGGGAGAGTTGACCCCCACCATGCAATGCTCAAGCTGAGGAGCACAGAAAAGAGTTCATATCTCAACATTCAATTAGTATCTGGTGCAACGAGCAGTAAATGTATCTATGTGAGTAGAATTCAGTACCTGCTCAGTCCAACTCAACTACTGCATCTTCTAAAACACTATACAAGGGAACATATATTCACAAACAAATCAGAGGGAACCCTTTTTAGTCTCCAGTCATAATATACTGGTTCTGTGCTTAAATAAAAAGCAATGCGTTCATATTAATGGCTGGGTATAATAGGGACCTTAGCAACGTTTACTAATATGTGGAAAGGCTACACCAGATGGGCAACATCACTGCTGTTTGGGAGCTGACGAAAGTAATGACACTCATCCACTACAATGGCAGCTAGACAAGTGACAGTCAACAGCGATTGATCAAACTTCCCTACAAAAACTAGCCTGTCTCTGGAGAGATTTAGCATTCCTGAGAGGGGCATCACTGGTCTTTTCTGCCTGGCCCTGTCTTTTTTTTTTTTTTAGGGTTTGAAATATTTTATTTGGTTTTCACAATAAACCATAAAAATCAATATGATAACAAATAGTAGGCAGAATAAGAAGATTAATACAATGACATATTATACAGAATGTATAACTTACAATGACGTAATATGTAAAATAAAATAGAAACTAACAAGAACTAACTATCACTAACTAAGCCAGTGGACGCATTGACATTCTTAAAAGAAAAAAAAGAAAGAAAAAGCCCATTGTCTTGGGAATGTCAGATAACCCCCCCTATGAACATTTTACAATTTAAGAAACTGAGATATTTGACTTCTAGTATTGGAGTTACAGAACTCAAAGTAAGGAGACCATATAAGTCTAAATGATTCTTTGGAATTATTTCCTTTAGTTTTTACTAATAAAGCTTCCTGCCAACTAAGCTGGTTCATATAAGCCATTGTGTCTGTCAATGAGGGAGACTCATTTTGTAGCCAACAGTTAAATAAAGCCTTTCTGGAGGCAGCCAAAAATAAAATTGTCAATATTTTATTATCTTGGGACTTAAATTCTATATTAAAATTTGAAGAGAGCCTACTATCATCTAGAAGCAACAAAGCAAAACCTGGAGATAATTTAATTTTTATTTTCAAATTAATGTTTAGAAAACTGGTAACTTCCATCCAAAATATACTGATCTTTGGACAAGTCCATAGATAGTAAAAAAGGGACACATTATACTCATCACACTTGGGACAGTATGATACAGGACTAGAAAAGATACCTTTAGAAAAAATCTTCCCATAGCCTAAGTGAACTAACTTAAAATGTTGTATCCTCCAGCTCTCTGCCAAAATTAATTTATTGTACTTACAAACTGGCCCTGTCTTAATGCTCCGCTTGCAGGACCATTATGCACTAGCTAATAGTGGTACAGGTTTGGGACCTGTTATCCAGAATGCTCAGGACCTGGGGTTTTCCGGATAATGGATCTTTCCATAGTTTTGATCTGCATTCCCAAGTCTACTAGAAAATCATGTAAACACAAAAAACACCCAATAGGCTGCTTCCAATAAGGATTAATTAAATCTTAGTCTTATTATTAAAGAGAAAAAGGAAACTATTTTTAGTAAATATAAAATGGAGTCTACGGGAAACAGCCTTTCTGTAATTCGGAGCTTTCTGGATAATGGGTTTCCAGATACCGGAAGTAGTACCTGTAGTAAAAAACAAGTATAGTCATGAATCCATCCATTTGCCATATTACCATCAGGTGCTTTGTAGCCAAGCCCATGGGAAGAAGCTGCTAGCAGAGGAAAACATCTTGCAGCAAAATAAACAGCAAGGTTACATATCATTAGACTCATATTGAGGGTTGGAATGCTTAGACATGCATAACAGAATACATACATTTTCATATGGACTACATTTCCCATTAGAAACCCTTTCAACTTAAATCTTTGCTTTGGAATGTAGGAAATAGTATAGCAAACAGTGATATCGCTAGAAGTTACTGGGCCCCCAATAATCTTGGGAGGTATTATTCATAAATTCATGTACTGAAACTGGTTAATTAATCAGTGACCCATTCCGAGCAATGACAGGGTCTGCTCCCTCTTTATTTATGACCTTGATGCCATATACAATTAGTAGGAGTTTTACATTTTTCTTTAAACTGAGAGTATAAGGCATAGCTTAATGTATTATACTCTTCCTTTGATCACATGATTATTTTTTTTTCAAAATGAATCAGTTAATAGTGCTGCTCCAGCAGAATTCTGCCCTGAAATACATTTCTCAAAAGAGCAAACAGATTTTTTTATATTCAATTTTGAAATCCGACATGGGGCTAGACATATTGTCAATTTCCCAGCTGCCCCAAGTCATGTGACTTGTGCTCTGATAAAGTTTAATTACGCTTTACTACTGTACTGCAAGTTGGAGTGATATCAACCCCTGGTAGATCTAAGAACAACACTCAATAGTAAAAACCCATGTCCCACTGAGACACATTCAGTTACATTGAGAAGGAAAAACAGCAGCCTGCCAGAAAGCATTTCTCTCCTAAAGTGCAGGCACAAGTCACATGACTGGGGGCAGCTGGGAAACTGACAAAATGTCTAGCCCCATGTCAGATTTCAAAATTGAATAAAAAACTGTTTGGTCTTTTGAGAAATGGATTTTGCAGAATTCTGCTGGAGCAGCACTATTAACTGATGTGTTTTGAAAAAAACATGTTTTCCGATGACAGGATCCCTTTAAGGGATGCTGTTTCTAGTTCTAAACCTCAACCAACATATACAGTAAGTAGAAAATCAAATAAATAATACACAATGCGATTTGCCCTTATCTTCCCTTGTTGATGATTAATAAGTTAAAAAAATAGCATTAAAATATATACCGGAGGCATATTTTATACAAAGTCTAAGCTAAGACATGTAAATAATATAGATATTACTTTAGTAATATTGACAAATATTGCCCATGTTTACTATAATTTACCAGAAATTATACAATTTAACATTCAAGCTTCAATAAATACAGCAGAGCTTAATTACGCTCGTAGCTTTTTATACTATTTTTTTTTTCCAACAGGAGCACTTGGTTTGATTATGCAGCTCACAATACAGGGAAAGTCCACTTGTTCACACCAAAGAGAGCATGAAATTCTCCTCTTAATGTGCAAAAGTCAAAGGATCGTTAGTTTAATAGTTCAATTATTTAAGTACCACTTCAAACACTCTTCAATGTATCTCTTAAAATAGGAATGTAAACAGCTGCTACACGGCTTCACACTTGCACTATAACACAGTGTACAGTTATATCTTTGCTATTTACATTTAATTCTTACTCAAACGGAGCCTAAAAACAAAGGTGGCTTAAGGGTTAAGCACAGCAAGTCACGGTCACGTCAGGTCTGTACGGGACTAAATAAATGATGCATTCCTTCAGTATTAAAGGATTAAAAATGGCTGATTGGTTTTTTTAAGAAAAAAATAAACCAGAGAAAAAAGGTTTCAAATTGTGCAGTTCCAGGCCCATAAAGAACGAAACGTAGAGCACAATTTCTGGCTCAGCTAGAATGGTTTCATTTAGTTTGTCTAAGCTAATTTAGCTTTAGCACTCAATAAAATCCACCCTCTAGGGGTCTAACATTGTACCCTCCAACCTGTATAAAGAAAAGGAGATTTAAAATAAATACTAGGGTTAATCCCGCCTCATGCAAAATCTGCACCCATACATCACAGTACTGGGTTTTCTTCAGCTTCCTATGATTACATATTTGGTATTTCAAAGTCAAATTTGGAGTTTTGTGCAGTTCTTTGGTTTAACGTCCATTGATGCAGCTGGAAGAGCAAACAATGGAGAGCGTAAGTCAGGTGAGGCCTCTGGCTGGGCAGCTGGTACATAACAAGCACAATAATGCTCACAGCGCATGGCCTTTCATTTACATAACTAGATATCTGAAAAGAAACAAACACTATAATGGACTGTACCATTCCAATAAAACCCCCTTACAGTACATCACAGCACAGAGCCAATCCTTTCCCTTCCTCTTTATCAGGCCCAGTCCATTTAGTTTGCACAGAACTTATTCACACACACTGCCCGCATCAGGATCATGGCCCTGGGACCTTTTTGATACTTAAAAAAAATCTGCCCGTTTGCAGCAGGAAACACTATATCCTCCATTTCCAGAAGCACAGGGAGGCCCTGGGAGGTCATTTCCAATTCCTGGCGTCACTAGCAGCAAACGTGGTATTAAAGAAATGAAAAATAGTGTTCATAAATCACAAATGTGACGCAAGGTGTATGTAGCACAAGGATTCTATTTATACTCAAGTACATCTGTGCAACTGGTAATCATTAAAAACAACAAAAAAAAGTAGAGGTTGAGTTTGTGCCTACATCATTTGTGTATCTAGGCCATGCTGTAAATCAAGGACGTAGAACTCATTCTGTCAGCAAACGTATCAAGTTCCATGTTCTGACCCTGTTGGGAGATTAAAAATATGACTTTAGATACCAAGGCAAATATTAGTCTGTCCCAAGGCAAGGATGCTTCATAAACATGTGATACACTCAAAAATGGCTGAATTTCATTGAAAAAAAGGCAATTACGTGCTATTAAGCATGTAGGATTGCTAAACAATAAGTGCAAGTGACATTTCCTTGTCATTCACCTCACTGGTAAAAGTAATAGAGAAATAGTAATATTCTATCGGCAAAAAGGATCCATTCAGATATTAGCCCCAGTTAAGCCCAAAGACCCGAGGCCTGGTGGAAACTCCGTAGGACAGCAATTCATTTATATTGTAGAGAAAACTATAATTACTGCTATATAACAAGCACTTTTTTGCTTGAATAATTTATCCAGCATAAGCTGAACAGCTCTGTTTTCTTTACAGAAAAGGTCTGAAGCATTTGTGCACCAGGTGCAAATGGCGAATGACCTTGTTGAATTTAAAAAAAAAAAGAAAGATGTTCTCTTGAATGGCCGCGTTAGCCAAAGATCTCCTCCAGGTTCATTAGCTGTTTGATCTGTTCTGTGTGCATTGAATGCCTCCGAAGGAGCATTTTCTTGCTTTTTGGTTCTTTAGGGAGGTGTGGAGCTGATGGTATGAGTGGTTTTGTTCCTGAAGATATGAGTTTGCTGTGGACACTTATATCAGGGATAGGTGGGTGAGGGTTCACATTCAATGGTGGAAGGAACCCTGGCCTGGTGTGAGCAATATGGTCTAAGAGTAATGCTCCTGAGCCCCGCCTCTCTAAAATGGCATGATTTCTTCTGCTCAAAGTTGTTACAGATACACTCTCTAGAGATTCTCTTGAGCCTGTTAGCAGTGATTGTGGGAATAACATTTTTTTCTTTTCCAAAAGAGATTTGCTGTCTTCTGCTGCAGCTGGAGCAGCACGGGTTGTAAGCTGGGAATCAGAGCTATAGTGATTTGCTCCTAAATTTCTCCTTTGCACAATACTTTTCAAGCTTGATACTGATATGGAGTGCATCAAATCTGGCTCCTGGTCTACAGGAAGGGGTTCTGGCCTGTTTGGGGTGGCTTCAGGATAAATAGAATGTGAATGGATTTCATCATATGATAGTTTTCTTGCTCCTGCTGTGTCAAATGTTTTAAGCAAATGACTCGCATCCTTCACATCAATGCTCTGGTGGCGAGTAAAGTAACGCTTAGAGAACATCAATTCATTCATCTGAAGAGAGAGCTCCTCATCAGGAGTGAGGTCCTGCAGCTCTTCTTGTAGAGAAGATACTTTGTGTTGATGTAGCAGCGAGGGTGGGATTTTTAACCAAGGCTCAGAATGCAGTCTCTGAAGAAGAGGAAGCTTTGCTCCAACATGTGATAAACGAGGTTTCTTTGTAGGAGAGCCAGGCTGGGATGAGCCTTTAAATTCACAAGAAGAGGTGGCCTCTTTAAAGTTGAAGAGTTGTTTCTCAGTTTCAAGTGCATTTGAAACTGGAGCAGGAGACGTTTTAAGCTCAATATCTGAAGGTGATGTGCAAGGGCTGGGGGAATTGCTTCCTTCAATGCATGGAGATGGTGGTACATTGAGGTACTGCCTTGTTGTCTGCTTTCCAGATGCGGACTTGTCCTTTGTGATGATTATAACTTCTTTGCCTTTAGCCTTGCAGGCATTTAGTAGAATTCGAAGCGTCTCTTTGTCCTCTGAATTAACTGCATACACCAACGCAGAAAAACCTGTGTGATCCTGGAGGCTGGGGTCGGCTCCACTTTCTAATAGCAAAGAGACCACTTCTGCACCTGCATTTTCCAAGCATGCATGCATTAAGGCAGTTTTTCCAAATTTATCTTGGATATTTGGATCTCCATTGTTTTCTAGCAGATATTTAATCATTTTGACCTTGCTAACGCTTTGGTGGTCCACATGTTTGGTTTTGCAAGCAATCATCAGTGGAGTTTCTCCCCGATCATTGCTCTCATTGATATATGCTCCTCCCTCCAATAACAATCTTGTGAGACGCAGTCGGCTTTGGTAAACTGCTTTAATAAGAGAGTTGCTTTCCGTAGTGACATCCACTGCTTCATCCATGGTAATTGGCAATTTCAAGCAGACTCTGGTGAAGGAAACATATAGGTTAAGTCCATGCATTTGGGATAATGTTCATTAAAGTTTCACAAACACCCTATCGAGAAACTGATTATCATCATTGTACTATCAGCTAATCTTTCTGATCCTGAAATCAGTGAAACAGTGAAACTAAACAACGTTCCTCTAGGACCATGGTGCTACACACAACATAGATGTACCGGACAACAGACAAAAAGTGCAAAAATGTGCAACTCCTGCAAAACAGGACAGCACAGTGCAAGGACAAGACAGTGCACACTCAGCAGATGTAATATGTTAAGTAAATAATGCTAAACGTCAGACATGATGGGTGTATCATTGTGACATGACAGTAGCAAGAACATGATAAAGAACATGATAAAGTGCAGATGTGCTGATAGGGAGCAATTGTATCCAATGGCTATTTATTTATACAATAAGGTCAGATGGCGTGTGAGTGTGAGAGAGATCTGTCCAGTCCCTGAGTATTCAGGAGCCTTATAGTTTGGGGGAAGAAACTGTTACATAATCTGGTAGTGAGGGCCCTAATGCTTTGGTACCTTTTTCCAGATGGCAAGAGTGTGAACAGTGAGTGTGAGGGGTGTGTTGGATCAGTCACAATGCTGGTGGCTTTACGGATGCAGCGAGCGGTGTAAATGTCAGTGATGGAAGGTAGAGAGACACCTATGATCTTCTCCGCTGTCTTCACTATCCTCTGTAGGGTCTTGAGCTCCATGACAGTGCAGTTCCCAGCCCAGACAGAGATACAGCTGCTCACGATGCTCTCGATAGTCCCTCTATAGAAGGGCTCTCTTGGCTTCCACTGATTGGTTAACAGGCAGTAACCAATCAGAGACTTGAGGGGGCACATGGGTCATAACTGTTGCTTTTGAATCTGAGCTGCATGCGGAGGATCAATTGCAAAGTCACTGAACAGGTATGTCCCATGTGGCCCCCCTTCTAGTCACTGACTAACTCAGAGTTAGAGAGCTAAAAAGCAGGAAGTAATGTTCTGTTCTATTACGTTAGACATCTACTCACTCCAGCCTTTATAGATTACATTTTTGGCTAACTAACTATATTAGAAACATTTTTTATTTTGCACATCTATTTTTCCAGTTTTTATTTATATACTGAAATGTTCCTTTAAGTGTTTTATTTTCTGCCATTGATCTGTATTTTGCTTTTAGTTTGAATTTAAGTGGTTCCATATTTTTTGGACTACAAGACACACCTGACCAGAATTTTTTTTGATGTAAAACCAAGGAGTAAAAACAGCCAAATTGCAGCATTTAAAGCATTGCTTGCCTGGCTTTATTTGGCCCAATCCCCATTTGGAAGTTCAGGCTTTTGTCAGTGCACCCTTTAGTCCATAAGAACATTATAGATATAGGAAACTACATTTGTATTAACCGTTGTTCCAAGAATATCTAGAACATCAGATAAGGCTGAAGGCACACAGAGCACAAAAGAAGGCATTTTGCTCGTTGTACCTGATTCAAGTGGATAAACAGAGCTGGGTAAAGGAGCAGAGCAAATGCTCCATGTGCCCTGTCCATGTGTTCATCTCAAATCTCACCTTGGTTGACTTTTAAGCTAGGCTTTTAGATGAGTTTAGGAGATCAAATATCCTTTCACCCTAAATCAGTCAGACTGAGCCCTCCGTTCAATGGCTCTAGGACAGCCCCAGAGTGAGAGAACCCCTGATTTAACAGGAAACAATTATACAGTAAAAATTATGTGAAGTATTTAATACCATATTGGTGTTTACCACCAAGATATTTTTAACTGCTGACCCAAGCTCCATTCTTCCTTATTGTTCTTTTTTCTAACCTTCTGTCTCCTTATTTTTAAAGAATCTCATATATTACATATGTAATGCACATGTCTTTTTCTCTTTATTTACTCCATTGCTTTTGCCTCTTTTCACTTATTGGTACTTCGGGTTTTTTTGCTCTATTCCCTTTGTCTATTGCTTCTTTCTTTCCTCTCCTCTGTGCACAATTTATCATTTCCTTCTTTTCTTAGTTTAACTTTAAAACAAGTGCCCCACTCTGTCCAACACTCCTTTACTGTATTGGGCACGCACTTGCTATGTTAGTTAATAACAGTTTCAAAGCCTCTTGTTCCTTATGTCAGACAATAGAACAGTATGCTCTAGTGCCATCCACTGTGATATAAAACAGTGACAGATATAACATAATTTGCTGTATTTAAAACAACATAAGTGTGGGTCTATCAAACTTGCTTCTAAAGGCCTTTTATCCCCATAATTTTTTAGGAAAAAGGTGCATCTTATTTCAAAAAGTACCTTTCCTTGATCAATTACAATTCTAGTTGTTTTGTTTTTTGTATTTAAAGAAATCAGACAACAACAAACACAATACACACAACTGTAAAACTGACTATGAGGCAGATTCACAAACATTAACTTCTTACGAGCAGGACAAACACTTACTGCTTGGAACATTCCCAACAGAGCTTCATAAATGACAAAATAGTTGGACCTGCTGAGAATCCTTCTAGATTCCCCATAATAAATCTGTCCCTAACTATAGAAATAGCTTTCTCAAAAATTACACAACATTGCTCACTGTTTTTAGGCCCAAATAAACATTTTAAGTTATGCATTAAAAAAAAATGTCAAGTCCAAAAATGTCCTGTCATGCTGATGATGCCTGTAGCCTGATATAATAAATAAAAGCCATGAAAATCTTGTAAATTATATCCTTATAAATTGTAACTAGTGATATCAGTTATAAACTCCTCTGTGACTTATAATATCCTTATATTTTACAATAGGGGGTACTTTATTCACTATATATTAAGACCTGTGGCACTGTACATTTATTTATATGGTATTGAACACCTCAGGGACCTCTAATATACATAATCCTACTATATCCTGCAAAATACAAGGAGTAGTAGTCTTCTAGAGTTCCATGACACATAAAAAGGATTCACCCTGAAATGGAATTACGGAATTTCTTTGTGACTCCTAATACCCTTATGTTCATGCTTTTATTATGTACAACTTGGGGAATATTATTGCATATTTAAATATATAACAAGGTTTACCATCCATCCTCCTTGAATAGTAAAGGAGGTTCTGTGTTAGTGAACAAACAATGAGCAGTTATTTTCAATAGGAGAATATTCTGTGTGCACAGTAAGCTATGGCCACTGCCCCTTTAATCACATATATTATTACTTATAAACAAACATATTTAGGGGCATGGCTTCTTCCATTTATGAGGCTGAAAAGAGGTATCATTTTGCACAATATTTTTTATACAAAAAAATTCTCTTTTCAAAAATGTCATTGGATTAGAGCCCTCATTTTATCTTACCACATACAGGATTGTCTCCTGTCTAGTAGGGGGATTAGTGTGTGATGGTCCCCAAGCCTTTATCCTCTTCAAAAATATCTAACTGTGGACAGATATGGAATAGGTTGGTTCAAGATAAGCTTTAGGGTACGAACACTGCGTTTAGTGTGCCGCCTTGGCTAATGAGTATCAGTAATGATCAAATTATCTGTTGCAACAATGAGCAATTGTGTCTTCGTGGGTCTATTAACTTTAAACCAATGAAGAAGTAGGAAATGGTGTTGATTTTGAAAGTATTTATTAAATATTTTCATCGTAGTTCCTTTTGAAGCGTTAGCTTTTTCATACCGACATTTTTGAGTATTTAAGAACTACTGCTCAGTTCTGCATATTCGTTAGTGGTGCACAAGAAAAAACAGCCTTACGCATTTCTATGCCTATGATTAAGTGCCCTTTTAGCACAAATGCGTAAGGCTATTTTTTCTTGTTGTAATGCTTTTTCACTAAAATAAATATATATTTAACTGCACCACTCCGTTTTGATGGTCCAGCTCTACACCAGCCTGGTAACTGTGAAGTAAGAATCTCAAACTGTGAGGCCAGGCTCACTTGCAAATTTAAGGAGGCCTGACTGGGCTGATTGCCCCCATCATTCATGATAGCAGCCTCTGCTGACTTAAACGCAAAATTTAATATAACGTTATTGTTTGAGGGAACCTGTGGTCATATTTCTAATGTGATTTTCATTTTCAAAATGGATGAATCCAAGCAAAGGTGTTGGATATAATTTACATATGAGGTCTGGATAAAAAAAAGAAAAAAACCCCAAAGGACCTAAGAAAACCACATTTTAAATGTTATTTAAAAAAAAAAATACTAATGGTCATTAATCTCTGAAGTGCCTCCTGTGATTAAATGGCCATTAGTAGATATGCATCTGGCTAGACGTTATTGCCTTTACTACAGACTAATCAGATTAGCTATATAAATGATATTCAGCTTCACTGTAATTAGATCTTATATCCCAAGTGTATTTTCTCTCTCCAGTTGATCAGTTGAAGTCTCATAATACCTGGATTTAAGCTACTGCCGCTGCTATCATTATTCTAGGGTCTGCAACGGAGATTTGTTGGCTCATTCAATTCATACTGCTAAACATGTCATATTCTTTCTTCAGTAGAAAAACATAAAGCACTTATAACAGTATCAGGTATTGTTCCCACATTCACAATGCTGATGTCGACTCTGCTGCTGAGGGTTTTACGTCTTCATGATGAACAATTTAGTCTACAATGGCATGACATTTCATATAAAAAAGCATTTCACGTGAGTTAAGTGTGTTTCAATATTTACTAACCAATTCCACCCACTTCTCCTCGCAGTTTAGTAAACATTTTGATCCTACTCTGTAAGAAAACAGTTCATGTTACATTTAATTCACTCTTGTACAGTAGGTGGAATATATAGTGGATAATGTATCCCCTATTGTAATTTATAAAGATATTATATCACCGAGGAGTTATGTGACCATATAAATGTACGAGGCCGAAGGCAGAGTGCTTTTATACAGGTCACATAACACCGAGGTGACTTCTAATATCTTTATAAATTTCAGTAGGAGGTACATTATGCATTATAATCTACATTTTGTGTGAAATGTCAGGAGGGGGTGGGTCAGCGTCTAATTCTGGTCATCAAATTCGGATGCGCAATGTCAAATTCGGCGGCCAGGGGCCCCTGTTATAAACGGCGCGTTCTGACATAAGAACACGCCGTTTATAATTTACAGTCTGGTCCCATAGCGAAATTACCAGACTATAGATTATAAAGGATTTATGCTCATTATGCAATTGAAAGTCGGCCAGATCTCGATCGGATCACTAAAAATCCCGTCGGATCGCGGCCACGTCTGTTCGTTGATGCGGTCCCGCGATCCGACTGCCCGTTACCATTTGTTAGGATCTGATCGTTGGGCCCCCTGGTGTGCTCTTCATTACTTTAGTATGCTTTTGAGTTTGTTCCAGAGTCACACCAGAGTTGCCAGGGGCTTAGATACCTCCATTATAAGTCTTCAGCTTAGAGCTTCTTAACAAGTATCTAAATTATTGAGCTCTATACTTCTCTGTTTATCCCAAAGTCCTAGCACAAATGCCAGGGGCTTAGACTACATACTGTACCTATATTATAATGCTAAGCTCAGAACTCTTCTGAACAAGTATTTAACCTATTGACCTAGAGCAGTGGTTCCCAACCAGTGACTCGTAGGCAACATGTTGCTCACCAATCCCTTGGATGTTACTCTCAAATTGGTGCTGATTTTTTAATTCTGGGCTTGCCTTGGAAGCAGGCTTTGGTTCCTTAAAAACTAGGTGTACTGTCAAGTAGATCCTCCTGTAGGCTGCCAGTCCAAATAGAGGCTACCAAATATCCAATCACAGCCCTTATTTGGCTCCCCCTGGGACTTAATGCTTGTGTTGCTCCCCAGCTCTTTTTACATTTGGATGTGGCTCACGGGTAAAAAAAAGGTTGGTGACCCCTGATCTAGAGTATTCGAATTCTTGACAAAACATTAAGTATCACTGGCCTGTGTAATATACACTTACATAGTCACAGCACAAATGCAGCAGATCAACACACAACCAGGAGAACCATTTCTGAATACTGTTCCACTGACTGGCCAACTTACCCTCCTATGTACAGACAATATTAAACAGTATTCCATCCTTTCAATGTAGTTTACTTAAATTTAGTGAAGAGTATGTGTGTCTTTAATAAACAAAATGTTGTATATTTGGTAGGATTATACCTCCTAAAGGTACTGGTCCCTTGGATATATTACAAGTTGGCACATTCTAAACACATACAGAATATTACACAGTGTCTCATTATGTCTTATCTACAAAGAGCCTGCTTCCTAATGTTCTTTCCCCTTCATTAAATAGATTGCCATGCCATCATCAGTAAAACATCCAATTTATCAGAAAAACTGTTTACATAAATTATTCCCCAAGAATCGAATGCTTCGGAGGGGATAAAAACACAAAACGTGGGTTTTTTTTGAATAAGTATGTAAAATTAAATAATGTCTCCTTTTGCCCATTTTGTTTGTACACATTGTTCTAATAGAACAAAGTCAAAAAATTCCTTTGCAATGCAATTTGTACCACTTTACAGTAGGTAATTCCAAAGGGTTTCTGGATAATGGATCCTATAGCTGTATGTTATACTCTGTTTTATAATAAAATGCTGCAATGCACTTTAAAGTTAATAAATATTCTTTGCATGGTTACATTCTCATCAGGTACTGATGGCACATTTAAGGTGGCTTGGGTGCCTATATATATAATTCTGCATTTTTAAAATACCTCTATGTCTGCCCCTGGATAATTATGGTGCACTGTGGCTTGGGGGAAAGGAGGTTACGCCGTCTTTAGTGATCATCAGTGTATGTGCAGGGGTTAGGTCAAAGAGCCTTGTCTAGGGCTTAGGGTTGCCACCTGGCCGGTATTTTACTGGCCTGGCCGGTAAAAATGATAGTTGATCCTAATGTTATTAATAGGGAAAAAAGATAAATATATAGGAAGGCCGGTATTTTTTTCCGGAAAAGGTGGCAACTCTACTAGGGCTGTCTGTACACGTCCAAGTTCACATGCTTTATGTCAACGTATTTATTAGCGTGAACTTAACGTACTGTATGTGCCACTTCGCTTTATAATGTATAGAGGAAGTTACATGTACATCACAGAATCTATATACACATTTCTACTTGTCCTGGCATGTGTAGCAGTGCACATAGCTAAACTGTCATTAGGGGTCTGTAGGTGTTTGGCAGGACAACAGTTGTAGTTAAGAACATTATAATGGATATAAGAGGGCAGCATGGCAACAGCAACATTTCCTATCAGGGATGTCTCATCAGCTCCCAGCATCCACTGGACCAAAAGATCCATAGGTTAAACCAGGGATCCCCAACCTTTTGAACCAGTGAGCAAAATTCAGAAGTAAAAGTATTTGGGGAGCAACACTAGCTATGGAAAATGTTCTTGGGGTGCCAAATAAGACAAATAAGTGCCGTGATTGGCCATTTGGTAGCCCTATGTGGATTGTCAACCTACATTGAGGCTCTGTTTGGCAGTGCACCTGGTATTTATACAACCAAGACTTGTCTCCAAGCCTGGAATTCAAAAATAAGCTCCTGCTTTGAGGCCACTGGGAGCAACATCCAAGGGGTTGGAGAGCAACATGTTGCTCACGAGCTACTGGTTGGGGACCACTGGGTTAAACAATCACATTTTACATAATTTATAGGCCCCCAAAAGGCTTCACCACACCGAATAACAACTCTTTTTAGTGTGGGTCGACAAAAATTCTACCCAGAACTGACCCTAACCCTACCCTTCAGCACCAGCACCCGACCCTAACCCAATGTGCTTCTCTGTTTATAGACCTGCTCCACCCCACTCTGATGTCACGGAAGGGGTGGAGCACACAGACATGAGAGTATAAAAAGGCACGCATGGAGGCAGAAGCGGGCACTGTAAGGTTACTGTTCCTTTAATCCTCTACTACAAAACATGCACGTGTCTGCTATTTTTATGCACACGTAGATTTATATATAAATATAGATTAAAGTGGTTTTTCTTTGATGTTTATTTCTAAAATATTTATTTCCACTTCTAAAATGCATCATTGTTATATCTCTATCATTAGCCAAAGAACAATACTTCTCTTATCTAATATCTACTATGTCCTCCAAACCACAGCAGCTGTTTGCCACATTTAACTCACTCCTATGCCCCCCTCCACCTCCTCCACCTATTAATGTTACTGCCCAAGACCTTGCTCATTTCTTTAATGAAAAAATCGATCTCATTAGGCTGAGCATACCGTCCGACAACAATCTCAGACCAACGTGCAGTCCACTCACATCTACTTTGCACTCCTTCACCCCTGCAACTCTAGAGGAAGTCAGCAAACTTCTAGCCAGCTCAAAACCCACCACCTGCTCCCTTGACCCCATACCCTCTCGCCTTCTCCACCCAATCTCTGATACACTCTCTCCTGCACTTACCCACCTATTCAATCTTTCACTCTCTACTGGTACCTTTCCATCATTATACAAACAAGCACTAATCACTCCTATCCTCAAAAAACCTTCCCTTGATCCCAGCTCTCCCACTAACTATCGACCGGTCTCCCTTCTTCCATTCGCCTCCAAATTACTAGAAAGGCTTGTTTATAAACGCCTGATCCAGCATCTCACTCACAACTCCCTCCTCGTCCCCTTGCAATCTGGCTTCCGCCCATCACACTCGACTGAAACTGCCCTCACCAAAGTAACCAATGATCTTCTATTGGCAAAGTCTAAAGGTCATTATTCCATTCTAATTCTACTAGATCTCTCTGCAGCCTTTGACACAGTTGACCACACACTCCTCCTTGACATTCTACACTCAGCTGGCATTCGGGACACTGCTCTTTCATGGTTTACATCTTATCTGTCTGACCGTTCCTTTAAAGTTTCCTTCTCTAACTCTACTTCTACTACTTTCCCACTCTCTGTTGGAGTTCCTCAAGGCTCTGTTCTTGGCCCCCTGCTGTTCTCGCTCTATACAACTTCACTAGGAAAACTCATTCAGTCATTTGGACTTCAGTATCACCTTTATGCTGATGACACCCAACTCTACTTGTCTACTCCTGATCTTTCTAATTCTGTCCTTTCCCAAGTCACAGACTGTCTTTCTGCTGTCTCCTCCTGGATGTCACAGCGCCACCTGAAACTGAACCTTTCTAAAACAGAACTCATCATATTTCCTCCAAGATCTTCCCCTGTCCCTCAGATATCACTCACCGTAAACAACACCACCTTTCATTCCACCACACAGGCACGCTGCCTAGGAGTTATCTTAGACTCTCATCTGTCTTTTTCACCACACATTCAAACACTTGCAAAATCTTGCCGTATTCAACTGCGCAACATTGCTCGAATACGACCCTATCTCAGTTCAGAATCAACTAAAACACTGATTCAGTCTCTCATCATCTCCCGCCTTGATTACTGCAACTTACTCCTCACAGGTATTCCAACAAGTCACCTTTCACAACTCCAATCTGTTCTAAACGCGGCCGCTAGACTCATTCATCTAGCTCGCCGCTCAACATCAGCTGCTCCCATTTGTATGTCCCTTCACTGGCTCCCAATCTCTTCTAGAATCAAATTCAAATTACTTACACTCACATTCAAGGCCCTTAATAATGAAACCCCTCCCTATATTTCATCTCTAATCTCCAAATACACTCACGAAACCTACGCTCTGCTTCTGATCTTCGCCTCACTTCTCCTCTGGTCACTTCTGCCCATTCTCGTCTACAAGACTTCTCTCGGGCTTCTGCTTTTCTCTGGAACTCTCTGCCACAAGCTGTCAGACTTTCTTCTTCCTTCCAAACTTTCAAGCGCTCCTTAAAGACACATCTGTTTAAAGAGGCCTATTCGTTGTACCTTAATTAATCATTGCTGTATCAAAAATGACAAAGTGTTTATATAATCCTAATGTCTCAATTGTACCCTAACCTTTTAGTTTGTAAACCCCATTGTACTCTGTAATCCTTGTCTGTTAGCCACCATTTATTCCCTGTTTGCTATAACTGCAGTAAAGCACTGCGTATCTTGACAGCGCTATATAAATAAATGATGATGATGATGATGATGATGATGATCTATATTATGAACAAACAGTATTGGTTTTGTGCAAAATGAGCACAGATATCATCATCTTGCATATGAGTTGCCAATGTTACATCATAAAAGTTGCACGCTCCCTGCAATGTCATAGGCGGTTATTATTCTGGCCGGACTTTTTAAGAGGAAAATAAAAATTTTTCGCATATGAAAAAATCGGAATTTCCTGGGATTTATTAAAGTCCGATGGTGTTAAAAGTCAGATGAAAAAAGTACTCCAACTCAGACCTGCCGAGAACATGTAAAAGTCAATGGCAGATGTCCCGTTAACAATTGAAGATTTTCTGAGTTGCACTGGGTTTCTGAATAAATCTTAACTTTTGGGCGATTTTCCAAAAAAAACAGTATGTTTCAAGCCCAAAATCCGAAAAAAATAATAGGATTTGGAATTTTTACGATTTATTGTGACCTTTTCCGCACAAGAAAAATTCAGGATCATTTTTTGACAAATAAGGGGGAAATTCGGTGGGCTCATTTATCAACTCTGGGCAAATTTGCCCATGGGCAGTTACCTATAGCAACCAATTCAGTGAATAATGAATGCAGCAATCTGATTGGTTGCCATGGGTTACTGGCCATGGGCAAATTTGCCCAGTGTTGATAACTGTCCCCCATTAAAGGAGAAGGAAAGCTACGGAGGCATTTTATTGCCAATAGATTAGCTGCAATAGTGCAAGCTAGAATGCTATATTTATTCTGTAGAATGTTTTACCATACCCGAGTAAAAAGCTCTAGAAACTCTCTGTTTGTTTAGAATAGGAGCTGCAGAATTAATGTGGTGTGACATCACTTCCTGCCTGAGTCTCTCCCTGCTCTGGGCTCAGATTACAGTAGAGAAGGGAGGGGGTGGGGGGGGGAGGAGCAAACTGAGCATGCTCTTGCCCAGGGCAATGAGGTTTAAGCTGAAGGCAGGAAGTCTGATACAGAAGCCCATGTGTACACAATAGAAGGAAAGAAATGCTGTGTTTCTTTTGACAGGGGACTCAGAGCAACATTACTTTGGGAGTTTACTGGTATATTTAGATGGACCTTTCTGATAAGGCTTACTTAGTTTTAACCTTTCCTTCTCCTTTAAGTGAGAAATTAGAAAATGTTGGATTTTGATAAATAACCAATGATATTTCATATGTCCAATTAGACAAGGTTCATTTTTGTTATAGATAAACTCAATGATATGCAGAAATGACTAATTGATTTATTTCCCAGCTCTTTACACTTTACCTCGATAAGTGCAAATGACATACAAGCTTGAGAACTTCCATCTTTTTTTTTATCTAAATGTTTTATTGATTTTCAAGAAAATAAATAACAGACATCATTTGACTTTTACATACAGTAGGTAGAAATTACATCTGAAATTATTTCACATATTCTAGTAGTAATGTAATGTCCTTTAAGGCCAGTTAAGTTAGATGACAGTGCCTGGAGAAGGAGTTAGTAAAGAAAGACTGAAAAGTGTGTGTTGGGGGGGGGATAGGTTTGATGGTTAATTAAAGTCCAGGTATAAGTTAAGTAAAGGTTTCGTCCTCTCTCCCTTTTAGTTGGATATCTTCCTCCTTGGTTCCGGGCCTGTGAGAGTCTAGTGGAAATGTGTCATCACTGCTGGTAAGTAAAATATTTCTTTCCAGTGTTTCAGAGGGACCTGGTGGGTTTTGTGTTGGATTGTTGCAGTAGCCATTTGCTCATGTAATAAGTTTGAGTCTATTAATGAGATTGATTCGGTCTTGGTGGATATTTTGGTGTATTTTTAATTTCTGGGTATTAGCAGTCTAGTTGCAGTTAGAATGTGGAATATCACCTGCTGAAATTGTGTATGGTTTTTATCCAGGTTGTGATTTAGAAGTGCTAAGGGCGGGTAAGTCAATGCATAGGTTGAGCACTTCAATCTTTAAAGGGCATGTAAAGTCTAAAATAGAATAAGGCTAGAAATGCTGTATTTTTTGTACTAAATATAAACATGAACTTACTGCACCACAAGCCTAATCAAACAAATAATTTATGCTTTCAAAGTTGGCTACAGGGGGTCACCATCTTGTAACTTTGTTTTCACTGCATACAGTCAGGTTTCTTATAAAAACAGTACACATTTTTTAATTAAAGTATACTGGAGATAGGTTTCTTTTTCATTAAAGAAAGTAAAAATGGGATTTTATTTTTTTGTCTTTACATGTCCTTTAACTCCGTAAGCTCTTTGGGGCAGGGCCCTCTTTACCTCTTGTGAGGGTTATTGGTTATTTTTTTTTTATATGAATCTGTACATGCATTGTATACACCCATTTATTGTACAATGAATTCTGCATTTTGCTTTGTACAATACAAAGGTGAGCATATGATGGGTGAAAAACTCTTTGGACAAAATATCATGCGTATGTAGCTGGAAGTTACATTTCTACTATATTTTATATTCAGAAGCATTCATATAAATGTATGTGTTATTCAACTAAATTAATTGTTATTATATTTATAGATCTCAATGTAAAATTTACCAGTATGAATTACGACTGAAGATTAGAAAAGATTAACTCCCCTTTGATATTCACTTTTCCTTTACCATTTCAAATATATTTATATTTCCATCCCTGCTCCATTTTTTGGCTACAGACTATATTACTTACTGCATATACAGTATATTGCCATAATTTAAAATACTATTGAATCCTTGTTTATTTCAAAGCATACTTATTGCATATTTGAAGAAAAAAAAACCTTTTTAAATGATTAGATTCTGATACAGATATTATCTGGGGAAAGTGATTTCTGCAAAAACATTTGTGTAAAGTGAAATATCTGACAATGTGACAATAATAGCCCCCCAGTTTGACATTCAATATATTTGGGAAGAAAAGAACAGTGAAAATACATGGCAAAGGAACCCTGCTGGGGAGTAAATACGCTGATTTATAAGGAACTGAAGAGAAGTGGTTAGAAAATAAGAACGAGGAAGATGAAATACATTTCGGCAAATGCAGATTTATATTTCTAACGACATGAAAATCACAAGAATAAAGATCTGTAATATTATCAGCTAGGATTTCTTCAGTCATACTCAGAATATCAGTTGTCATGATCTTAAGGAATCCAGCAATAATCCAGACAGACATGCAACATTGATTACGTAAGAGGGGAACGTGTAATCAAACCAGTAATCTATATGTGGGTTCAATGCTGGTTAATATAAGGCTGCAGAATATAGAGACACCAGTTACTGCCACAGGAATAAAGCCGACATTGGAAAACGTATTTTTAATGAAGCCGCTTCTTAAAGACAAGGATTGTTTCCCTACATGGATTTCCAGGAACATCGCCCAGTATTGCGGGAGTCTTTATTGTTATTGGAAAATGTATGTAAGATGATATGACGAGCAGGTAATCCAGAACAGGCTTAGAGGTGAGTAAATGATTTCAGACGAGACTGGGATAACCGATGTTTAAGAGAGAGACAGACCCCCAGCCTATCATCATATGGTTTAGAAAATAACAAAGATCAGTGAAGTATGAAATGGTTTGTGCTTATCACAGGGGATGGTCGGCTTTTTGCTGTATCTTATAGTTATTTGTATTGATTGCACACTGGGCCTTGTTTGTTCTTAAACTTATTTGTCAAAAAATATGCCTGCAAGGGACCACATCAGGCCATGAAGACCGTGCAGATCATCCCTTTTGGCTGACTATTCTGGTGGAGTTACATAAATATATTCTTCTTATGAGGCTTGGCCAGATGAGAAGAATTTCTTCATACATTATGACCAGCTTTAGGCCCAAATAAAAGAGGGGGATGGTGGTCAGCACAGCTTTTCCAAATGAAATGCGTCCAATTCCTTAATAGTTGCTCTGTGCTGCTCCTTCTCCTATACTTGAATCATGACCAGGAGGGCAGATTTTAAAAAATATATACCCATCATTTACCCTCAAGTCTTCAGGTAGTGGAAGATAAGTATAAAATGAACCCTGTCTTAATTTATGCTTCCTATTTCTTTTTAACACAACAAGGAAGAGCAAACTTGCAGAAGGCAAATACATTTGTTTCATCTAATACAGGTATGGGACCTGTTATTCAGAATGCTCGGGACCTGGGGTTTTCCGGATAACGGATCTTTTTGTAATTTGGGTCTTCATGCCTTAAGTCTACTAGTAATGAATTTAAACATTAAATAAACCCAATAGGCTGGTTTTGCTTCCAATAAGGATTCATTATATCTTAGTTGGGATCAAGTACAAGCTACTGTTTTATTATTACAAAGAAAAAGGAAATTATTTTAAAAAATTTGGATTATTTGGATAAAATGGAGTCTATGGGATACAGCCATTCCGTAATTCAGAGCTTTCTGGATATCGGGTTTCCAGATAAGGGATCCTATACCTGTATAACAAAAGGATGCGTCCTTGTTGGCATATAAAAGTATGGGATTGTTGCCTAGACCACTTGAGACCTGGGGTTTTCAAACATGGGATCTTTCCATTAAGCTACATCTTACATCTATTAAAAATTCTAATTCATATCATTATAGGGGCTGTTCATCTTCAAATTAACTTTTAGTAAGTATGTAGAGAGTGATATCCTGGCTTTCATGGTTTGTTACTTGTGTTTTTTAAGTAATTTAGCTTTTTATTTGGCATCTCTCCAGTTTGCAATTTCAGCCATCTGGCAATAACAATAAATCTGTCGTCTTACAGGTCATTTTATTTTTTCGATGGGGTCAGTGACCCCCATCTGAAAGCTGGAAAGAGTCAGAAGAAGGCAGCAAATAATTAAAAAATAATAATAATAATCCTAAAAAAATTAAAGCCAATTGAAAATATGTGTAGAATTAGCCATTCTATAACATACTAAACATTAACTTAAAGGTGAACCACCCCTTTAATAACCCCATAATGTTGTTTTGCCATCTGTGTAGAGTTATGCTATCTAAACTAATATCAAGTACAACATACTGCTTTATTACAGTGAAACCTCGATTTTAAGTACCCTGATATTAAGGGGCAGATTTATCAAGGGTCGAATTTCGAAGTAAAAAAAATACTTCAAATTCAAACTTTTTTCATCGAATTTGGGTATTCTGCGGTCGAAGTAAAATCGTTCAATCGAACGATTAAATCCTTTGAATCAAACGATTCCCATAGGCTAACATAGCACTTCGGCAGGTTTAATTTGGCGAAGTATTGATGTCGAAGTTTTTTTAAAGAGACAGTACTTCGATTATCGAATGGTCGAATATTCAAACTATTTTTACTTCGAATCGAATTCAAAAAATTATTTTGAATTTTATTACTTAGAAAATTCCCACTAATTCACTTGACCCTTGATAAATCTGCCCCTAAGTCTTCCCCCATTTTATATTTTTTGTTTGTGGTCCCACCAATTTATAATGCATTTCAATGGGTGCATTTCCCTGATTTTAAGTAATGTTTTTCCGGATTTTACATCAACGTTTTGTCCTGATGAAAAACTGCTTTTTTTCCTCTATGAATGTTATTATTTGTGAAATAAAGAGGTTTAAAATACATATTTTAAAATACATATATATATTTTGCCATAGTTCTGCCTGTAAATGGTAAATTCCAATTAGTCTGCCCCTTATACAGTCCTGCACTAATCACTTATTGCTTTAGGTTGTGTATGTGACTGACAGAGATGTACATGCCCCAATAGTGTAACATTAACACTAATGGACCTCTGTGTTTATATCCTTTCAGTACTTGAAGAAAAAGTTACTTAACACATTTCCCTGATTTTACATTTTCCAGCATTTTACATCATTTTTTCCCGGTCCCCTGAAAAACATAAAATGGGGTTTCTACTGTATTACAGAAAATAATAAAAACACAACTAAAGAATTATGAGAGGTCAAGGTCTACGTGAGATAGAGGGGAAAAAGCAAAACCGTGTACAGATATAGGATCCGTTAACCAGAAACCTGTTATCCAAACCTGTTAACCAAATTATGGTAAGACCGTCTCCCATTTTATACAAATAATCCACATTTTTAAAAATGATTTCCTTTTTTCTGTTATAATAAAACCGCACCTTGTACTTGATCCCAACTAAAATTTTATGAATCCTTATTGGAGGCAAAAGCAGCCTATTGGGTTTATTAATGTTTAAATTAAATAGACTTAAGGTGTGGAGACCCAAATTAAAGAAAGCTCTGTTATCTGGAAAACCCCAGGTTCAGAGCATTCTAGATAACAGGTCCAATACCTGTAATACTTTCTGAGTTCCTAACAGGTAACACTGCTTTTTGCCACAACTCATTTTGGTGGTGAGGAGTGGGGAGGGGGTTGCATTGATGGTATTCATTCTTAAATAAAACAACAAGCTTTATCCACTCTTACCCTGAAATCTTGTAGACATTGCATACATTCTTTATACTACTTCCGAGCTGGTGACTCTATATACACATCATATAGGGACAGTATCAGTGGTGTAATTATAGAGGAAGGAGACCCTGTGTATCTTGGGGAACCCAGAAGGTATAGTGGTTCCAGAAGGCAGTTTCAGTTGATGTTTATGAAAAAAAAAAGTAATTCGCAATGATTAAGGGGTCCTGCAATGACTTGGCTGTTGAGCCCATTAACTTTTAGTTATGGCACTTCTGGTTGACTATTTCCTCAATCTGGTTGACTATTTCCTCAATCTGGTTGACTATTTCCTCAATCTGGTTGACTATTTTCTCAAGCTCAACTCCAGAATAGACACCACCAGACATGCTCTACAATGTAGGTCAATTATTTACATTTTCTTCAGCAAGTTTTAAAAAAAAAAAAAAAAAAATGTAGAAACAGATTGAAATTAATTTTTGCATAATTACATGTTTAAAAGATTTCAGAGTGTTGAGCTGCACAAGATGAATCTACTGGGAGGAAGCCAAAGATTAAATTGTGTTTATTTAAAAAGGCAGGGAAAGTACATTTGCATTTGTCAGTCATCCTTTCGGTAATATATTCGGAGAAGCAGCATTTTAGTAAATAGATTATCGTAATGGTTGCAGCATAATTTTATTAACAACTTCACAATTGGTTTTCATTACTTAGTTCACAAAGTATTTGCCTTCCTCTCCTGAATCTTACCAATTTTCAAATGGGGGTTGCTGACCTTGTCAGCCAAAAAACAATTGCTTTCAATGTAATTATTATTGTTACTTTTTATTCCTTATTTTTCTCTTTCGTGCCTCTCCTATTCATATCCCAGTCTCTTGTTGAAACCAATGCCTGGTTGCTAAGGTACACAAGACCCTAGCAGCCACCTCCTGAAATTCCAAACCAGAGAGCTGCTGGACATAAAGAAAAAACTTGAAAAAAGTTTGAAGACCACAAAAAATGAAAACTAACTGTAAATTGTCTCAGAATATCAATGTGTATGACTCTATGTCATACTAAAAGTTAATTTTAAGGTGAACGATTCCGTTAAAGGGGTTGTAGTAGAGTGATATTCTAAAACAATTTGCCATTGGATTTCATGCATTGATTGGAGTTAAAGACTGGAATATGAATAGGAGAGGCCTGAATAGAAAGTCGAGTAATAAAAAGTGGCAATAACAATAAATATGTAGCCTTACAGAGTATATGTTTTTTAGATGGGGTCAGTGACACCTATTTGAAAGCTAAAAAGAGTCAGAAGAAGAAGGCAAATAATTTAAAACCTATAAAAAATAAATGTCCAAATAAATTCTTAAATTAAAATCAACCATTCTGTAACATGCTAAAAGTTGACTTTAAGGTGAACCACTCCTTTAAAGGTAAAGATCTCACAGAAAAAGAGTTCTGCAGACAGAAACAAGACGGGAAAAACAAAACCACAGACATCAGCAATACCATTATATTGGGTGGTGGTGTCATGGGTTTCAGGTGCCATAATTGCTCTCCCTCTAAACATGCTGCACTTCACAGTAATATCCCATTTGCTTTCTGTTTGCTTCATCTGTTTCTTTAATTTTGCAGACAGAAGTAAAAACCAGATCTGGCGTTGCTCATGGTCAGCAATACAATATGCAGCATTTCTATGATAAATGACTGTAAGAAAACAACAGCTGCAGCCGCTGCAAAAACAGAATCAGGGGCGACATCTCGTTTATCAAAGCAATAAATATTGTTGGCTGAGATATTTATTAACTGCTGATGTGTTCTGATCTTTCTTTTTCTATGCTAATATGTTCATTTTCCCTTCCAGAGTTATAGAAGCAAATGTTTGTAAGAAAAGGATTGCTAACAAGACTAGACTATGGTACAACTAAATGATAAACATTCCTTTTGTACATTAAGGCTACATACACATCTTCAACATCCCTCTGCTGCATTGCTGGGGTATTATAGGTATATTTTGCCCAAAGCCACTTGTTTCCAATATAAAGTAAAATACATTTATATACTGGGATAGAGATGGCCAGTCAAAAAAAGGGCATGGGAAACAGCCCCCAGTTCCAAGGGCACATTAATAAAAAGTACAAAAAGCGAAAAGGTATCCCGTAACTCGTACTTCCATAAAAATCTACTTCATTCTAAAGCCATTTTAAAAGAATAACGAACATACAGACCCCATGGTATTCCACCTAGGCCAATATAAGGTACACACAGATAGATAGAGCGGCATAACTAGTCATTGTGGGGCTTGGGTGCAGGTTGTGGATGTGAAAAATTTCCCTGCTCTGTTGACCGCTATATAGTTTTAGGGGATGTGGGCCCAGGTACAATTGCACCCCCAAAACCCCTTAGTTATGATGCTGAATAAATAGATAGATAAGATAGATAGATAGATTAAGGATGTTTAAGGAAATATTTTATATAGATATTTAGATTGCTATAGGTTTATTTCCTATATATGCACTTGCATATTTACTTTTATTACTGAGACAAGGAATTAGATATCTTGAATTTGGCCTTAGGTGTGCACCCACAACCCTCCTTTTTTGTATTTGTTTCTGCATGAAGCTGCAGCTAAGCTCTATGTGGTTTGTTGCACCCTCATACCCACCCCTTTAGATTCTTGGTGGTCCTATTGTCCTTATAAAATTGTGCTTTGGTTTGTGCAATCACTCTCTCTCTCAAAAGCCGAAAATGCTAGCGGCATGGGAGGATCTAGCCTGAAGGCAGTCTCTCCCACTTAAAAGCCACATAACAGTTGGCGGGGGAGGATTTAGCTCACAGTGTGAAACCAAGGCACAGGAGTTTTTCACTTGAAGTAAGGCTAGGGGCACACAGCGCGATTTCGCCGCGATTCTGCGCTGGGCGAGTTGTCGCTGCGTTTTTTAAGCCGAAATAGCTTTGCTAACTTTGGCGCTGGCGTCAATGCAAATCGCGGCGAAATCGCTGCGCTAATTCACACGCGGCGATTCTTTTTCTACTGTCGCCCGGAAACGCCCAGCGAGGCAACTTCGGGCGACAATAGAAAAAGAATCGCCGCGTGTGAATTAGCGCAGCGATTTCGCCGCGATTTGCATTGACGCCAGCGCCAAAGTTAACAAAGCTATTTCGGCTTAAAAAACGCTTAAAACCGCAGCGACAACTCGCGCAGCGCAGAATCGCGGCGAAATCGCGCCGTGTGTCCCTACCCTAATGCTATTAAGCAGAGAGGTAAGATACCTATTTTACTATGATTAGAGGTAAACAAGTTAGGGACCACCGTATGGGGTTTACCTTGACGTGGTATGGTGGATTTTCAATTTTATGATCATAACTTTGTAACAAAAAAACCCTGTTTCAAAATTACATGCACTAGCATATTTACTTGAATTACTGAGACAGGGAATTAGATATCTTGAATTTGGCCTTAGGTGTGCACCCACAACCCTTCTCACAAAAATGTGTACTAATATATATATATATATATATATATATATATATATATATATATATATATATATATATATATATGAATATATTTATGCATATTGCATATCAATTTGATAAACGTTAGTGCCCCATCTGTCAGCAGAAAAAAAGAATTGTTGGTTTTATAGTTGCACAAAAGAGGAATGGGCATTTGTATATCCAGTAAAGTAGCAAGAAGGCCGGGACTGGCAATCTGTGGGTTCTGACAAATGCCTGCTGTAAGTTGCCATAGATAGCCACTATTTATTGGGCTGGTGGGGGGCTGTTTGGGCCTCTGTGTACCTGAAATGCTAGGGCCTATTTTGATTCCCAGTCCAGACCTGGTAACAAGTAATGTCAGCTGCCAGGTGTTGAGTTGGGACAGAGTGGGAAGACTGGGGAGTGGCTGGGTTGGCAACCATCTCATGACCCACTGCAGGGGGCATTTGATCAGCCAAAACAGTCCAACCCATGGACCCCATGGCTCAACCGCACATCACTAGTAACTTTATTAAATGTATGTTCACTAGTATGAGGTGCTTGAATGGTAACAAACTAGAGTAAATTGCACTGGATGAGAAATATGACGCCGATATGTTACCAGTAGTTCTGAAACATGGGTGAATAAGCCCCATTATTGGGCAGTTAATACAGTAAACACAGTATAAAGGAAGATGTTATAGTGGGAAATAGTGATGGGCTGAATACTTATAGGTAGTAATGAGTGAAACTGTTTCATGTCGCTTAGTTGAAATTTTGACAAAAGCATTTCTTCTCCACAACTTATCTTTTAGCAAAAATTTTTAAAGTCAATGTTTTTTTTTCCTCACTGCAAATGCATTGACATCTGTTTTTTTTTTCCTCACGTCAGTGGACACTTTTTTTTTTTTTTGCACGAAAAGCCAAACTTTTTCTCCAACAAAACAAATGCATGACGAAATTGTAGATTTAAAAATATTTTTGGCACTCACAAAAATGGCGATTTCACAACAAATCATATCAGGCAAAAAAAAAAAAAAAAAAACGGTCATCCCAGGCAACAGCGAAATGAAGTGTAGGGGTCTGCTACAGACAGGGGCGTAACTATAGAGGAAGCAGACCCTGCAGGGGGGGCCCAGGAGTGTAGGGGGCCCAGTGAGACCCCTAATTAATGAGCAATTTTAATATATCTTGATAAAATAGGCCAACTTATAAATATTTTGGGGCCCTAAATTGAATTTGCTAAGGGGCCCAGTAACAACTAGTTACGCCACTGGCTACAGACCCTCTCAAATTAGTGAAGAGGAAGAGACTCAGTTCCTGTTGCAGATCGCAAAGGTTGCTAGTTTTAATGGGGATTTTAATTACCTAGATATAGATAGAAGCAACAGTAATATCATCACATTTATTGATAGCAAGCTTTTACCATTGCTGCTTCTTGCCATAGATTTTGAAGGAACCAGAAATTATATTAGAATAGACCTAGTGATCTGTAACAGCCCAAAAGGAATAAGAAATATACAAGTAATAGAAAACCTGGGTAACAATTACCATAATTCCTTTTTCATTTTGGAATAGAGATCCAACACTCCCCACCCTGGAGCCCTACTGCTATCGGGAGAAGAACACTTGGATCTTCTTTGTTGTCCCTCTGACTCATAGCTGTCCTTATGAAAAACAAATTAAGTATCAACACTATAATCATACATAAAAGTCAACATCTTCAATTCAACTTATTATCATTTTAATAGAATTTTAGGAAAGCCAAGTAAGCGTATGGGAAAGTGCCTTTTTTATTTGTTTACTTGGAGAGAAAATGAAGCGTGAATTTGCTATTTGCTGTTTTGCCAAAAATGTTACACACCGATTGTTCTTCAAGTCATACCACAAGTGATTTCTCAAAATATAAATATACAGAAGGAAATATGAATACTTATATTACGGCTGGTCTCTTAGGCAACCAGAGACTATAGTTCTCTCTAACTGTACAATAGAATTGCAGTGCTACTTAAGCAAAGCTTGTTTGTAGATACAAACAAAACACCACAGTCCGAACAGAATCTTTCTGGAAAGGAAAAATATACCCAAAATCTATTATAGAATCCACATACAGTAGTTAGTTTTGTTTTGGGGCCCCCTGCACTTTCTTCGCAAAGGCCAACAAGGAACCCGAAGATTTCATTAATTCAATAAACGAGGTGCAGGACAAAGGGACAAAAGGAGTCAATGAGCAAAGTGCAATTTTGAACGCAATCGCCATGTTTTTTCCAAAATTCCAGTGTTGTGATCAATGTTGCACTTGATGCATTTGCAGCCAATGTGGCAAAATGAACACAATTGTGCTTGCTCTGTCGTCATTAAGGTACAAATATTTTCCACATCTGGGTGGCATCATTTCTGTTGTATGGCATGTGAGCACCTGGACCTGATACTTTCGATGCAAGAATGCTGCACCTCTTAATCCAGGGTGCTGAGGGAACACTGGAGAGGCTGGAGTTCCAGGGCACCTCTACATCAATAGGTGAAACTGCCCTCTATTCAGAACAATAGGTAGGAGGGACTGAGGAGAACTATACAAAGAATGCATTTTGACACAAGTACCATTAATAAATGGGGTTTTACACCCAACTCATTGGGGAAACCTGTGCAAACACAACTGTACTTGTGGTCATAAATGACCCCTAAAATTATAATCGAGAACAGACAGAGGTCAAGTATTATCTAAGACTAGTCAAGCACAAAGCAGGAGTCATAGATAAAATGCTTGGGCAGGTTCTATAAACCATAGACAGCTTGGGCAATGAAAACAAAAAAGAACTGACCTTTTCATGCCAAAAGGCCTTTAAAGATTGTATTACAAGCAGGAATTGACACATTTAAAAAATGTGTGTAACGTCATAACGCACATCAGGACTGACTCGCTGCTCATCATGCAGGGAACACGCCATTTATATAAAACAGGTGCAGAGACAGCCTCTTTATTAAAGTACAGTTATATAACACCCAACAATTCCAAATAACGAATCCAAAATGTCACTTAGACTGTATGTAAGATGCACTTTGTGCTCATAGTTGCACTGTTGCATTTATGTGCCCATATGCAGATTCTTGCACAGAAATATATTCCAAAGAACACTAAAGTCAGACAAAAAATAAAAAATTGCCATTGCAAAATTATACTGATCCTCAGTCCCTTACTGTGCTATTTTTTTTCTCACCAGTTTTCCCTACGACTTTACTGGGAGACAATTCCCAAGTCATTTTTGTGCCACCTCTGACCCTTTTCCGGCAGGATTTTTTTGTTAGTGCTATTTAACATGTAAACAAAAAGGAGCTGATGGACTGTACAATATTCACTTTCATACTTATACAATATGGTGTGGAATTTGAAAAGTCGTCAGAAATAATTGCCAATAAATGAAAACCCACATCGTACATATTTTCCCGAGCATATTCAGCTAAAGAGAATGCCACCATCAGGGATGAAACAGTTCCCAATCCACACGATTATTGCAACTTCTGCGGCTCACACAGAACTTTCACTCCAAGCAGTTGTCATAGAGATATTGTGACTCCCTCTGCGAAGCACTCACAGCAGTTCCCTGTATTATTTATTCATACTCTAGCCATGAAAAGCATATCAACCATATATTTTAATTTCAGACAAAATTTTGCACGTTTCAGAACTGGCAATCTTGATGTCTTCTGAATCCTATGTAATTTACTTGAATCAAGCCTCTTTCCTTTCCGTTTCCTCCTTCCTATAATGAACACCCTATAATGAATTTCCAGAGGTTAAATATCACTTTAATATTTTATTCCCTCAGATATTTCAGCTGCACTGATAATTTAAGTATATTGCAACCATCACAGAAATTGTAACGGAGTAAATAACATAGTAAGTTAGGTTGAAAAAAGACACGTCTATCAAGTTCAACCTTTTTTATCTATATATAACCTGCCTAACTGGCAGTTGATCCAGAGGAAGGCAAAAAAACCTGTTTGAAGCCTCTCCAATTTGCCTCAGAGGGGGAAAATTCCTTTCTGACTCCTTCCAAGATGGCAATCGGACCAGTCCCTGGATCAACTTGTACTATGAGCTATCTCCCATAACCCTGTATTCCCTCACTTGCTAAACACCATCCAACTCCTTCTTAAAGCTATCTAATGTATCAGCCTGTACAACTGATTCAGGGAGAGAATTCCACATCTTCACAGCTCTCACTGTAAAAAACCCCTTCCAAATATTTAAGCTGAACTTCTTTTCTTCTAATCGGAATGGGTGACCTTGTGTCAGCTGGAAAGACCTACTGGTAAATAAAGCATTAGAGAGATTATTATATGATCCCCTTATATATTTATACATAGTTATCATATCACCCCTTAAGCGCCTCTTCTCCAGCGTGAACATCCCCAATTTGGCCAGTCTTTCCTCATAGCTAAGATTTTCAATACCTTTTACCAGCTTAGTTGCCCTTCTCTGTACCCTCTCTAATACAATAATGTCCTGTTTGAGCGCTGGAGACCAAAACTGTATGGCATATTCTAGATGGGGCCTTACAAGTGCTCTATACAGTGAAAGAATGACCCCCTCCTCCCGTGACTCTATGCCCCTTTTAATACAGCTCAAGACCTTACTTGCCCTTGATGCTGCTGACTGGCATTGCTTGCTACAGCCAAATGTATCATCTACAGGGACTCCAAGGTCTTTTTCCATTATGGTTTTGCCTAGTGAAGGTTCCTATCCATGTACAAACGACTTCATTATGTCCAACAGCCCTTAGTTTAGTAATAGTAACATAGTAGTCTTTCCCACTCACAGGTAGGAGAGCAGCTGAGGAGTTTCATTAAAATTCTGGTCTGGGTCATACCCCATATGACCACACAATTTGTCTCCTTTATAGTTACGCCACTGACCTGAGCCTTCAGCAAATGTGCTTGGCTGGATAGAATAGATATATAAACTCTTTGGGTCAGATTTACTAAATCGCCAATTTACTAACAGGTGTAGGGGACAATTCACAAGCGAACGGGACAGTCGCTAGCGTTCATTTGCACTCTATCGGAAGGCGACTTTTCGCTCTTGCAAACAGTCGTTACTCCTCAAATTCAGTAAAGGACGAATTTTACTGAACATTACCTCTTTTGCCAGAGTTGACTTTGCCACCTCAGACCAGGCGAACTGCTAAAATGAGGCTAGATCTTCCTCAATCTTATGTCACTTACACTTGGAACATTCATTTTAAGGTGGGCTTATGTGTAGGGCATTATATAATCTCTTTTGTCTTTATTCAGGTTCCTTGGATATTTGTAATAATAAGTGGCCACTTCAAGCATTTGCACCAACATCTCTAATGAAGACGCCCATATGACATCAACGTAACCGCCCTATTCAAATTGACTGAAGCGTAAGAGGACCAAGCTAGCATAATTTCGCTTTGAAATGCTTGCACTGCAAAAGTAAATCTAGCAAAAAGTGGCCAGTGTTCGGCGAATAGTGAATTAGCGTAGTGGTAACAAATTTTTGCCTGGCGAAGTGTGTGACGCGGTAGCTGGCAACAATTCGTCCTTTAGTGAATCTGTTGTTTTGTGTCATGCCCCCTCCAGCTTTTCCTCAGGCATCCAGCTCCACAGCGCACATACACAGCAATCCCTGCCCTCAAGAGCAAGACACTCACCATAGGAAATCCTCCATCTTTCACCTATTGATTCGCGAGCACCCCCTCCTATTGCCACACGGTCCTAGCGCTGGGTCCCCGTGCGCTCCCGAGCATGCTCTCAAGCACCAGAGCACCCAGCACTGACTCAATTATAAGCCGAGGTAGACTATTCCAGCACATTTTGGGTGCTGAAAAATTCGGCTTATATCCGAGTATATACGGTATTCATCTTCACTTCAAACACCTAATTCTGCAAATAAAATGTAATTCTCCTGCTCATTTATGATAAAACTGGAGTGTTTATTACAGACATGTTGCCGAGAGCCTTTTAGGATTGAAGTAAATGAAATATAATTAAAAAGGGCAGATGTTCTGTGAATACTTTGCTCTGATTCCTATAGAAATGTAGCAAATATTGATTGCGTGGAGACATTCTAGAGAAGGTGACTGGCCCTTATTTTAACCAACAGATGAGAAGTGGTGACTTTAATTACTGTACATACACAAAGAAAAAGATAAGAATAGCAATTCAAAAAGACTAATAGCTGATGAATTGAAAACTACGTTGTTTCTTCGTTCAGTGAGATAGCTGCCTAATTGGTATAGTTTATGATCCCCATCTGGACTGCAAGCCTACAGAAGGTAGTATCATCTGCCTTTTGTGCTTTCATTCCCAAACTGAATTCTTTCCCCCTAATTGATTTGAATTGAGTTTAGGAAAGTTTGAATTACTAAACATCTTTACACTGTTCATATTTTTGGACTTATAATTTGTGCAAAACTGTCCAGACTTGTCCATCTCTGGTATTCTCATATGCTTGAGTAACAGAGTAATATAATCTTGTATTAAACAAATCTGATGAAAAAGCTGTGATATATGTCTATATCAAAGGTGCTTAGTGGTGTCAAATGATTCACTTGAAATGTTTCTATTATAATAAAACATGCCACCCCTATTTTAAATATTAAACCTGGCTAACTTGACCAAAACGTTTAAATTCACTGGGCAAATCTGCACATGGGCAGTAACCCATGGCAACCAACAAAATGCTTCCTTTCATTGTTCAACCTGCAGCTGCCTGTTATAAGCCAGTCAGTGACTGGTTGTTATGGGGTATTTCCTAGATGCAAATAAGCCCAGTGTTTATAAATGATTACAATAACTCAATAAAATAGTCCCGCCCCATCACAGGAAAACTATAGAAAGAAATGCCATTACATGTTACCTGCACGCTCACATGACCATAGATCTACACCAGATGGGTCCTGCACCCACAGTGTTAAAGAATACCGGTAATTCTTAAAAAAAAAACAATTCAAATGCCCGGTGAAATAGTACAATGTATACAAATATAATAGACTAATGCTAGGAAATACCTGGCTGGAGAGTCAATGGGAGATTGCTTTCTATAATTATAGGGCTGAAGGGAATTAATAATTGAGTACTACTGATATCTTGTGCATCATTATGTTCTGTGATCTTAGGCTCATCCCTATACAGTAATTCATACAGTATTTTAGCACCAATGATAAAATATCACTTAAGGCCGTGCATGTAAGCTGCCTTACTATTAACTTCTTTCTGTATAAGATGAAGGCTAACTTGGTTGATGCATTTCTTAAAGCTTTTTAAAGGGATACTGTCATCGGAAAACATGTTTTTTTCCAAAACGCATCAGTTAATAGTGCTACTCCTGCAGAATTCTGCACTGAAATCCATTTCTCAAAAGTGCAAACAGATTTTTTTATATTCAATTTTGAAATCTGACATGGGGCTAGACATTTTGTCAATTTCCCAGCTGCTCCTGGTCATGTGACTTATACCTGCTTTCTGGCAGGCTGCTTTTTTTCCTTCTCAATGTAACCGAATGTGTCTCAGTGAGACATGGGTTTTTACTATTGAGTGCTGTTCTTAGATCTACCAGGCAGCTGTTATCTTGTGTTAGGGAGCTGCTATCTGGTTACCATCCCATTGTTCTTTTGTTTGGCTGCTGGGGGGGAAAAGGGAGGGGGTGATATCACTCCAACTTGCAGTACAGCAGTAAAGAGTGATTGAAGTTTATCAGTGCACAAGTCACATGACTTGGGGCAGCTGGGAAATCGACAATATGTCTAGCCCCATGTCAGATTTCAAAATTGAATATAAAAAAATCTGTTTGCTCTTTTGAGAAATGGATTTCAGTGCACAATTCTGCTGGAGCAGCACTATTAACTGATTCATTTTGAAAAAAAAATGTTTTTTCCCATGACAGCATCCCTTTAAGTGCCCTGACAGTTTCTCGCTAGTGGTTTACTGACCAAAAACCATGCTTTATTATGTACCAATAACTATCATTTAAGATATTTTTGACTGTATATGTGATTCAGGGGATGGAGACTGTAATGATGACGTGACAATCGGCCTGCAACCCATTGTGACGTCTGCTGCTTTTAAAACTCGGCTATGATCTTTGTAAAACACTGATGAGCCTTCTATGAGTAAGTTTAGCCTAACTATAGCATCTCACTGCTCACACAGTGGGGTCAGCCTACTAAGAAGTAGTGCAACCCTAGTGAAACAAGCACTGACTTATTCTTACTTCTACTTATTCAGGTCATAAATATACTTTATACTTTGGATAAATGCACATGGCAAATAGTCAATGAAACATGCAAAGTAACTCACTTCAGACATTTATTTGTGCAAAATCACCTAGCAAATAATATAAAAAAATTGAAAATAAATATAAAGGCATTGCATCATAACATACCACAAGGCAGTGCCTTCCCCCTGTCTGCATACCTCTTTTAACAACTCATTCCTGATGCGTTTCACGCCATTGGATCTCCCCTGATGATGCGCCCAATGTCCCGCCAGGTGTCAGGAGAGAGTGGCTAACCTGAGGTATACAGACAGGGGGAAGACACTGCCTTGTGGTATGTTATGATGCAATGCCTTTATATTGATTTTCAATATTTTTACATTATTTGCTAGGTGATTTTGCACAAATAAATGTCTGAAGTGAGTTACTTTGCATGTTTCATTGACTATTTGACATGTACTTATTTAGGACTGAATGCAGCTGCCACTGTTTGCTTCTGACATATATGGGCTGTCACAATACATTATGCTTCTGCTATAAAGAAATGGTTTAATTCTATTTTCCATCTCTAGGTCCTGGGCTGCTTCAGGCACTCGATTATATTAGGCATTATCACAATTTCAATTCAAATATATTTTCATCTGTGCTGCTGCCATAATCGGATTGGATTTAATGTATGTGATTTTAAAATCATTTTGTTTCCATGTCATTTGGTTTCATGCTGGGAGTTATTGTTTGTATGCGGCACACCCTGATAACCAGTCGGGATGTAGTGCCACTTTTGTCATCTGGGGAATTTAAAGGGGTCTGTCTGGGGAAATAAACTGCAGTTTAAAAACTATGTGATCCAACCATTTACTAAAGGGCGAAGTGGCTAATGCTGGAGAAAATTCGCTAGCGAAGGAGGTAGACTGTAGCGCTACTTCACACTCTAAAGGCAGGCAAATTTTTGATCTGGCGAATGGACATAACTGAGCAAATTCACTAATATGCGGCTTTTAATGAACGTTACCTCTTGCGCCAGACTTGCCTTCGCCACCTCAGACCAGGCGAAGTGGATAGGAGTTCCTCAAAAAAAATGTTCCCAAAAAACGCTGGCGACTTTTCAGTTTTTCAGGGTGATAGGCTGCAAAAGATCGTAAATTTTTTTAGGGTACCCGGCTTCCCCCCTACATTTCCTTACATATGGCACATAAACTATACACTGGGCTCATGTGTAGGGCAATATAACAACTTTATTTTTTTTTATTAAGGTATCCCGGGCTTGTGTAGTGTAATGTATTTGCTGCAACATATACGTCCATTGAACTTTAACTTCCAGCAGTAGGCAAAGTAGCCAACACTGGCGCAACTTCGATTTGATTGCCAAATTAACGCTAGCGAAATTTCGCAACTGTTCGGCGCTGAAATTTTGCAACTTAGTGGATTAGTGTTGCCTGAGTAAAGTTTCCCCTTGGCGAAGTGTGGCGATGGCGGCGAAGCTGTCCCTGGCGAATTTTTGCCGGTTAGTGGATTTGCCCCCATGTCATGCAATAAAAGGTAGCAGCACAGCTCTGCAGTTTGAATAGTTCCCTTCATTTCCTTATTTTGATGTATACCTGTTCTGTACAGGGTGACCATATGGAGGCTGAGTCCTTTTGGAAACTAATAATAGGAGTGTGCTGAAGAGTACCTATAATTACTGTTGAGTATTTTTACGCAAAGGGTTTAATGCGGTTTTGCAATTTAGGCACAAAGTAAAATGCTGCCAATTTGCTCATCACAATGTGGGTCCCAAACTGGGAATGAACATCTAAAGGTATGTTATGTAATGTTATGCATTGATGTCCAACCACTCTCCAGCTATTGATGATATGTTAACTTTGGGAGGCGCATTTATAAAAGTTCAAATTTCGAATTCATGTGAGTTTTTCTTTAAACCTTAAATTCGAATGAATTCTAAATTCGACTTGCCGAAATGTATTAATAAAATCGAACTTTTTAAACGCGGACTAATTTAAACGACGCGACAACTCAAATCGAATTTGATCAAACTCAATTCGAGATTTTTTCTCAGGAAGGCTGCAAACATCTCTAAATTGATTCCTCAACCTCTCCCATTGACTTAAACAGTAATTCGGCAGGTTTTAGTTGGCAAATAGTCAAATTGGAATTCTTAAAAGGCCAGAGTATGATAAATCTCGAAAACCTAATTTTTAAAAAAAACTCAAATTGAGTTGGGATAATTCCCTAGTCGAATTTGACAGTTTTGACCATAAAAAAATTCTAAACTTTTTCATTCGACCCTTAATAAATCTGCCCTTAATGTCAATGAGGGGAGCAGAGTTTGTTTGATGCGTTATATCTACTGCTCTCCAGCAAATCCTCTTTCACTGGAATGGTGGTGCTGGTCCTCTGTCGACCTGGCCAGGTCCCTTAGCAACAGTAGTGAATTCACTGATCCGCACACACACTATTATCTGCAGTCGGGGACGTGGCCCCTCTTTTTATTATTATACCACCAGTAAGATCAATGTTTTGTGGGGTTTAACCTCCCCTGAAACCTTGATCTTACTGGTGGTATAATAATAAAAAGAGGGGCCACGTCCTCGGCTGCAGATAATAGTGTGTGTGCGGATCCGTGAATTCACTACGGGAGCACAGGTTGGACATTAAAAACGATTCATCCCACAAGGGGCTTATAATGTTCTGTGCCCAGGGCCCTGCACTAAATTAAAACAAGGGCTTTATTTAAAAAAACACTGCTTTCTAACAATGCATTATTGCCAGTGATGACTCCTGAGAAAACCAGAATCTGTTTAGGCCATAGATTGGACAGACCCATATTTATTGAGAATATCATACAACTGACTCTCTATTTCCACTCAGGATCGGACTGGCCCACCAGAATAACGGGAAAATATCAGTGAGTCCTGACCATGTTAGGCCCTGCCAGCTCGTAAGCCAGCCACCAGCATGTAACATTGGAAAAGATACAGCTCCCTAATTGTTAGTAAAGCTAGTAAGGAGCGCAGCAGGATCAGTGGTAGCTGGGGTTGGAGCAGCGGTTGCAGGGTGGTGGGCCCGCGCCGCCCCGCAGGTGACATCACAAAAGAGACTGGGCAAGCAGGCGCGCCTATAAAACCGGAAGTCGCAAGCCGGCAGAGTAATGTGGCGGGCAGGGAGAGCAGATGGAAGAGCTCGACCTGGACCCACCCGCAAATGGGGTTGCGAGGTCGGCCCGAACCTGCCCGACCCGCGGGTAAACCCAAGGGTCCTGCCCGGCCAGCACATCACTATTCATGATATAGCGCTTGGATGGCCTATGTGGAGAACAGAGCAAAGAGAATTGTCAATAAGAGCAGCTACGCTATAGGTACTTGAAATGATGATGGAAAACCCTAAAGCCCAGCACAATTTCTAACACAAGCAGAGCAATTTGGGAGGCAGCTGAAGCAAGGATTAAGGCAAGAGTGATTCATGAGCGAGCCACAGGCTAGCATCCGGGCACAGCTATGAATATTACAAAAACAACCGCTTTAGCAGTGCTCATATATTCAACCTTTATTTAACACAGGCAAGCAGAAATAGATTTTATATTCTCTTTCAGCAAGTGAACAGCTACAAGCCATTTTTAGGACTACAAATATTGCTTTTCTTATTTTTAACTGCTTTTTACTATCGTCTTAGTTATCAAAGAAGCTTTCCTATGACTCTCAGAACTCATTAAAAACCCTTCCTAACCTTGTGGGGAAGTGCCGATAATAAATCCCTTATCTTATTACCAGCTATGGAGTGTTTACATTTTGGTAAGACAGAGGACAGAAATGAAACAAGATAGTGGGTAATGAAGTGAAACAAATTCATGATTCATTGTGCTTCATTAGAAAACATTCCTGAAAAACTCTAGGTAGGGATTTTTCCAACCTACGCTCATTTATATTCCACAGGTACAAAAGGTACAAAATAAATTCAGAGTGTGCAAGATTAGGTAAAGAAAAGACCCCCGGAGGCAGTGTATTTGTATATACTTGTCAAGTCTTATATTTTTAATGGATTACATCCACCAGCATTATAAAACAAACACATTAGCATAGATTGAATGAAATTACATCTCTTTTTCTGAACCTATTTGGATCTCCAGCAATAGCAATGTCTGCTCCATCTGCTGAGTTTTCAGGATGGGACTATTTATCAGGAGCATGGGGTGTTTAAGGGTGAGCAGTTGCATGCAAACCTAACATCAAATTAGGTTCCTTGGGTTGTATAATGAATATATAGTTTATATGTATGGGATCTGTTATCTAGAAACTCTTTATCTAGAAACCTCTGGATTATGGGAAGGCCATCTCCCACAAACTACATTTTAATGAAATAATTAACATTTTTTAAAAGTATTTCCTTTTTCATTTTTTAAAACAGTACATTGTACTTATATTTACCTCTTATCTGAATCTCTTATCTAAATTATAATGAATCCTTATTGGAGGCAAAACAACCCCATTGGGTTTATTTAATGTTTACATGATTTTTAATTAGACTTAAGGTATGGGAGATCCCTTATCCAAAACCCCCCAGGTCCCAAGCATTCTGGATAAAAGGTCCCATGCCTGTATTACATTTTACCAGTCTTGTGTATGTGTGAAGCTATTACACAAAAAAAAACAAAAAAAAAATGAGAACTATCCAATGAATAACTGCTAGATAAGAAAGAATCTATATTCTGTAAAACATATCATAGAGGACAGGGCCGCCATCAGGGGGGCACAGGGGGTACTCTTGTACCGGGCTCAGACCTGAAGGGGGGCCCGGCTGTGCTGCACTTTTCAAAAATCCGGGCCCCCCTTAACTGTACCTCTTCCGTGCCGCCTCTTCCGTCCCGAAAAGCCGAACAGCCGAAATTGGCGAAAAGACCCGAAGTCCCAAAAGCTGCGAAAACACCCAAAGATCCGAAGCGCCGAAAAGACCTGAAGTCACAAACACATTTGAAATTGAAGTCCTGAAGCGGCGAAAAGACCCGAAGTCACAAAAGGAGGAGAAGTTGAAGTCATGAAGCCACGAGTTCAATTCTACTGAACACCAATTTTTTTTTTTATCCCCTGGCCACCAATGTATTATTTTAATACTCTATAGGCCCCTGCCACCAATGTTTTTTTAAAAAAAATATTCTCTGGGGCCTCAAATTTTTTTTAAATTGTAAGGGGGGCCTTGGCGCCAATGTTTTTTTAAAAAAATATTCTCAAAAATATTCTCTGGGGCACCAATTTTTTTTCTTACTTGTAAGGGGGGCCCAATGTTTTTTTAAAAAAACTTTTAGTGGGGGCCCTGGCGCCACAGTTTTTTTTAACTTATAAGGGCCCTGACCATTAATAGTTTTTATAACTTGTGTGTGTGTGTGTGTGTTACCTTTTTTAGAGCTGATGTCTGGATGTGGAGTGGGCGGGGTTTGGGGTGGGGCATTGTGTGGGCGGGCCCCGTGATTTCTAATGGCGGCCCTGATGAGGATAATAAAGAAGACAACCATGGAAGGCAATGTTTCAGTGTTCCTATGGACCCAGTCTATTAATGTAGCCATTATGAAACCATATATTATTGCAGGAGCAGCTTTCAAGCCTCTGACTGCTTTAATTTTACTTCCAGAAGTCTAGACTGTAAAACGCTGGACTTAAAAGCATACCTCCCAACTGTTTAATTTTATGCAGGACTGTCCCGATTTTGACAGCTCATCCCTCAGTCCCGGGCAGGGGCGATCCTGGCCCCTCCACCGTCTGAGGCAGCAGCAGTTGCTGCTGCCCCCCCTCCCCTGGAAATTCACTCTTAAAGTACCAGGAGCAGCATTTTTGCTGCCCCTGGTACCTAGTGGGGCGCTCCTGCCTGAGACGACAGCCTCAACTCGCCTCATTGGCGAAGCACCCCTGGTCCCAGGTTTCTTACTGAAATGTTCAGAGTTTCTCTTTGATCTCCAGCACTGACCCAGAAAAAGATACGTTTTCGAAACTAAATTAAAATAAGAAGCAAAGTTTTGGCAGAGAACCCAGAATACTGAGTCACTGCACTTCGATACATTTGTAACTATGCAGAGAAACACTTGTTTTATCCCTCTTTACATTTTTTAAATGTTGGGAGGTACTGTATATAAAAGTCAGAATCATTTTGGTTCAACAAAACTAACATTTTGTATCATGCATCGAAGCTGCATCACAGATTATGCATAGGGCATTCTAAATTAAAGTGGGACATTAAGCACAGGTCCGCACAACCTCGGGCAGAGAGTTGCTGCTGTAAAAAGCCAAACACATTCACTATGTATTGGGCCTGTGGGGGGGCTGTTTGGGCTTCTGTGTCCTTGAAATGCCAGGGCCTATTCTAAATCCCAGTATGGATCTGCTTCAGCACTATTCTTCCATTGTGCACACTCTCAATACATTGTTTGTGGAGGGCAAGTTCTTTGGTATATGTCAAGATGAGCATAAGAGATACAAAAGAATGACAAGGTACCTCTCAACATTACAGAACTACCTGTATTCAGTCTATATGTCTATGCATTTAAAGACAATAAAAAATGAGGTCTTTCACCAAAGAAGGAAAAAGTCTGTACTGTTAAGGGACCAAAGTTCATCAAGTTGCAAAGAAGTGTTTAAGGATATGAGAAGATAACGGTGTAGAAGAAAACAGTAGTGATTGGACTGCACTAGGCTCTTGGGCTTAGTTACTCCACTGGAAATGAAATCTCAGAAAAACCTGATACACGTTTCTAATCCTGACAAATTAAGACTCAAATGTTAAGATTAGAGACTACTGTTTCAGCAGGGAATACAACCAACCCTTTAACTGGAAAACATATCAATGAAACCAACTAGAATGTGTGATGCAAACAATTTCTTTGGGTTTCAGTAAGTTAGAACACAGGTTTGCAGTTATTAAAAGAAAGTCAAAAAGAGATTAATACAACTCCTACAACTATGGATCTGAAAGACTTTGTGTATAATCTATGAGCCAATCAATCGAAAGATACAGTCGCCCAAGAAGCCCCTTCCAAACTGCAAACAGCTCGGAGCCCACTCAGGCCATTGGCTAAATTCTTGAGGGAACATGACTGGGTTCTTCCTGAAACAAAAACAGTTACTTAATGCCTCTGAGGCTGCAAAGTTTCCCTGTTTTTTAAAGTCAAATTAGTTCCCCAGGGTTCACAGTGGTGATTGTTTTGAACCTTTTACCTGATCTTCTCAGTAGCTAAGCAATTCCTATGCATATCATATACATGGTTGGTATGAACTATAGGAAGAGGTTAGATTTTTCTGCAGTTATCACTTTTGGTGGTTGTACTTTATTTACACTTAGAAATTCAACCTAAAACCTGACGAGTTCATATACAAGTCAATGGCAGAGGTCCGTTGACATTCATGGTTTTTTTCGGGATACAAATCAAATAAGAATCATATACGGTTCGAATTTTTGGGTCAGAAACATTCGATCAAATATTAGACATTCAAATTTTTTACTTCCCAGTCAAATTGTGAGTATATTCGAATTAAAAAAAAATTCACATGAATTTGAAATTCGACCTTAGCTAAATGGGCCTCTTAGTAAGTTGGGTAGCAGCCTGCTTGTATAGGATAATTGGGCAGCAACCTACCTTTAGGAATGTTTTAGTCCAGGGATGTCCAAAAGGTAGATCTACCAGTAGACCTTTATGGCAGAGGTACACAATGCTATTTGGGGGAGATTAGTCGCCCAGCAACAAATTGCCTCTTCTTGGGTGACTAATTGCCCCGCAATGCCTTCCCACCAGCGGGATGGCACTCGGAACGCTTTGTTTACTGAAGTCGCTCGAAGTTTCCTTGTGAGGCAACTTCAGGCGACTTCGGAAAACTAAACGCTGTGCGTGCCATCCTGTCGGCGATTTAGATTCTAGCCGGCAGGAAGGGAGATTAGTCGCCCGAACAAAAGGTGATTGTTCACTGGGTGACTAATCTCCCTGTGTGAAAATTAAAAATGGATATTTGCCGCACCTTCTAACCTAATGTCTTTCCCTAGGGAGGTCCCTTAGCCGAGAGTTATGAGCAACTCGGTATAGATGTGCTGACTACTCCTATATGTAAAGAACTGATTCGATGCTCAAAGAGAGAGACAAAAAGCGGAGTACGTGGCGTCGCACAATCTAATGGTAACCTTGTGTTGGTAATTGTGTCTTCCAACTTGAAGTGATCAACTGTTCATCACGATTATACAAAATAAATACTGTGATTTTTGTGAGCGTCTCCTTTGTATTCATTAAGTAGAATAAATAAAGTGAAAATCTTGTGAATTCATGGTGAGTTAAAATTATTAAAGTGCATAGTGCTTATTGTGAACATAGAAACGTGCTTAAACCCACGACTTGGACTCCAATTAAGAAACCGGATAAAATATAACTTTTATTTACTCCTTAAAATTCATAGACTGTGAGAGGGAATTAATAATCGTGATGAACAGTTGATCACTTCAAGTTGGAAGACACAATTATCAACACAAGGTTACCATTAGATTGTGCGACGCCACGTACTCCGCTTTTTGTCTCTCTCTTTGAGCATCGAATCAGTTAATCTCCCTGTGTGTCTCTGCCCTTAGTTGGTGATGAGTAGATCTCAAGACACTGTCAACAAACATCTTGTCTAAATCACTCTCCAATTTCATGCTTTTCATTCAGATATGTTTTAATATTAAGGTTACATAAGAAATAGATGTTTAAATATAAAATATACATTTTGTCATAAATCAACATTTAAGTAATATTTTCTATGGAACAGAATGCTAACAATGCTTTTATGGATGTAGATCATAATGGGACAATAGACCCCACATTAGTAAAGTATGGGCACTCCTGCCTTAGTGAGATAAGTGAGGGGATTTGAGTTGCCTTTGTTTTAAACATAAAAAGGGTTTTCCAGATGAAACTGGGTCCTGGATATGACATGAGAATCTTGAACAGTATGGCAACACCTGCTCCCAAGTACACATGTGCATTAGATGTACTTTGTTTCAAAACCTTAATTGTTATTATTGCTATTTCCTCCTCCTATAATAAGCACTGGTACTGTACTAACATGGCTCTATTACTGTAGCACCTGAATTCCCGGGGGAGTCTGGGTCAGATCTCAGCCCTGCACCACATTAAAGCAGCTTTAGTGACAGAGCAGGAGATTTCATCTTCTGTGCCCAAGCTTACAAGAAATTACTCTTAATAGCTGGATACACCACAGGAGAACATGAAAGCTTCTCTCAAATTTTGCTCTGGTCCTAGAAATGTACTTTTAGGTTCTTTGCTCCAGTTACCATAGTGACCAAATGCCAAGACACTTTCGTCTTAATACTCCAATTAAATTTTATAAGTAGCTAAAAAAATACACTAAAGGAAAAAATATAAGAGAATCCTATGTGAACATATGATTTAAAATAGAACCAATTATTACCTAATAGGCTGCTCAGGCCCGGATTTGTGGAAAGGCCACAAAGGGAGGGCGGCATACTGCCCAACCACACCCACATTGGTTTAGAAACACTGGGGATGCGCAGGAGATATGATAGTTTTAAAAATTTCATGTGCACCAATCCCCAGAACTCCGGACCCGATGCTAAAAATTTGTGCATGTGCACAAAGAAAGGGGAGGGGACAGGGCGTTGAACGGCAGCGGGACTAGGGGCGTCTGCTATGTAAATCCAGCCCTTGGCATGGCGAGGGCGTGCCAATAAAAATAGAAGCTGGCAGTGTAAGGTTGTGGGCGAGCTCAACCCGAACCTGCCCACAACCTGCTAAAGGTAATGCTGAGGTCGGCCCGAACACACCCGATTCACAACAAAACTGTAATAACTGAAAAAAAAAACACAGAAATATGTTCAGACTTTCATAACCTGCCAAATTTTGTAAAAGGAACATGATAATTAGGGGGTGTGGCCACAGAAATGGGCATGGTGCGCAGCAATTTTTTTATCCCTCTTTTCATTTGAAAAATGTTGGCATAGCGAGCTGGCCTAGGGGCGCTTGCTATGTAAATCTGGCCCTGAGGCTGCTGATAGTTGTAGTTGAACAGACTTCAGAGGGTAACTGGTAGCCCACGTCTTATATGTATTATATGTATATGAGTGCAGAAGAGGAAACAAATTCAGTAGATTATAAGGAAAACCTCACTGGATACACAGTTATGGGTCACTGGCATAAATATCCAAGGCAAGAAGGGTGTAGGGAGTCATTATAGTCACGAATACAGATAAGTCATCCCATTCATCACACAGAATTGGTTTTGTAGAGATCTTTAACTATATTAGACACCCCTAAGAGTTCACAGTCACCCAGATCCAACGTTCAACAAATAGCTCATGACATGGACAAGGCTCTGTGCTCTAATTCTATTCATTAATAGAAAGTACAGATGGAGCAATGGTAGCTGCAGCATGGGCAATGCATACTCAGAATGGTTCACCAACAAGTTTTAACTTTTAGTTTGTTATAGAATAGCCAATTCTAAGCAACTTTTCAATTGGTTTTCATTATTATTTTTTTTATAGTTTTTTTTAATAATTTGCCTTTTTCTTCTTCTTCTGACTCTTTCAAACTTTCAAATAGGGGTCACTGACCCCATCTAAAAAACAAATGCTCTGTAAACTACAACAGTATTGTTATTGCTACTTTGTATTACTCATCTTTCAATTCAATTATCCTATTCCTATTCCAGTCTCTTGCATGGTTGCTAGGGTGATTTGGATACTAGCTACCAGATCGCTGAAATTGCAAACTGGAGAGCTGCACAAAAAATATAAAATGAAAACCATTTGCAAATCGTCTGGGAATATCACTCTCTACATCATACTAAACGTTAACTCAAAAGTCAACAACCCATTTAAGACAATGAAACTCCTCATCCAAGGAAATAAATATCTGTACTGTCAGTAAATAAGGCCAAAATCATATTCAGTAAACTTGGAATTCCAACTGGGCTTCAAACCCCTTCCCACCACCATATAGTAAAGCTGTATTAAAGGGCACTGCACCCTCTCTGCCAAGGCACCTGCAACATACTGCCCAGCTCCAATGCCAGTTTGCAGTATGGCTACATGTTCCCCTGTAGTATAATACACAGACCTCCAGGCAGTGGCTTAACGAGATGTTACTGGGCCCTACAGCAAATTAATTTATGGCCCCCAACATATCCAGAGGATGTCCTGTTTTACCAATATATGTTGAAATTGCACATTATATAGGGCCTTGTGGGCCCCATATACCTCCTGAGCCCCCCTGCAGCCGCAGGGTCTGCTTCCTCTGTAGTTATACCACTGCCTCCAGGCCTGAGAAGCCCAATGAAGAGCTTGGCAAGTACCCGGCTCAGTGTAATACTAGAAATGCCCTTAGAAATGTGACTGCCCTGTTGTTACTGTCGCAGGTTGAAGTCTGTTTAAAGTGATAGAGACACTATTTCAAAATATTAATCTACATAAAAAGTTACCAGTAGGTCATGTTGATCATTTTTCGCTAATCGTTCTGCTTTTGTAAGTAATTGTTAGTTGAAGTTCCTAAACCTGACTGTTTTGCCAACCTGACTGTCCCATCTCAATGTGTCAGTTAAAGTTTCTAATGCTAACGGCCTCCTGCTGCACAAATATGGCAGCCCCCTCATAGAGGAACATGGGAGTAAGAAAGGTAATGTAAAAGCATCAAACAGATACTTTTATGGCAAAATTATAAAAAGCATTCAAAGATAATGTTATGATAGATATTAAAAAAGTTTATTCTCTGGTGTCAGTATCTCTTTAAAAGACCAGTAACATAAAAAAGTGGAGAATTGGTAAGTTATTTGTTAATAAAGACTTTGCGAATTTAAAGTTAAAAATGTCTTGGTGTTTTTTTTTTCGTTAAGTAGAAACAAATTTTTTTATGTTACTGGTCCTTTAAGGTCACAATCATGAACGAGGCCGCAACTGATTGTATTGATTGCAGTCTGCAATCCATGTGAAACGTGTTTATTATCAGTGTTACTTTCCAAATCATCTCGTAACCCATATTCACTCTTAGGGCTCTTACTCACGCGCGTTTTTACCTGCGCTCCCCTGCGTTCCGTTTTTCGGCGTTCAGCCGCTGGGGAGCGCAGGAATAGACGCATTTCATTATTTCAAATGGGGCTGTACTCAAACAGGCGCGTGTAGGCGCCGAATGCAGGAAAAATGCAGCATGTTGCGTCTCAACCTGCGTTCGGCGCCTACATGCGCCTGTGTGAGTACAGCCCCATTTGAAATAATGAAATGCGTCTATTCCTGCGCTCCCCTGCGGCTGAACGCCGAAAAACGGAACGCAGGGGAGCGCAGGTAAAAACTCGCGTGAGTAAGAGCCCTTAAAGTTATATGGGGCATTTTTTGGCCTACTTTTGTAAAGTGCTCCCTGAGGCAAGTATCTCACTTGGATTAAAGCTTCACTGCGTCACCTGAACGTCATAACTTCCACCATTATTTTATATTTGTTTGAAGGGTTCTTTGGGGAAGGTGGACTGATTTGACTGCTGTGACTTAGTAGCAGCACCTTGGTGTTTTTTAGCATAATATCAAAACTGGTTATTCGTTGACTATATTATGTATTGGATATAAAGGGTCTGCTCAGGTCACTATATTAGTATCAGACCTCTCTGGTGACTGTTTCGTTATATAACATGACTAGAACTAGGCCAAGTAGTGCTGCTCAAAGCCCTAGGGGCTGAGTGTGATCAGGGGACCATCTACCCTATTTTCAATTATTATTTCTATTTTCTTTTAAAATGTATTTTGTGCTGCTGGGTCTGCTCCGGCGCAGCTGTTGGGAGAAGAAGGCAGGCAAGACGCATGTGCCCAGATGCTTTGCAGATCCAGTGGCGTCATTGGCACCTGCAAATTCAAATTTATCCCCCCACAGTCTTCGCTACCCACCCCCTGGCACTCACTCAATGGAGCTCATTTATAAACAGTGGGCAAATTTGCTCCTGGGCAGTAACCCATGGCAACCAATCAGATGATTGCTTTCACTGCTCAACCTGCAGCTGGCTGAAAAAGCTAATCACTGATTGGTTGCTAAGGGTTACTGCCCAGGTGCAAATTTGCCCACTGTTTATAAATGAGCCCCTATGACTATTTCCCCTTCTGTCTCCACCCTAGGCACGAGCCTACCCTTAGATCTGGCCCTGAAAATGGCTAAACATGAACTTGTGCCAACAGCGAGCCACACTTTTCATGCACACACACATATCAAGCACCAAAGCAACCCAATAGGTGAGACCTGCTAACTAAGTAACATGAGAAATAGACACAGGCTTACTGTATAGATAACATATTTCAGCCTGTTACACATAAAATGAAAAGACATAAAATGAACTCGGGATTTAGATGGAATAATGCAGTAGGCGCCTGTAATAAGATGTTCTCAGTGTAAGGGGAGCAATGAGCAATGGATTCATAGGGAAAGCTTAGAAGGGAGCTCAGTGGGAGCTGCATGTATTTCCCTTTAACCCCCGCTGTTGGCAATCGCAGCAGATGAATTCAGGGGCACAAATGAGATTGTGGTCTGTAGTGTGTCATGAAAGATGAAAGGGGGGCAGTGTAATCATATTACAGTTACTGGGGACATAGAGCTGGAAATTGAATATAAATTCCTCTGTGGCACCTTGGCTAATAGTGCAAGGGTTAAATGTACAGTCGTCTCCTCCTGCCCCGACACACACTCCCTTCCCATCACTGATTCCCTTACTGATCCGCTTGCTGCCCACTTAACCCAATCTTGTTGGTGTAAAATGATTTGGGCTTTCCATTGTGTTTAGGAGAAGTAATTGCAATATAGTTGTTATTCAGAGTCAGTGCCACAAAACTACAACTCCCAGCGGCTCCAAAACACTACAACTCCCAGCGGCTCTACAACTCCCAGCGGCTCTACAACACTACAACTCCCAGCAGCTCCACAACACTACAACTCCCAGCAGCTCCACAACACTACAACTCACAGCAGCTCCACAACACTACAACTCCCAGCGGCTTCAAAAGACTACAACTCCCAGCAGCTCCACAACACTACAACTCCCAGCAGCTCCACAACACTACAACTCCCAGCGGCCACGACACACACTCCCTTCCCATCACTGATTCCCTTACTGATCCGCTTGCTGCCCACTTAATCCAATCTTGTTGGTGCAAAATGATATGGCCTTTCCATTGTGTTTAGGAGAAGTAATTGCAATATAGTTGTTATTCAGAGTCAGTGCCATTCGGGCTTCATACTACTTAAATAGCAGCTGTATAGAAGGAGGGGCACTACAACTCCCAGCAACTCTACAACTCCCAGCGGCTCCACAACACTACAACTCCCAGGGGCTCTACAACTCCCAGCAGCTCCCCAACACTACAACTCCCAGCGGCTCTACAACTCCCAGCAGCTCCACAACACTACAACTCCCAGCTGGTCCGCAACACAACTCCCAGCGGCTCTACAACACTACAACTCCCAGCGGCTCTACAACTCCCAGCGGATCTACAACTCCCAGCGGCTCTACAACACTACAACTCCCAGCGGCTCTACAACTCCCAGCAGCTCCACAACACTACAACTCCCAGCAGCTCCGCAACACTACAACTCCCAGCTGGTCCGCAACACTACAACTCCCAGCGGCTCTACAACACTACAACTCCCAGCGGCTCTACAACTCCCAGCGGTTCTACAACAGTACAACTCCCAGCGGCCTCATAGGCTGCAGAAAGGAGGAACATCCCTGTAAAAGACGTTTGTAAGCTTTATGCACTAATGAGGAGACTGTGTCACCCTAGTACTGGGCAGGGCACCGGGCAATGGTTAGAATGGCGCAAGTTGTGGCTAAAGACTAAAGTAAGTTTGGCAATGATGACACAGAGGACACACAGTATAGTTCCGTCCTTACCTGACAGTGAGTGGGAGAGAGAGAGAGGCGAGAGGAGCCGGCTGGAGGAAGGATACAACATAACCAGCAGAGCTGTGTCACTGGCGCTTGTGCCCCGCAAAGTGTCCGCTTCATTGACAGGCGGAGGTGAGTTTGGCCGGGGCAGTGAGGGGCAGGTAGGGAGACACGGGCCGATTCCCCGGGGAGCTGAGCGGCTGAGGGGCTGCAGTGACTGTGAGCATTGCGGTGCTGCCTGTGGGACAGTCGCTGAGATTATAGCGCCGTGCGATTCTGTTGTGCAGCCACTGCCGCCTCCGCTTCCACCTCCGCCTCTGCAAAGTCTCTGCTCAGGAACCTGCCGCCTGCTCTGCAACTCGCACCAACTGTCAGGGAAACCTCCACTGTCCCCTCCCTCCCGGGGGATGTAGTTGGGATGTGGGGGCGGCACTTACAAACTCACACACAATGTCTCACAACACACTCAGTCAGTACACACTCAGTCTCACTACACACTCAGTCTCACTACACACTCAGTCTGTACACTACACATTCAGTCTCACTACACACTCAGTCTGTACACTTCAGCCATCAGGAAAGGGACACTCTCGCCCCCACTTAGTGACTATTCCAAGGGGGCACCGTGTGTGGGAAGGGGCAACATGGAGCAGTAGAGCCGCACGGGCTGACATGGACTCGGGGATGACGTGACTGATACGCCTCACACTGCGACATTATTCCTCCTTTTATGTGTGTGTGAGTTTTCCTTTATTTATCCATATCCACATGGGAAGCCGGCACACCGGCCCTTTATTTCTCCTTTCAATTGCTCCCAGGGGTGATCCTGGCCCCTCTGCTGCCTGAGGCAGCAGCAGTTGCTGCTGCCCCCCTCCCCCTAGTGGGGTGCTGCCGCCTGAGGCGACAGCCTCAACTCGCCTCATTGGCGAAGCACCCCTGATTGCTCCCACCCCAGGGAAAGATCTTCCCCAACTGAGCAGTGCCACACTGGACTCATTATTAACCCTGTGACTCTCTGCAGACTGTGGCCCTTAGGGCTCTTACTCATGAGCGTTTTTACCTGCGCTCCCCTGCGACCGTTTTTCGGCGTTCAGCCGCAGGGGAGCGCAGGAATAGACGCATTTCATAATTTCAAATGGGGCTGTACTCACACAGGCGCGTGTAGGCGACGAACGCAGGAAAAATGCAGCATGTTGCGTCTCAACCTGCGTTTGGCGCCTACATGCGCCTGTGTGAGTACAGCCCCATTTGAAATAATGAAATGCGTCTATTCCTGCGCTCCCCTGCGGCTGAATGCCGAAAAACGGTCGCAGGGGAGCGCAGGTAAAAACGCTCATGAGTAAGAGCCCTTAGTCGTCTGTGTGTCCGGGGATCATATGACAATTACCACATGACAATAATCACATACACATCACATACACATCACATACACGGCTCACACAGGCTCCAGTCATTGTAGCCCAGGTTTCACCACTAGTTATTACCCGGCAACCAGTGGAGTAACAAGATATTATTGGGCCCACAGCAATATATTTTTCAGGCCCCCAAAATGTCTAATGGTTGACCTTTGTTAGCAATATTTATTGACATTGAATATGAATTAGAGTCTTATAGGGCTCCTATACCTCCTTGGCCCTCCAGCAGCCGCAGGCAGGCAGGCCCGGATTTGTGGGCAGGCCGCATAGGCCCGGGCCTAGGGCGGCAAAATGCTGGGGGCGCCATGCCGCCCGCTGGCCGCAACAGAACCTGTCCCCACCTGTACTGAACCCACTTGCCGCCGCATGTCAACTCGCCCTCCCAGTGTCGGCTATTGTAAAAATTCCAAAGCAAGTGAGCGGGTCGGAGTGAGCTGGCTGGCAGTGGGGGGACGTGCGGGTCGGCGGCGGGAGGATGAGCAGGTGGGGGGTGAGCCCAATCCGTACCGGGCGGGGAGGTGTGCGGCCTAGAAATCCGGCCCTGGCCGCAGGGTCTGCTTCCTCTGTAGTTACACCCCTGCCAGCACCTCTTTCACACCCTCCTCTGTCTCATAACGTGACTGATACGCCTCACACTGCGACATTATTCCTCCTTTTATGTGTGTGTGAGTTTTCCTTTATTTATCCATATCCACATGGGAAGCCGGCACACCGGCCCTTTATTTCTCCTTTCAATTGCTCCCACCCCAGGGAAAGATCTTCCCCAACTGTTTCCCCCCTGACTCTGAACTTTAATGGGAAGGGCTTTGGCTGCCCAACACACCAATCAGCAGCGCATCATACTTACTTATACGTACATGTACATATATATAGTTACATGCTGATATAGTTACATAGTTGAGTTGCTTTGGAAAAAGACCAAAGTCCATCAAGTTCAACCCCTCCAAAAACCCAGCGCCTATACATACACACTCACACTGACACCTTCATACACTCACATAAACTATATATACTCATACACTAACTATAGAGCTTAGTATCACAATAGCCTTGGATATTATGTCTGTCCAAGAAATCATCCAAGTCATTCTTATAGTCATTAACTGAATCAGCATCACAACATCACCCGGCAGTGCATTCCACAACCTCACTGTCCTGACTGTGAAGAACCACCTACGTTGCTTCAAATGAAAGTTATTTTTCTCTGCTGTGAAAACTCCCAACACACTGCCATTTAGTGTATAACTTGCATTTATATTATTTTTGCCAAAGTGCATAACCTGCATTTATCAACATTGAACCTCATTTTCCAGTTTGCTGCCCAGTTTTCCAACTTAGACAAATCACTCTGCAAAGTGGCAGCATCCTGCATGGAACCTATAGTTCTGCACAATTTAGTATCATCTGCAAAAATAGAAACAGTACTTTCAATGCCCACCTCCAGGTCATTAATAAACAAGTTGAAAAGCAAGGGACCTAGTACAGAGCCCTGCGGTACTCCACTAACAACACTGGTCCAATTAGAAAATGTTCCATTTACCACCACTCTTTGTAGTCTATCTTTTAGCCAGTTCCCTATCCAGGTACAAATACTATGTTCCAGGCCAACATTCCTTAATTTAACCAGTAACCTTCTGTGTGACACTGTATCAAATGCTTTAGCAAAGTCTTAGTAAACCACATCCACTACCAGAGTCAAAGTCAAGATCAAAAAAATGAACGCTAGCGTTTTTTTTGACACTGGCATAATTTAGCCAAAAACGGAAACCGGCGTCAAAAAAATGGACGGCGGCATGAAAAACGTGACGCCGGCGCTGTTTCACTAATTTTTCACCATTTCCTGGAAAATTCACTAATTTTTCAGCGAAGCGAAACGCCCGAAATTCGCCCATCACTACTCATAGTATTATAATTTGCAATAAAGTGCATTATCTCATCCCTAAATACCCCTTAGAAAAGCTTTCTTACCACTGACGTCAGACTAACTGACCTTTAGTTTTGAGGCTGAGAACGGGATCCCTTTTTGAATAACGGCACCACATTACCTAAATGAATCCTAAAAAATTAAGTAAAGCGTTGGCAATCACAGAGTTAAGTTAAGTACCCTGGGATGAATACCATCCAGTTCCAGACCTTTGTTTATCTTTCCATGTTTTAGTCTGTTTTGAATTTCCTCTTGTACATTAGTTGTATTACTAGAAAAAGAACAGCAGTGTATATAGTGAATAATGTACCTGTTGTAAAATATAAGGACTTATAAGGATATTATAATTCTCCAAGGAGATTCATGACCATATAAAAGAATGATTACTATAATTTACAGGATTTCAATGGTTTCTGTATTATATTACTATAAAATCACTTATTGGGTTTAATTAGATTGTTTTTGCATTATACAAGCTCATTCATCAAACAAAAGAAAAACCCAAATGTTAAAATTGAGTTTGATTTCAGTTTCTTCAAGGATTGGACTGTGTTTTGGGGAGCTGGCCTCTGTGCAAGTGCCCTGAAGGGCCAGGACTAGCTTTGCCCTCTGAAAAAAAAAGTTCCTGAATAAAGCAGAATAATCCAAAAAGAAGAAGAAGGGTGAGTATGAGTGCTGGCCAGTGAGCAGGAGTGGGAGCAAGCGGGACTTGCTATGGGCATCAATACCTTTTGGCCCAGCAATATAAGATAGGATGGTTTGTCGTCTGAGCTTCATCTCTTCCAGTGAGTTAAGTAAGTGACTTTACTTTTTAAGATGGTAACAAAATATCCAAAGTTATATTTATACTGCCATTAAAGGAGTTGTTCAACTTTAACTGAACTTTTAGAGGCACATTTACTTAGCTCGAGTGAAGGAATAGAAGAAAAAATACTTCGAATTTCGAACGTTTTTTTGGGGTACTTCGACCATCGAATTGGCTACTTCGACCTTCGACTTCGAATCGAATGATTCGAACTAAAAATCGTTCGACTATTCGACCATTCGATAGTCGAAGTACTGTCTCTTTAAAAAAAACTTCAACCCCCTACTTGGCCAAGTAAAACCTACCAAACCTCAATGTTAGCCTATGGGGAAGGTCCCCATAGGCTTTCTAAGCTTTTTTTGATCAAAGAAATTTCGTTCGATCGATGGATTAAAATCCTTTGAATCAAACGAATAGCGCAAAATCCTTCGACTTCGATATTCGAAGGATTTAATTTTGACAGTCGAATATCGAGGGTTAATTAACCCTCGATTTTAGACCCTAAGTAAATCTGCCCCTTAGAGTGACGTAGAAAGTAATTTTCTGAGAAAATTTGCAATTGTTTTATTATTGTCGTTTTTGTGTTATTTCGTTTTTTGTTCAGCATCTCTTCAGTCTACAATTTCAGTACTCACTTCTTCCGGGTCCCCCTTCACTATCAGAGATGCAGTTGACACACACAGTTTGTTACTATTACAGTTAGTGAGTTTCCAGCTGGTGCTGCTCATGTTGGGGTTTTGGCACTTGATCTAGTTCTGGAAATGTTCCAATGTTCTGATTCAAGGCCGGTTGCTTCTGTTCCATTATTTTTGTGATCCCTCACCGTTCAATGGCACCAGCTAAAAGTGTAAGAATTTTTTTCAGTGCCGCGATCAAAGACTCCTTATCTTTTATTGGCGTTGAAACACTTTGGTTTAAATATGTAATGAAAATAAAAACTTTTTTTCAAGTAGGTGAGTGCCTACTTGACTTTAATCTTGTATTACTTTGTACTCATACGGTTTCCCTGCAGTGAGCACCTCACATAATGTGGTCATTAAACTGAGAGGTGCGCCACCAAATATATTCTTTACCAGCTAAAAGTGTGGCAGTTAGGGAAATTATATTACAGTTTAAAAAGAAAGTGTTGTAGAAATCTCTAAGTGGCCAGGTTTGTGTAATTCCCTTATACTGGCAGCAGGCTGGCATTGCTCCTTTCTACTATTGCTTCTGTCTCCTAATTGCCGCCTGTAGTGCAGCTTGCAGCATTTATCAAGGGAATCCTTAGCAAGCAGAAAAAAAATGGAACCTTCAGTTTTCTATATTTAAATGTATATAATCATGCTCTGAATGGTCTGTAGCCGTATGCTAGAAGAATATTGTAATGAAAGCACAACCTTGGAAGCGATGCACCTGAGATTTCTGAGGGGTGCCCATCAGAAATCTCAGGGACCCATATAGCAAGCTTTTCCTGGCTCCGTCCACTCCAACACCGCACTAAAAAAGCCACACAGACATGGGCACTAAAACATGAACACTAGAAACCCATTGGTGGCCAGGGTCCTCCTTACAAGTAAAAATAAAATTAGCTGGCGACCACCCCCCCATAAGTTAAATAAAGGTATTTAAGTCTAAAACCTCTAATATGTCAGAAACTACTAAAAAAAGAAAATTAATTTCAGTTGGCAGAGTGTCCCGAAATTCACTTTGAGTGATGACATTGTTTGGGTTTAGATCCCCTTTAACAGTAGGAGTAGAATTTATATATTTTAGACTGGGAATTCTGCTCTTGGTATGCAATAAAGGATAAGTAAACCTTGCTTTTCTAAGTTCTTTTGTAATTTATATTAATTATTTATGTTTCCTTCAGTTTTAGAGCAATTTAAGTTTTTAACTGCCAATATAATGTGTTTTGTAACAACTGCACCACCTGCTGGTCATTTCTTACAATGAAATAGCTATACCTTTAGATGTAAAACTGAGACGTTCCCTTTCACTGTACAGTGACAAAAACGGAACAGCAGGTGGTGTTTTACATTACATTTTTTTAAAGGTTTGCTTATACTTTAAGCATGTCCTGCTTAGCACACTATGTATACATTGTATCATGTACTGTGAGGGAGTGATAAAGACTAGCGCTGAGTTCCCAGTGCAAAGGGAATGAGTTGTTTCTGAAGGCCAGTTATGAATAATATAAATGTGAGCTGTGACTAAAACAAAATGAATATCCAAAACATCTTCATTTCAAAGAATGTTACCATACTTAACATGTTGATTGCCCAAATAACAAAAAAAAACATTGAATAAAACTGTGAAAAAAAACCTCTCATTCGTACTTTATTGATCATTTTTACTGGGTTGACAAGCTCAAATTTTTTTTAAAAAAACCTGAAAACTAGAATTGAATAAATGGTTTATAATAGCTTGAATTTTTTAGGGGGGAGGAGGTCTGGAATATATCAAAAATGTGAGAATATTTAAAACAATGTGTAATTGCTGCAATTGTTACAGTGTGTTATCTGACACAAGATGAAAGTTGTGGCTTGTAGTTGGATTTTTTGCAGAGAATCGGAGGTGCCTTCACACTGCTTGATTTCAGGCTGATGACAAGTAGTGATGGGTGAATTTGGGGCGTTTCTCTGCAAAACTTGCGTATTTCCAGTGAAATTCGCAAAACGGCGAAAAATTCGCAAAATTTTTCGCCGTTTCCCAAATTCCGCAAGAAATTTGCGAATTTTTCGGCAAAAGCGAAATGCCCCAAATTCTCCCATCACTACTTGTCATCAGCCTCAAATCAAGCAGTGTGAAGGCACCTCCTATTCTCTGCAAAAAATCCAACTACAAGCCGGTGGCGAATCGCGGGAATTCGCCCATCACTAATGACAAGCTCATGTTGAGTCATATCCGTATTCTCTCCTTCTTGCCTTTGTGCTTAATCCTAATGAAGCCGCTGAATTGGGAGCCAAAAGGTACAGCACGGATCAAAATATAACAGAGTGAAAAGTAAAGCAAAGTTGACAAGTGAAAAGGTTAAAGGGCATAACAAGAAAGAAAGAGGCAGGTGAAGAGGCAGAGCTTGTTCTGTTCTAAAGGAAATATTATGTCAAATTCAAATTGTCAAAATTTGAATGAACAGAGGAAGAATTGTTTTTATAATCTATTTTCATTTGATGAACATAATTGATTTTGAGAATAGTGGAAACTCAATAAAATATTGTGTGATTGAGCAACTGCAGTAATACTGTATCTACATTGGTGGGGGGTTTTATGTACCTTTTACATTTTAGAATAAAAAGATTTTAAATTCACTTATTAGGCTTATTACCCTAGTTAGGGTCAGGGCACACAGGCAGATTCAGGGAGATTAGTCGCCCGGCGATCTACATTTTAGCCTGTGGGGAGGCTGTTCGGAGAGATTAGTCGCCCTGAAGAAGAGGAGATTTGTCGCCAGGCGACTAATCTCCCTGAATCTGCCTGTGTGCCCTGACCCTTAACAGGCAGTGGTTTAGAAGTTAGAATGGAAGATAAATAGAAGAGGACCTAAAAAGGGAAGATTAGTAAAAAAAGATAAAGATTACAATCAAATTAGAACCCCCGCAATCAACCTGTTAAGTCCATCAGGGAGTAATTTCAGTCACAAACTGGAAAAAGGCAGAGTAAAAGTCAAGTTAGCCATTTACTGTATTTGACCATGGGGTAAGGGCAACAGTCCAGGCAACGGACATATTCTTGTACCTGCAAACTAGCATAGAGAAACATTAGGGGCAAATTTTTATCATGGCTGCTAATCTTTATCATGTCTTACAAAGCCCTTCATTCCTGTTGACCTTACGTTATCTCTTCTCTTGTGTCTCCATACTCTTAGGGTCAGAACTAGGGGTAGGCAGAAGAGGCATGTGTCTAGGGCAGGGCCGCCATCAGGGGGTTACAGGTTTTTTTTGTGGCTTAGGGGGACCGGCTGTGCCGCACTTACTTGTTGAGCCGGACCCTCCTGCTGTTAGAGATCTGCAGACTTCAGAAAGGACGATGGGAGCTTACACAACGGCATCATCTTCATGCTAGCAGTTTTTCTTTATTGCCGATTGGTCACTGAAGTCTAAGTCCTGGAAAAGCTGCATGGGGATTGGATAGTCTAAAGTGGAAGTTAAAACTTGACCCATCCAATCCCTGTGCATCTGTAATGGGACTTAGACTTCATTAACCAAACGGCAGTACAGAAATAGACATGTAAGCTCTTGCCCTCCCTTCCCTGACAACACTGGGGGGATGTTAATGAGGTAAGTAAAGTATGGGTGAACCCTGGCCACCAATGATTTTTTTATAACTTGTAGAGGGGGGGGGGGCTGGCCATCAATGGTTTTTTTACTTGTGTAGGGTGACCTGGCCACTAGTGTATTTTACATTTTGTCCAACTGATTAAACCAAATGACTTATTTCTACATCAGCAACGCAGGCAAATTCTTAAAGGGCATGTAAAGGCAAAAAAATAAAATCCCATTTTTACATTCTTTAATGAAAAAGAAAACTATCTCCAATATACTTTAATTAAAAAATGTGTACCGTTTTTATAAGAAACCTGACTGTATGCAGTGAAATTCTCACTTCATTTACTGCTGTGGATAGGAATTGTCAGACGGTCCCTAACTGCTGAGCAGGGAAACAATCATACTTATGAACAGCAGGGGGAGCCCCCACCTTACTTCCCAGCCATGCAGAACTCAAGCAGCTTTGTTTATGACGATCCCTAAGCAGCCCAGACCACACTTAGTCTTGCAAAGATGTTTAACAAAGTTACAAGATGGTGACCCCCTGTAGCCAACTTTGAAAGCATAAATTATTTGTTTGATTAGGCTTGTGGTGCAGTAAGTTCATGTTTATATTTAGTATACAAAATACAGCATTTCTAGCCTTATTCTATTTTAGACTTTACATGCCTTTAAACAAAGTGTCACGGTTGGCACCCTAAATTCAGAACCGATGCTAAGCACCCTGTTCTCGGCTCTTGCTTCCGCCTTTAACAGCCACCTTTCACCTCGGGAGGAGCCCTCGGCTAATCGAATGCCACCAGTTCTTAAGAGAGGTGCAAAGCGAGGGGTTCTGAACAAGCAAAGGGGCACAATGGTAATGCAAAGTCTTTTTGGCAGAAGGTCGTGGTACAAGGCGTAGACAGAAATCTAAGTCAATTCAGGCCGGGTCGGGGCAGGCAGAGTACAAATGGAGTCAGTCAGGCAAGGGTCAAACCAGGAGATCAATCAGAAGGAATGCGGAATAAGCAAAGTCAGTTACCAGGCAAGAGTCGGGATACAGAAGTCAGACTCGTCCAAATACAGGCGGGGTCACAACAGGAATCAGATCACAGAAGCTATACAGCACAGAGGCACCAGGAAACTCACAAGGAACAAATCCTATAACGGGCAATGTAAAAATACAAACTGCGCCTTTAAATACATTTGAAACTCGCGCCATTGCACGCTGGTGTCTTAACGCCAGCGTGAATGCACCCATAAAACAGGAAGAGGCGCGCCGCGCGTGCCCTAAGATGATTTAGAAGAGGAACCACATCGTGGCGGGCGTCCCCGCCGAGGGGGCTGCAGGCGCCCCTGCAGACCCCCTCCCATTAGCCCATCAGGGTGAGTCATTACATTACCCCCCCTCAAGGAGGGGCCACCGGACCCCCAGGTTTCTCAGGAAACTTAACGTGGAATTGTTTCCTGAGACGATCAGCCCTAATGTCACAAACAGGAACCCAAGAATTCTCTTCAGGACCGTAGCCCTTCCATTTTATTAGATATTGTAACTTACCCCACACAAGGCGAGAATCAAGGCGTTCGTGGACTACAAATTCAGGCTTACCTTCTTCTAACACTGGGGGAGGAAAGGACTGTTGGCGCACCTGTGTGGCTGGTTTTAAGAGAGGGACATGGAAAGAATTAGAGATCTTAAAATGATTAGGTAGTTTGAGACGAACAGAAGAAGGATTAATTATTTCAGTGATGGGATATGGACCAAAAAACCTGGGTCCTAAAAAACAGAGATTGACCAGGAGAAGCATGAGTTGCATTATTGTAAGCAAATTCTGCCCAAGGTAATAGTTCAGCCCTTGAGGATTGATTGTCAGAAACATAACACCTTAAAAATTGTTCAAGGGACTGATAAACCCTTTCAGTTTGACCATTGGTTTGAGGGTGGTATTCAGTAGAGAATGACAAATCATTCCCAACCAAAGAGCAGAATGCTCGCCAAAATTTAGGAACGAACTGTACACCTCTATCAGAAACAATATTAACCGGAAAACCATGTAATTTGAAAATATTAGAAATTAATAACTCAGCCAAAGTTTTAGCAGATGGGAGGTGTGGGAGGGTAATGAAATGACTCATTTTGCTGAACCTATCCATCACCACCCAAATCACTGTTTTCCCTTGAGATGAAGGGAGGTCAACAATAAAATCCATAGACAGATGGGACCAGGGTCTGTCAGGAATAGGTAATGGCTTTAGCAATCCCTGTGACAATTTCCTAGAAGACTTTGATCTCTGACAAACAGGGCAAGAATTAACAACATTTTTGACATCTTGGTTAAATGAAGGCCACCTCACATGACAATAAAGACATAGTTTTAGACATTCCAGGATGTCCCGCCATTTAAGAATTATGAGCCTCACCAGAAACTGTTCCCTTAAGCCCTCAGGTACAAATAACCTCCCGGAGGGAGTATCTACAGGGGCAGAAGATTGAACTGAGGACAATAGTGTGGCAAGGTCTGGTCCCAGAACTGCAACAATCAAATCACCTGGAATGATGGGAACACATTCACTAGGTTCAGACAAGTTAGACTCAAAACTCCTAGAGAGTGCATCGGCCTTAGTGTTTTTTGAACCAGGTCTGTAAGTGAAAGATAAATTAAACCGGGTAAAAAATAAAGCCCATCTAGCCTGCCTAGGATTCAACCGTTTGGTCATTGACAAATTCCTGGAACACTGCAGGGGCGTTGCAAAGACCGAATGGCATAACTAAATATTCGTAGTGGCCGTCCCTGGTGTTAGAGGCCGTTTCCACTCATCCCCTTCCCTGATACGAATGAGGTTATATGCACCCCTAAGGTCAAGTTTGGAATAGATGGTAGCATTCTTGACCTCATAACTCAGAAATCAGCGGAAGGGGATAGCGTTTTTTGATGGAAATTTTATTAAGGCCCCTATAATCCATACATGGGTGAAACCTCCATCCTTTTTGCCCACAGAAAAGAACCCAGCACCAGCGGGAGAACTAGAGGGCCTAATAAAACCTCTTTCAAGATTCTCAGTGATGTACTCTTTCATTGCTTGGGCTTCGGGCAAAGAAAGAGGTTAAGTTCTCCCTCTAGGGGAGTAGACCCAGGAATGAGGTCAATTGGACAGTACCGCCTATGAGGAGGTAATGTTTCTGCGGCTTTTTTAGAGAAAACATCAGAAAAATCAGCATAAGCCGCGGGTAAACCTTCTAGGGATATGACTTCCACCAATTGAGGAACACATGCAAGAGCCCTTACATTTTTGACCCCATTGAAGAACCTCCCCAGTTACCCAGTCAATATGTGGGTTATGTACCTGTAGCCAAGGTAACCCTAAAATTAGAGGAGAAGAAGAAGACCCCTCGATAACATAGAAGGATAACTCCTCACAGTGCAAGTTGTTAGTGCACATGGACAATGCCACAGTTTTCTTAGTTACCTGACCCCAAAGGGCTTTTGTCAACGGCTAAGATTCTCATGGGAGGAATAAGGGATAATAGAGGAAATTTAAACCTTTCTGCGAAGCAGCATCCACAAAATTCCCTGCCGCCCCTGAATCCAGTAAAGTAAAAACTTTAACGGAGCCCGTAGGCCAGGTTAATTTAACAGGTACCATGATCCTAGAGGAAAATTGGGGAAAGGAAACTTCATGACCCAAATGGAGCTCCCCATTTCGATTTAGGCTGTGAAGTTTCCGACCTCTTAGGACACTTGTTGAGAAAATGACCCTTTTCCCCACAGTAAATACACAGACCCTGAGACCGACTGCGGGCCTTTTCCTCATGAGTGATTCCCAATTGCATGGGTTCCTCCTGAGGTAGAGGCACTGAGGGGTTAGATGACTTAACATTAGTAAACCCCGTAGGAAAAGAAGAACCCTTTTCACTCCTTCTCTCCCTCTGTCTTCTATCTACTTGGATGGCAAGAGACATCAGATCATCCAGATTGGTAGATAGAGGGTAGTTTACTAAACTGTCTTTTACAGCATCAGAGAGCCCTAACCGGAATTGACTCAGAAGAGCCATATCGTTCCAACCAGTTTCAATGGCACACCGGCGGAACTCCGATCTGGGTCATCGTAAAGTATTGCCGAACTATGTAAGAAGGTTTCTAGGGAAAAGCGGGCAGGGTCATCGATGCTAAGCACCCTGTTCTCGGCTCTTGCTTCAGCCTTTAACAGCCACCTTTCACTTCGGGAGGAAACTCACAAGGAACAAATCCTATAACGGGCAATGTAAATACTTTTGAAATTCGCACCATTGCGCGTTGGCGTCGTAACGCCAGCGTGAATGCACCCATAAAGCAGGAAGAGGTGCGCCCTAAGACCCTAAGAAGATTTAGAAGAGGAACCACAACGTGGTGGGCGTCCCTGCTGAGGGGGCTGCAGGCGTCCCTGCAGACTCCCTCCCACTAGACCACCAGGGTGAGTCATTACACAAAGTGCAATTTAGGTAAACGTAGGCACCTGCTTGAAGTTTCTACCGTGATGTGGTGGCAGGCTTCCTAATCCTGCCCTGAAAATGTTGTTGTACAGTGCCCCACGATTTCTGATGGTGGCACAAAAGTGAAGGGCCACCAGGCACGGTACCTCCTCTACCACCTTCCCCTAGTTCAGACCCTTGTGCCCCCCACCTGTGGCAGCAATTCCTATTCTGGCCACTCAATTGATCACTCATCTTGGGGAGGGGGCAACATAGTCAGGCAGGTTACCCAGGGCACCTGGCCAACTTGTCCCAGCACTGTATACGCTCCTTGCCAACCCTTCCGCTCCTCTCAGAGCAATCGTTTGGCTGCACCCCTCACTATTACTCAATAACGAAACTAATAGTTCCCGGGCCTGAGTGCAGGCTGTGCACCCATGCTCCCCACCCCCCTGGATGCATTTTTTCAACGGCAATGCAGGGCTGTATTCTGGTCCAGTGGCGTCCTAGACACCCGACCTTGTTGCGCCCATTTGTGCATGAGCAATGCCGTCAACTGATGTGATGTCACAATATTATGCACATACTTATGATGTCACTTCCACTACCACCTGCACATTATACCAACCACCTCTGCAGTTGGATTTCATGGAGGATACAGTATATCCGGTAGCAGGGGAATAGGAGCTTTTTTTTTTTGCAAAAATGTATTTACCATATAGATGTCCGAGGGTTTCCGCCAACCTTAAAGCTGCTGCTCTAGGCACAGGCCCTCGAGTTCCTTTATGGTAAACACAGGCCTGTGACAATGCCTAAACCACCTTAGCACTAATTGTCCTCCTCTGTCTGAAAGTTACCCACACACATAGATTGTAAGCTGTACAGGCTGTGGAAACTTTTCCTCATTTGTTAACAGTTGACACTAAGGGGGTTATTTATCAAAGTCCGAATTTATCTCAATATTTTCTGCTACAAACTCCGATCAAATCCGCTTGGGTTATTTACGCTTATTTATTATTAAATTTTCCCGATAATTTGCTTTGTGGGAAAAATCCGGTTTTCACCAATTTTTCGAATTTTTTTCATCTGATTTTCAAAATTTTTCCGTAATTTTCAACCGAAAACTTCGGGGTATTGCCCGAAACCCAGCACACATCAAAAAATCATTGGGACAAATCATTGACTTATATGCAACCTCAACAGGTCTGAGATGCCAGATTTTCAGATAAAGACTTTTCTATCATCTGGGTTTAATAAATTCTGAAAAAAATTGTGATTTTTTAAAAGTCTGATTGTATATTAAAAAATTACAAATTTGTCGTAATTTTTGCATTCGGAGTTTAGTAAATAACCCCCTAGGGGAACATTTATCAAATATCCTGACTAGTCATGACTTAGAATTATGTTGTGACTTTGTGTATACATAATTTTTTTCAAACATTTCCAAGCAAGTGATAAACAGAGAGTGGGGCAAATTGTGCAATGAAAAAAGTGTTTAGAACTTGCCGGAATGTTGAAAATACATTTCTTATTGCCCTCTATGGCATGACCATATCAATAAGGAGGCAAATCAGGCAGAGAAAGAAGAATTCATTATTTAAACAGTATACAGTGGGGAATATCATTGCTGGTTATAGGGACATTCTGGATAACAAGTTTTGAGGAAACAGATTCCAAGCTGTTAAGTATTTCCGTTAAAATAAAAAATATCCGACTTTATTTTACCACTTATGTGACATACAGAATATTCACAAAATATAAATCCATTGTGCAAATAACTTGTCACAGTCCTGAAGCCAAGGTGTAATTGATTATGGCACTGGATGCACCAGAGGATATAACAGTGTCTTGATTCACAGATAAGAGTACATTTGTTATAATAATACTACTAATAACACATCACCATGGCAATACAAAGACAACCGAGTAGTAATATCTATGTAAAACATTGCTGGCAGCAAAGCAATGAAAGACAAGGATGGAATGTTGATCTGTGACTCATGTCTGTCATAATCCTTTTCTATTTGGATTTACCCAAACCTCAGTATTTCACCTCAATAACCATCTGTTTTGTTATATGAAATGGCCTTCACCTTGGCTTTTACAGCTGTCTCTTGATACCAGAGGCCCATACCTGATTCACTGCAGACCGTATACAGTTATGCTTTAATTCATAGTGGTCTTAAATGGGTTGTTCACCTTTGATGCAGAGAGTGATATGCAATTGGTTTCCATTTTTTTATCTGTGGTTTATTTAGCTATTTATTTCAGCAGCTCTCCAGTTTGTGATTTCAGCAACCTGGCTGCTAGGTTCCAAATTACCCTAGCATCCATGCATTGATTTGGATATGAGACTGGAATATGAATTGGGGAGGGGGTCTGAATAGGAATATGAGAAATAAAAAGTAGCAATAACAATAAATGTGTAGCCTTACAAAATATTTGTTTTCTAGATGTGGTCAGTGACCCAAGTTTAAAATCTGGAAAGAGTGAAAGACGAAGGCAAATAATTCAAAAACTATAAAAAAAATAAACAATGACCAATTGAAAAGTTGCTTATAATGAGCCATTCTATAACATACTAAAAGTTGATTTAAAAGTGAACCACACATTGAAGTGTTGGATACTGATGTGTAAAATATGACCAATATATAATTGCATATATATTTTAAGGTTTAGAGTACAGAGTCAAACTCCTTTCACGTATGATGAGCTAGGATGATGCTAGTTATGGGGAATTGATGGATGAATTCATGGAGAAAACGATTAAACCGTGCCAGGCTTCCCAGTCGTATACTTATATAACCCCTTTTTGGCCACCCCCCTGTGCCAAAGGTTATACATCACACCATTTCTTACCAATTGCAGGTCCTGAGTCCCCTTTGCTAGGTAAAAGGGTACTGGGAAAACTCTTCTTTGGCAGTGCCTCCACCTAATGGGATCCGGGAATACACCTGCGGGTGGCCCCATTAGGAAAAACATTCAATACACACACTTGCTTTATAAAAATATCAACTTTATACAAAGAAGTGCAGATTAAAGGGTAAGTAAACTGTAAAAGTACAAATATGCATTCAACTAGCATGACCCACTACCCTGGTGAACCTATGCCAGTCCTATCCTGGTAATTCCCTACCAGGCAAAGTCCCGCACTACTCCATTGGAAGAATCAGAGTCTCACTCCCTTATCCCCAATGAATACAAATGGTCCAGGTAGCGCTACTTTCCCAAGTATCTTTCCCTCCGGACTAGGTACTTGCATCTACAAACAGCCTGTGTCACAAACGGAAACCATTCTGGATCCTCTCTTTTTCTACCCTCCCCTGGGCACACCTTACCCTGGGGATTCATCCAGAGCTGGAGCAGGCATCCCCGGCGATGAATCCATTCCATGAAGCACATGCAGCTTGCTTGATCCTCCAGACATAGCTCCCAGCACTATAGTGCGAGCACACTGTTGCTGAATCCGTAGCTGAACTTTAGCTCCGAGAACTGCATATAGCGCGGGCATTTCCACATCCAGTTTGGAAAATCCGGAGATTCAGCCCCTCCTGGCCGAGCTCCCAGGCATAGGGTCACCTACCCCAGCCTCAGAGGCCTCCTACCTCTACATCTTGGCTGCTGAATTCACTCTCTCCTCCAAGAAGTAACAAGCAGTAAGATAGCAAAAATCTGTAACCCTGGGTCTGAGCACATGGCATCTCATTTTATAATGGTGCAGCAGTGACACCTTGTGGGATACTCCAGTATCTGGCATGCTGCACCAGCACAAGGGCTCTGGCCCCTTGTCCAGTCCCTGGGAAACCCTGTAGCTAAATCTGCACAGGGATTTCCAGCCATGTGGATAGAAACAGAGGGGAATTAACCCTACAGGTCCCTACACTTACTTTTTCAGGAGTCCACTCTCAATCAAGGGAAGAAGCAGTGAATGTAAATACTGATATGACTCTACAGAACCTGGAGACAATTCTGCCTCTGTGTTGCTATTTGGGATGGGTCAGAATTAAATGCAGTTTCCCCCATGTTGCTGTCTTCATCCTGCTACTTACTGTGTCATTGGAGGTTAAAACACCAGAGAAAACATCATCAGTAGGTTAAAAGTAATAATTAAAGGTTGGGGAATTACAGCAAAAGAAAATAAATATCAATTCAGATAATTTGTTGGTGTAGTGACCTTGCAATACTTTTCAACTAATACTATAAAGGGCATATTTATCAAGGGTCGAATTTCGAATTTGAAAAACGTAGAAATAAGAATTCAAAAAGACCAACCGAAATTAAGTCAAAGTTTTTTTTGGCGGATTAGGTCCTTTGTCGATCAAATAGGTCTGTATTCGGCTGAATTCTAATTCTACGAATCGAAGTAATAGCGCAATTGATCGAATTCGAACTAAAGTTTTTCCCAAAAAAAACTTAGATGGCGAATGATTGAAGTCGAATTTTTAAAGAGAAAGTACATGATAAATTCCAATATTCTAATTTTCTATTTTTTTTTAAAATTCAAATCGAATTTGGACTATTCCCTAGTCGAAGTACACAAAAAAAAAGTTGCTCGAAATTCGAATTTTTCGGAATTCGAATATTCAAGTCCGACCATTGATAAATTTGCCCCTAAGTGTATATTTTATTGAAGAATACATGCAGTATTTCCTGAGTGACTTCTGCACAAAATGGGAGATGTGTGGCACAGAATGCACTGTATGCACATGGCCCTGTAATTTAAACCCATGCAGCAAAAGCTTTATTCGGGAAGGATTCGGTCTTGGCCACTCCATAACGTCAATCTTGTTGGTCTGGAACCAAGATGTTGCTCATTTCCTGGTGTGTTTGGGGTCATTGTCTTGTTGAAACTCCGATTTCAAGTGCATTTGCTCTTGGGCGTAAGGCAACATGACCTCTTCAAGTATTTTGATGTATTGAAACTGATCCATGATCCCTGGTATGTGATAAATAGGCCCAACACAATAGTATGAGAAACATCCCCATATCATGATGCTTGTGCCACCATGTTTCACACTGTACTGTGGCTTGAATTCAGTGTTTGGGGGTCGTCTGACAAACTGTCTGAGGCCCCCAGACCCAAGAAGAACAATCTTTCCACAAAATGTTGCGCGATTTCTCTTCAGAATATAAAAAAGGGGGGTTGTTGGTGCACTATGGTGGCTAGTGATGGGCGAATTTATTCGCCAGGCGCGAACTCGCGGGGATTTTGCGCGATTCGCCGCCAGCGAATAAATTCGCGAAACGCCCGCAAAAATTTGGCGAAAAAAATCGCCGGCGTCAAAAATGTTTTTTTTCGCGCGAAATTCGCAAATTTTTCGGCGAAACTACGCAAATTCGTCCATCACTAATGGTGGCTTATCAACTCATGATCATAACTTTGTATCTAAAAACCCTCTTCAGCACGTCTTTTTTTCAACAGTGGGCCTTTGTGGGGGCTTCTTGCTGATAGCTTGGCTTCACATAGGAGTCTTCTAATTGTAACAGTATCACAGGTAACTTTATACCTTCTTTGATCTTCCTGGAGCTGATCATTGACCGAGTCTTTGCCATTTTGGTTATTTACCTTTATATATATGAATGGTAGTTTTTCCTTTTCTTCCACGTCTTTCAGGTTTTGGTTGCCCATTTAAAACATTTGAGATCAGTGGCTTAACTAGAGACCCCCTGCAAAGAACTCTTCAGAGAGACCCAGCGCACTCCGATCCCCATCCTCCCGTCCACTTCCCGACTGCGGTGTCTGCTTCCTCTATAGTTATGCCACTGTTTGAGATCATTTTAGCTGAGCAGCCTATCATTTCCAGCACTTCTTTATATGTTTGCCCTCTCCAATCAACTTTTTCATCAAAGCACTCCATTTTCAGAGAGAAATGCACTATAACCAGCATGCACAATATTTGCTCCTTCCTTCCTTAAATAAGGGCCGTAATTGTCACCTGTTTTTTCACAGAATGAATGACCTCACTAACTCCACACAGGTATTATTTGGAACAAGCCTCAATTAATGATTCAGAATCAGCAGCCTTCATGTCATGACTGTTGGGTCTGTTGGTTTTCTATTACTCTACTACACCTACTAGTAAATTATTTGCCATGTAGAATATAATTTCTACCAAAAACATTGAATGATCAGGTTAGTGATGACTGACTGCTATTATCATGAACACAACTGTGCGTGCATTTGCATACTTCTTTGTTATGTGATGAAAAGTCACATGATTTTTAGGATTTAGATTGGCCAAGCACTCTTATTCAGCCAAATCAGAATCCTAACTGAATCCTGAACCAAATCCGGCCAAATCCAAGTGCCTTGGAAGACCTATAATTGCTCCTGTTATATATAAGCAAAAACAGGTGCTATTTGAGTCCTTGGTGGGCCCTGAGCAAATAAGGTGTCAGCATAATGTACATTCCGTAAACTTCATATATGCCTGTAAGTTCAATGAAATATTGCCAATGAGCTCTCCACTAACTACAGACATGCCGGTATGATCAGTGGATAGACTGAAAGCAATACTTACACTCACACCAAGCTCCCATGTTGCTCGTCTTTCTCTCCCCCTCTGTCTGTCTTGCTTAAACACCTGTAAAAAAAATCCAAGTGGAACACATGCACAGAACTATGGGATCCACTATACATGGCGGGTGCAGTGGTGCACCTTTGTAATGCATTCAGCAGATTGGGAATTGTATCCCTCGTTCATTGTAGTCTTTACCCCACCTGTGTTTGTGACTATGCCTTTATACAGAGCAACATCTGCTCTAACCATTCTGACCTCCAATGCCATATTTATTAGAGGAATTTTTCACAGCACATTAAAGGGTTGCTAAAGGCCCACTTACGACATAATCACCTAACAGGAACATTGTGTTTTGATCTCTTAATAAAAGTAATTTGTCTTCTTTAGAAATTCCTCTCAGTTGCTTTTTATAAAGAAAGAACTCATTTTAGTAATAATAGATAAGTACATTTAGCTGTGGATTAATATCCTCTTGTTGTCATAACTACCTCTGTATACAGTAGGGTGGCTTTACGTATCAGGTCATTATTCATTCAGTTAGATGAGCCAAATGGAGAAGCCATGAGTGAGAAGTTGTCTTTCCGTCCTACAGAACTCCTTCACTTCATGGCTTTGAGGGCGTTCATTTATGCACAGCATCAACTATTTCCTTTCCACCACTGCATCACAATGGGGTTGTGGTCTTGACTTCAACTTGTCCATTCTAAAAAACATTATTAACCATTTACTTGCATATTTGTGCTGTTTTGATAATTTATGACGATCCCTAAGCTTAACCTCCCAACTGAAGCCCAGACCACTCTGAGCATGTGCGTAGTCTTGGAAAAATGTTTAACAAAGTTACAAGATGACAGTCCCCTGCGGCCAACTTTGAAAGCATAAAGCTTCTGGTGCAGTAAGTTCATGTTTATATTTAGTGTACAAAATATAGCATTTCCAGCTTTATTCTATTTTAGATTTTAGTTCCCCTTTAATTAGGGCCTATTGGGAGCCCCCTATACTTCGTGAGCCCCCTGCAGCTTCGTCTGTAGTTACACCCCTGTCTCACTGCCCATATTTAAGACAGTGGTTTATATATTTTCCTTTATTTTAGCTTATGTATGAATAAATACACCAAACTCTCAGTGCTGCTTTCCCCGATCATTTCGTTCTTTCTTTGCCTTTGATTATTCTTTGTGATTTTCTGATCAATAAAACTAATTTCCGCACATTGGGCTAAATGGTGATCAGTGTCTCCTCCTGTGCAGCAATCACTATCAAGTGGACTTGGGAAAAGGACAAAAAAACCATGACGTCTGTAACCACTTAATGATACAAATAAGGGCTATCAGGTATTTGCTTTATACGAGATTGTCTTTTCTTTTATATCTTCATTGTGCTGTTAATGTCACGTCCAGTTACAGCAGTGGTCCCCCCTTCCCAAGACAAGTACGCATGCACATACAAGCGCAGCAACAGGACTGCACTGGATGTAGAGTATAATGCAGACATTCCAGCAGTGAGGCTTTCATGAAACAGATGGATCTTTACTCCAGTAACCCTCCTTGCTCCAGTTTCACTTTACTTACTCCCTTTCTGTGAATAACCCCAATATCTGAACTGGTTTGATTATGCCCCTCTTTAGGTCCAAACAAGGTTATACAGTTGTGTTGAGAATAATAGCAGTCAGACAACACTAACCTGATCAATCACTGTTTTTGGTAGAAATGATATTTCTACATGGTAAATAATTTACTACTAGGTGTAGTAGAGGAAAATCAACAGACCCAAAAGTCATGACATGCTGCTGATTCTGTGTAATTGAATCATTAATTGAGACTTGTTCCAAATAATAGCAATGTTCAAAATAATAATAGCTTGTTCCAAATAATAGCAGTGTGGAGTTCAATTAGTGAGCTCATTCATTCTGTGAAAAAACAGTCGTCAATAGCGGCCCTTATTTAAGGAAGGAAGGAGAAAATGTTGTGCATGCTGGTTATAGTGCATTTCTCTCATTTCAGACATTGTTCAGAAGAACCGAAATCTCAAAATGGAGCAGGCACTCAAGGGCAAAAACTTCCACCAGGCAGATGTTCAAATGTGAAAAAGTTTATTGTGTCAAACAGCCTGACGCGTTTCGTGTTCCAAACACTTAATCAGAAGAACAGCGTACTTTCATTAAAAAGTTGATTGGAGAGGGGAAAACAGATACAGAAGTGCAGAAAATGATAGACTGCTCAGCTAAAATGATCTCAAATGCTTTAAAAAGGCAACTAAAACTTGAAATGCATTTAAGGGAACAGAAAATTACCAAATGGATCAAAGAATAGCTACCATGGTAAAGACTCAGCCAATGATTAGTTTTCTGAAAAAAGGCAAGAAATGCAGAAGAATTGTGGAATGTAACAGGTGCCTGGTGGACTCCATCAACACAGATGTGCAGCAGTTTCCAGGGGTGGCAAAAAGAGCCGAATTTTGAACCGGAAATTTACTAGTGCGAGAATGAAATCCGGATTTGCTACTGAACAATGTTGGTGTATCTGACTTTCAACCATTATTTTTTTCCTTTTCTGAGCTTCTTGGTGAACTTGCTTCAGAATTACCTCTAATTATTGGATTACTTGGCCAAGCCATTGCTGCGACCCACTAATGGGAATCAAGAGCATGTGCCGAAGCTAGTGTGCATTTTGACCACGCAGTGATCATAGTCTTTATTGTGTAGGATATTCTTTTATCCTTTGTTATTTCTATTACATATGTACTTTAAAGAAAATGGTTAATCCCATTAGCCGTCGCCACTGTGTCCCGTTTCCAATAACAGTAACTTATAAATGTAGCACCGCAATGTGCCCTCAACAAGAAATATTGTGGAACAAAGTAGCACCAAATGATAATGTACTTTCTCCACACATCCCATAATGTATCTAACAAGTAACTATTACTAGGTTTTCTCTTTACTGCCGTTATCAACAAAGGAAGTCACTGGTACCCACGGAGCCCAAAAGAGTGCAGAAGTTCTTCAACTGGGAGGTGCTGCACTCCCTGAGAAAGAACCCCAGGACATTTTTTTATAGAAAGGTGCACAGGCCTGGAGCAGGAGGGTAGTATTTTGGCTGTGTCCACTCCCAACTACACATTGCCAAGCAGATTCCCAACTTAACCTGGGCAAGTAGACTATTGTGTGAGTGTTCTGATAGGATAGGGCCCATTCCTTGGACCCAAACCATAGGTTACTAATCTGTGCAAATTAATACAAAATCATTTCTTTTAAATCATTTATTGCATAAGAATACTTTAGTAGAAACTAGGGACCTGTCTGGTTTTTAAACCATTTTTTCATACACCTCAAACTTATACTGAACCCCATTTTCTTCTTGAAGTTCTCGTGATATTCCATGGTATCTGGAAAGAAAATACAACTTGAATACTTATAAGGTGGTTTAATAATGTATCCCCATTGTGAAATATAACAAGTTACAGAGGTTATCTATGTATATGTAAAGCATGGCTTACATAGTTCAAGAGTTTTATACAGCTTATGAAACAGTTGTGTTCAGAATAATAGCAGTCAGACATCACTTACCTGATCAATCACTGTTTTTGGCAGAAATTATATTTCTACATGGCAAATCATTTACTAGTAGGTGTAGTGGAGTAATAGAAAATCAACAGTTATGACATGTATGCTGCTGATTCTGTGTAATTTTGTGTAATTCAGGTTTGTTCCAAAAAAAAAAAAGCAGTGTTCAAAATAATAGCTTGCTCCAAATAATCTCAGTGAGCATCATTCCAGACATTGTTCAGAACAGCAGAATTTTTGGTGATCGTGTGCCCTCTTGTGGTGCATGAGTTCATTATATTGCAACATATATTCACTATGCGCCAAAGCGCCTAACGCTAGCGTCAATTCGCTATCGTTGGGAATTTTCGTTACTTTGCAAATTCACTAACGGACGCTGGCGTAATTCACTAGTATAACTTTGCACCCTTACGCCTGGCGGATTTGCGCAACGGACATAACTACGCAAATTCACTAACGCGTGCATTGTTCTGAACGCTACCTTTTACGCCAGACTTCCTTCGCCACCTCAGACCAGGCGAAGGGCAATAGAGTAGATAGGGATTTCTTCAAAAAAAGTTAAAAATTTTTCTAAGTCCCAAAAAACGCTGGCGTTTTTTCTATATTATGGGTGATAGGCTGAAAAAGATCGAAAAAATTTTTGGGACTCCCCTCCTTCCCCCCTACATTTCCTAAGTCATGGCAACTTAACTTTACAGTGGGCACATGTGTAGGGCAAAATAAAAATTTTATTTGATGTTTTGAAGGTTTCCCAGGCATTTGTAGTGCTGCTACATATTCCTCGTATGCAAATTAACCATCGCTAGCGATCAACGCTAGTGCAACTTCGCAACCTTACGCTACCCCTGAGCGCAACTTCGGATTTTAGTGAATTTGTGGAGCGCTGGCAAAACTACGCCTGGTGTAGTGCGGCAAAGTTACGCCTGGCGCAACTACGAATCTTAGTGAATGTCCCACATAGAATTGCAGTAAGTAAAAAAAATTCCTATATTTAATTTGAAAATAGGAATTAGATTATATTAATTCAATAGGTTAATAATTAAAAATTATTCCCAGTCAAATTTTTAACTCCTCCATCTCATAGTTTTCACCTAGCCTCTGAACGATAAGGGGACACTGTACTAAACAACTTTACTTTGCATGTAAAACAAGAATCTGAGGGATGCTGTGTTACTTAGTAAAAGTGATTACACATTACCTGTGATTTGACCACTAATAGTGTGTTCTAAACAGCATGAAAACATTTTGTACTTACTTGAGCTCTTTGCTTAATACAATATTTATTCTTTCCTTCAAAGGTCTGTTCTTCTCTGGGATAGAAAATCACGGGGCAAATCCACTATTCGCCGCACTTTGCCACTCTTTGCCAGGCATAGTTTTGCCAGGGCTGCGCAAATTCACGAAGATCCGAAGTTGTGCACAGGTTACCGAATGGTTGCAAAGTTGCGCTGGTGATAATACGATAAGCAGTCCGAAGTTACGCTAGCGATGCCTAATTAGCATACGGCGTGCAGTTAACGTACAATGGACGTGTATGCTGCAGCAACTACATTACATCTACACAAGGCCAGGGAAACGTAATAAAATTTAATAGAAGTTTTATATTGCCCTACACATGAGCCCACTGTATAGTTTAGGTGCCAAATGTAATGGGGAAGTATGGTACCCCCAAAAAAAATTACGATCTTTTTCAACCTATCACCCAGTAAAAAACGCCAGCGTTTTTTGGGAAAAATTTTCAACTATTTTTGAAGAAACTCCTATCTACTCTATGGTACTTCGCCTGGTCTGAGCTGGTGAAGTCAAGTCTGGCACAAGAGTTAACATTCAGTAAAATCGGCAAGTCAGTGAATTAGCGTAGTTACATCCCTTCGCCAGAGCGCAACTTCGCCTGGCGTAAGGGTGCGAAGTACCACTAGAGTAGGTCTACTTCGCTAGCGAATTTACGCCAGGGGCCGTTAATAAATCGGCATAGTGGCAAAATGACATCACGCTGGCAAATTTTCGCTAGCGTTAGCCACTTGGCCCTTTATTAAATTTGCCCCCATGTTTTTCTGCCCATTATTACTACATTCTTCTTACCTGTGTGATGATACACCAGTCTTACAATTCAGTGCTGTAAGAACACCATCTACTGGAACATGCAGGTACTGCTCACTGACCAAACACCAGGTGATAAAGTGTCAAGCAAAAAAATCTGAGATACATTAAAGGGGTGGTTCACCTTTGAAGTAACTTTTAGTATGTTATAGAATGACCATTTCTAAGCAACTTTTGAATTGTTTTTCTTTATTTATTTTGTATAGTTTTAGTAGTTATTTGCCTTTTTTCCCCTACTTTTTTTTGCAGCTTTCAAATGGGCGTCGCTGACCCCTTCTAAAAAGCAAATTCTCTGTAAGGCTACCAATTTATTGTTATTGCTAATTTGTATTACTCGTCTTTCCATTCAGGCCTCTCCTATTCACATCCCAGTCTCTTATTCAAATCAATGCATGGTTGCTAGGGTAATTTGGACCCTAGCTACCAGACTGTTAAAATGCAAATGGAAGAGCTGCTGAATAAAAAGCTAAATGACTCAAAAACGACAAATAATAAAAAATGAAAACCAATTGCAAATTGTTTAAAAATATCACTCTCTACATCATACTAAAAGTTATCTCAAAGGTGAACAACCCCTTTCATGGACGAATGCAGAGCTAGGGGCACGAAAAGGCATTAATTGGAACCAGTCGCTTACTCATGAATAACCCCTTTAAGGTGGTTATTTATCAAATTCTGAAAAGTTCTCACTATTTTCTTAAAACTACTCAGACCAAATCCACACAGATCTCCCCACCTATTTATCAATGCATTTTTTTGTGCAGAAAAAGTCACGATAAAATCTTAAGAAAAATCCCAATCCTACGTTTTTTAGGCTTTTGATGTAGAAACCTATGGTTTTTTCGTAAAAATGCCAAAAGCTATGATTCTTTTGGAAACCCAGCACAACTCAGAAAATCTTTTTATTGTTAACGGGACATCTGCCATTGATCTTTACATGTTGTCAGCAGGTCTGAGTCTGAATACTATTTTCATTGAACTTTTAACACCATTAGGCCTTAATAAATCCCGAAAAATCTCTTTTTTTTTTCTCCGATAAAATTGTATTTTCCCCTTTAAAGGAATTGTTCAGTATAAAAATAAAAACTGGATAAATAGATAGGCTGTGCAAAATAAATGTTTCTAATATAGTTAGTTGCAAGAATGTAATGTATAAAGGCTGGAGTGACTGGATGTCTAACATAATAGCTAGAACACTACTTCCTGCTTTGCAGCTCTCTTGGTTTCCACTGATTGGTTACCAGACAGTAACCAATCAGAGACTTGAGGGTCATAACTGTTGCTTTTGAATCTGAGCTGAATGCTGAGGATCAATTGCAAACTCGCTGAACGAACAGTTATGTCCCATGTGGCTCCCCTTCAAGCGCTGACAAAGTTAGAGGGCTGAAAAGCAGGAAGTAGTAAAGTAAAAATGGGATTTTATTTTTTTTGCCTTTACATGCCCTTTAAATTAAAACATGAACCCTGCCTACCTTCAACTGTGGGTGTCATGGTGATCCGCTGGAAATGTTTGAATTCATTCCTGAAATGAAAATAATGATCAAGGCAAAGTTAAAGTGTTGTTCGCTTTTAAATTAACTGTTAGCAGGACGAGTGTGATATTCTGAGACGATTTGCAATTATTTTTCATTTTTAATTATTTGTGTTTTTTTGAATTATTTAGCAGCTCTCCAGTTTGCACTTTCAACAATCTGGTTAAATGGGTTTATTAAAAAGTGTCAACAGTTGTAACGTCATTTTTAAATGTATGTTTAGTCAAACTCAGTGTTTGTTTATCCCCTTTATGTTCTTTGGGTTGGACTATTGAAACAATGTAACAGAAGTCATGGCTCCTCTGGTTCATTTATTCAGATATAAGCTGGCCTGCAACATTGCTTCAGGAGTCAGAGCCAAGAGGGCAAATCATGTAAACTGGCAGACATATAACTGCAGCTAAATGTGCAAATAACACTAGGAGGCACATTTATCAAAGGACGAATTTCAAATTCTTGTGAGTTTTTAAAAAATTCAACATGAAGCGCACACTCTGCTATTTTCATTTTGCCAACTTGGATGCAACTGTGGTACGTGCAGTGCAATTGTGTCAAAAGTATCAATCACTAGCGACGGCCATGCTGCCAGAATTCTGGGCGAGAAAAGCTGATTTATGGGGAAAAAAATCAAAATTGTGCTGCACTTTTGGATGTATGTGTGCCCTTTTATAATGCACAGCACTTCCCCAAGAATTAATAGTACAAATAATGTAAATTCACTGGCAAGATATTCTTTACAAAGGTACAGTACTATATATATTGCCATGCTCTGGAGGATGCTAGGCAAGCCTTTGTAGCCTGCATACATTAAAGGAGAAGAAAAGTCGTCTACCACTTGGGGTGCCAAATGTTAGGCACCCCCAAGTGAATATTTACTTACCTGAAACCCCGGCCGTTGCTCCTATCAGCATAAAACTGCACTGGCCTGAGTGAAAAGCTAAAACGAAACTACAACGTCGGCTATTTCGTTCAACTGTGCATGCGTCTGCCCCCGGAAATTTGAAGAAAGAAGAAGCCAGAAGAGGATCGCTCCGTGGTGCTCACTGGACTGGTGCAGTTTTCTGCTGATAGGAGCACCGGGTCCGGGGTTTCAGGTAAGTAAATACATTCACTTGGGGGTGCCTAATATTTAGCACCCCCAAGTGGTTAACAAGTTTCCTTCTCCTTTAAGAATTGTATTTTATTTTATGTAGTTTGTCTAATCCAGAAAATCTCTTCAGTGTATAGTAGAGAGGGAAGAGAATCTTCTTAGATTGTAATTCAGTACTTACCCAGTAAGGGGCACTGCTGCATTTCATACAAAGTCGCTACCTTTTCTTTCTCATGCAGGTTGGAGTTGTAAAACAGATGGAGATTGCAGTGCTGAAGGCAGCCGGGGATACCAAAAGTTCTTTGTTTACCAGACAACTTACTGCATTGTACACACAAAGTCAATCTCCTTTAAATTTGAAACTTTAATTAAGTGTATAGGATATTTTTGTGGCAGTGTAGATTTCCTGCAACGTTGTTATACTCTTTTAGAATTTATTTTTGTTAACTGCTTGCGACCCTATGTTATATGTTTTCACAGTTAAAGTTGTGGCATCTGGAGTATCAGTACAATTTATACATATGAGTTCTGTCTGATTAAAACTACATTAGATTGGAGATAGAATACTTACTATTTTCCCACCTTTGCCCCCCTTTTAATGGTTCAAATAAAGGAATGGGTGCGGCTCACCAAAAGTCTTTGTTGGTTTAATTCCACGGGTTATCCTGTGTTCGATATCCCAAATCAATGTATCAATAATGCAGTTGGTTGTGGAACAAACCCAAGGCAGCAAGTTGACTGCAATACTCAAGGAAAGGAACATTTCCTTTACACTTGACAAAGGGCTCCGCCCGAAACATGTTGTGTAAGTCTACCTCCCAATAAAGAGTATTGCAGTCAACTTGCTGCCTTGGGTTTGTTCCACAACCAACTGCATTATTGACCCCCTTTTAATGGGCAATTATTCCCCCTGGTAATGGTTCCTAACTGGTTATTAAAGTAATTAATTTGTAAAGCACTTTATGTCTCATGGCAAAGCAAGATAAAATGGATAGGAGCTTTAAAAAAAAGACAAAGCTCTAGAAACGATTGTCAGTGTAGTCCTTGAAATGAATTGTTTTTTGATTGCAAATAACTTCCTTAACTTTTCTCAAATGTCAGCTCTTTGATAAATATAGATGACTTAGTGGAGGTCGGATCTATACTGGCTGATGTCCCAAACAGTTATCTTTTGTGTATCTTTGAAAATATCGATGGGACTAAAAATAAAAAGTGGTCAGATGCTGTCTTTGGTCAAGTGGTAAGTTTTGTCTCCCTTGTTTCCTTATTTAGTTGCTTCAGGTACAAAAAACAGATGTTTGGAAGGTGCTTCCAGATTTTTCTGAACTCTCCTTTTCTGCTGCACAAATATGAAACCTGATTTGAATGCACTAGTCCCCTGATACCCACTATATGTATCTAATACTATGCCTGTATAGACTTAAAATCCAGAGAACGGGGAGTTTAGCCCATTAAGCTCACATTTGCAAATCGTGCAGCTTGGAGATGTAGTATATGGTCAAGCTTCAAGCATTTTATGCTTTTAATTCATTGATCCATTTCTAAGACATGCAGATCTCTTGCAAAGGGTCTGATTGAATGGTGGGAGAGTTAGACAGCCATCAAGTGAACCAAATGGATCCTTCCTTTGCAGACCTCAGAGTGTCATTGTGCAAACACAGTGGGGCTCATTTATTAAAGCAGCGCAGCGCATAAGTGGACGCAAAAGGTTGTCTGCGCCATCACAAGCGTGATCGCTAATATATTTGCGTGATATTGCGCATAACACAGAGCTTTTGCGATGGTTTTGTTTATGCGCATTGCGCAAAAGATTGGGCATTTATGTCGCAAACGATGCCGTGGTTGTTAGGGGCGTGGCTGTGGGCGTGGCTACAATGCGCTTGCACTGCGGCCGTCGCAGATTTGCGTCTGTATATGTGCAAAACTGCACCCGGGCAACAGCACCACAATTTTTACGCCTGCCTCTTCGTGGCGTAATAGTAACGCTCTTCAAAATGCGCATTCCTGCCCAGCTGCGCTAGTATATTCAAGATGAACAACCCTTGTAAAGTGCATATTAACCACGCCTTCCACCCAACATGTTTATATTGACCAAGGTTCCTTTAAGGGTATCAGGTAGGCTAAACACCTTTGCAACCAAACAAATATTAGCACAGAAACAAATGCAGATGCGTCTAAGTGAACGCAATATGCGCAATATGTGACGCAACTAATTAAAGCAGCGCATTCATACATGAGCACAACTAATCCTTACCTTTGCGGTATCTTCCTGTGCGCACAATTTATTATAAGCACTGCGACAGCTGATACGCAGTTTCACACGTCGCACCTGTCTTGTGTCTACATTAGCGCACAAATCGCACTGTTAAGGTATCGTGCGCTACATTATTAAATACTCGCATGCGCTGGGCAAATGTCTGGCCACTGCGCTCTTTTTAGCGCTGCGCTGCGTTAATAAATGAGCCCCAGTGTATAGCTCTTACGCTTGGATCAATGAATTTGATGCTGGGAAAACGAAGAAAATAAAGGAGATGGGTGAAAGAGATAAGAGTGGTTAAGAGAAATATTAACGTTAAGTTAAGGGTAATAATAAAGTGAAGAGAAAGAACAAAGAAAATATCAGATAAAGAAATATAGAAATGTAACAGGTAGCACCCAGACATCTCTGGGATCCAAGTGAAACATAAACATCAAAGAATAGCAGCATACGCAGATGATCTCTTCTTTTTTGTATCAAATCCCCTGATCTCCATACCCAACTTAAATGGTTTTTTAGATGCCTATGGAAAGGTGAGCAACTTCAACATTAACTACAACAAGTCTCTGACTCTCAGGGGCAAATTTACTAAAGGGCGAAGTGACTAACGCAGGCGAAAAAATCGCCAGCGTGACATCATTTCGGTACTTCGCCAATTTACTAACGGTCGCAGGCATAACTTCGCTACTGAAGGAGATAGACTCTAACGCTAGTGCAACTTCGTTTCGCTTGCCGCAGTAACTCTAGCGCAACTTCGCCAGCATTCTTCGCCCTGGACACAACTTCGGATTTTAGTGAATTAGCGTTGTCCTGGCGAATCTATGCCTGGCGAAGTGTTGCTCTGTGAGGTTAGTGAATTTGCCCCTTAATGTTTCCATCCCAGCACATAGGGTACACATAATCACAAAGAATTATAGAGATTTACAAAATTGAGACAAGACCTGGTGTTCTGGGCTAAACAACCCATATCATGGCTAGGGAGAATTAATGTAGTGAAAATGAATGTGATAAATATTTATATACAATATTTTTTGGATTTGCTCTAACCCTGCAGCCAATAATTTTAATACAATGCGGTAACACACAAAAATACTCCTTAAAATCGCTCACCCTTTATCTGGGTGGGTCCCGGTGCAAATGCCGCGGATCAGTCGCTTAAATCGTTACTCTCATAGGCATTCAAGTCAGGTTACTCTCCGCTCCAGGACTCTGGCTCGGGTGCGACGCCCGAACCCGTAGCTTAGGGAGGTCTAGCTGACAATCACTTCAAAACTGCTGCGTGCACTTTCACAAACCTGAAGTCAGCGGTGGATTAAAAAGTAACTTTATTTCCCCAACATTTCTCCTCCGGAGGAGAAATGTTGGGGAAATAAAGTCACTTTTTAATCCACCGCTGACCTCTGGTTTGTGAAAGTACACGCAGCACTTTTGAAGTGATTGTTGGCTAAAATGAATGTGATGCCACGGTTATTATACCTATTCCAATGCCTCCCGTGCCTTTCCCAGCTACATACCTAAAGCAATTTCAGGCAACCATCACAAAATTCACGATAATTCAGGATAATCCACGCCTCACACCCGTTATTAAATGATACATTAGAGATCTGGGATTCACTGAAAACACTCACGAAATTTACAACCTCTCCGTCACCTCTCACCCCAATAACCAATAACCCAGCATTCCCTCCCGCCTTACAACCAAACACATATAGAGAATGGCTGGTAGATGGACATCTCCAATTTTTATATCTACAAAAGGATTACCAACTAGCTAGCTTGGAGTCGCTGAGACGAGCTAGACCATCTAACACATTATCTGATTTTCAATACCATCAGATCAAACACTTCTATGCCTATCTAGGTGGCAGCACGCACATGGGTAGAGAATTAACACCCTTTGAGGCACTATGCAGAAAGGCGACCACCCCAAAACACACTATCTCAGCCCTATACAGATTACAAGCCCCCCAAGCAACAGAAAGCTATTAAATTTTGTCAAATCATGGGAAAGAGACTAGGCCTTAGACCTCACAGAAGAAACCATCGAGAAGGGCATAAAAGCATTACTTTTCAGCTCCAGATGCTGCAAAATTTAAGAGCTGAATTACAAGCTTCTCACCAGGTGGTACTACACGCACCAAAAACTGAAACAGATATATCCAAATGCAAGCAATATATGCTGGAGATGCACAACAGGAATTGGCACCATTTTCTGGGAATGCACACTGCTTAGGCCATATTGGGACCAAATACTAAGCTCTTACTCACAAATACTGGGACGGAGAGTGTCAGACACACCTGCCCATGTTTTGCTCTTTTTAGAAACAGATACTGAAGAGGAGATTTCTGACTCCATTTTAGAAAGGCTTTTACTAAATGCCATCCCAAGCAAATGGAAAAGATCACTATCCCCATCTCTAACCGAATAGCTTAAAAAAATCAATGAAATAGTAAAATTTGAGGAACTCTCAGCAGGAATGGAGAAACAAAGACAGAACTTCAGAGACACTTGGCTTTGCTGGTTTTTATTCAAGGAGACAGATACATATAAACAAAATAATGGCACATGATATATAGATAACAGGCTGTAGATCCCACAGGGACTTTTAATATGCCACACATAGACCAGTCAGACAGACTAATCAATTCAGGGAAGGGACATTCCAAACATACACACGGGAAGGCATCATTTGCTGAGGTCTAATATGAAACACCCATATGAATGTGAATTTAGTAGGCAATAGCCTTATTCTATGTTGATTTGCTATCTGGCTAAATGTACCTGTGAATACTTGAGCCAATGATCCTGTATAATGTTGAAGTGTAACATCATTCACGAATACCTGAGATATGTGTGACGACTCTTTTCTCCCCCCCCCTTTTTTTCCTTTCTTTACCCCATCCATGTTTCCTTTCTTTACCCCATCCATGTTTGCTGATAAAAACTGCCACTAAAAACAATTGAAAGAAATGTAACAGGTGGATGGGTCAGGGTCTTCCTAAACCTTCCCTAGGGTTACTATCCACTGGTTTCGGTACCCAGCAAGTGGTCCAACTCCCAGCAACTCCCAGTAGGCACAATATAATTAGACTCTTTATCCTCAGGTGGGGCCCTCGCTTATTGTATGGAGGAAGGGATAACCACTTGGTATAAGCACACACAGTATTCTCTCTTGATCAAATAAATGTTGGTGGTACTTTAAAACAGCAGAACATTTATTGAACTGATGGTACATGTCTCAAGAGTCACATATTCAAAATGTATGCTCAGATGCAGGGGTGGGCCGCCAACGAGGCGAGTGGAGAAACTTGCCTCAGGCGGCAACGCCGGAGAGGTTTCCAGGGGCAGCAAAAAGAAAAACCTTTACCCTTTTATAAAATATAATAGTGACATCTTCTGGCCAGTCACTCAACTGCCAGCAGAATATTTTTACATAGGACAAAGGAAGCCGCTTCCCTTGTGTAAGTGAGGACCCAATCTAGTTGTCTAAATTATGCCCAGGGTAACAAAGGACCTAAAGGTTAGCAAAACCTTTACCCTCCTACAGAAAGAACAGACGAAAACAAGGAAATAAAGAAAGCCTGCATTACAGTTCAGGATCCCATTTATAGTAACATTATAATCCCCTATATTAACTTTAAATGTTTGGGTACTTGCTGTGGGAATGGTTATAGCAAAATGTTTTTTTTAAAAAAGGGGCTTCTGGTAATATGAGATTTCACTTTCTGGTCATATTTGGGTACCACTGACCTAAGCCACGTCAGTGCATTCATCTCTACTGCTAATATCATGGAGCAACAATAAACCTAAAAAGTCCACCAGCTGAACATTAAGGGGAATATATATCAAGGGTTGAATTGAAAATTAGAAATTTCTAATATTTTAATGGTCAAAACTGTCAAATTTGACTACTTCGACCTTCGACTATGACTTCGAATCGAACGATTCTAACTAAAAATCGAAGTAGGTGGTCAAAGTTTTTTTAAAGAGACAGTACTTCGACTATCAAATAGCCAAATGATTTTTAGTTCGAATCGTTCGATTCAAAGTCATAGTCGAAAGTCGAAGTAGCCAATTCGATGGCCAAAAAAATACTTCGAAATTCGATGTATTTTTTATTCTAATCCTTCACTCGAGCTAAGTTAATTTGCCCCCCAATGTAAACATGAACTTAATACACCACAAGCCAAATCAAACAAATAATTTATGCTTTCAAAGTCGGCTACAGGGGGTCACCTTCTTGTAACTTTGTTAAACATCTTTGCAAGACTAAGACTGTGCACATGCTCAGTGTGGTCTGGGCTGCTTAGGGATCATCATAAAAAAAGCTGCTTGAGTTCTGCATGGCTGGGAAGTAAGGTGGGGGCTCCCCCTGCTGTTCATAAGTATGATTGTTTCCCTGCTCAGCAGTTAGGGACCGTCTGACAATTCCTATCCACAGCAGTAAATGAAGTGAGAATTTCACTGCATACAGTCAGGTTTCTTATAAAAAACTGTACACATTTTTTAATTAAAGTATAATGGAGATAGGTTTCTTTTTCATTAAAGAAAGTAAAAATGTTATTTTATTTTACATACCCTTTAACAGTTATACTTATGTTTGTTTGTTTGGTAAACACAACAACCTAGATAGCTACATGCCATCTAATGTAGCCAATCTGCACATCATAATGTTTAATGCAAACTTCCACTTGAAATTCTGTTGTGGCTGACTTCTGTACAAGTTTCCCTTGGGATGGAATGCTGGGCATCTGCATTTTAACATCCATCTGTTAAACAGTCAATCCCAGGAGCAACTTTAATTTACATATGGAATATTACATTGTTCATTCAAGCAAAGATTCAGCATTTAATGGGTCTCTATTTAAGCATGGAGTGAAGCTAAATGAAATATTTGGCCCCCTGCATTGTGTTCAATAATTTTATAATTTTTTGTTTCTTTTTGATTCTTTTATTTCTTTTTCATTAAGCCATGGGATTGCAGTACTTTTGTTTTGGTTTTATACTAGCACAAACGCTATTATTACAGTTTGTGGATGTGCAAATATTTTTGCAGTCTTTATATACATAGATGTAAAGTATAGGTAAGCAACAAATGCAGGATTTGGTTTAGGATTTGGCCAGGATTCAGCCTTTTACAGCAGGATTCAGATTTGGCGGAATCCATCATGCCTGTATTGAAGTGCCTGGCTGAGCTGAATCCAGATTCTTAAAACCACGTGACATTTCATCACAAGAACAAGGAAATTGAAAACTGTTTTCTTCCTGTACACTGTGTGCATGGCCCTTCTTTGCTGAATTTGGTTTGGAATTTGGCTGCACCCCTCATGAAAGCTCCGAAATTTGTCTGAATCCCAAAATGGTGGGTTCGGTTCATCTCTAATTATTTGACCTTCATTCCAACAGTATACAAAAATAAAATAGTTGAATAAAAAAAAAAGAAGAAAAATTGACTTTGCAATAATTTATTCAACAAAAAATAGCATGCCATTTACTGTGGAAAAAGTAAGTACTCCCATGGCTGGTATTGCGCCCTATGGCATGAACAATCTCAAGCTGTCACTGGCATCGACTGGGAGAATATTTTTCACCTCTTCAAGCAAAATTGTTTCAGCTGTGTGAGGGGTTTCTTGCATGCACAACCAGTTTTAAATACCCATGCATTATCGCAATGGAATTTAGATCTGGGATTTTTATGCAAGCCATCAGGGCCGCTCCTGCTATAAGGAAAGGTGAGAACCTTTTATTATTGAAGGAGAAAGAAAGCTACCAAGGCATTTTATTGCCAATAGATTAGCTGAAATTGTGCAAGCTAGAATGCTATATTTATTCTGTAGAGTGTTTTACCATACCTGATTGGACACCTCTAGAAGCTCTCTGTTTGTTTAGGATAGCAGCTGCAGTATTAGCTTGGTGTGATATCACTTCCTGCCTGAGTCTCTCCCTGCTCACTTATAGCTCTGAGCTCAGATTACAGCAGAGAAGGGAGGGGGGGAGAGGAGCAAACTGAGCGTGCTCATGCCCGGGGCAAGTAGGATCAAGATGAAGGCAGGAAGTCTAATACAGAAGCCCATGAGTACACAATAGAAGGGAATAAATGCAGTGTTTCTTTTGACAGAGGACTCAGAGCAGCACTACTTTGAGGGTTTACTGGTACTGTATATTTAGGTGGACCTTTCTGATAAGGCTTACTTAGTTTTAACCTTTCCTTCTCCTTTAAAAAGAAGATGGAAATCATTTATTTTTTAATTATTTGATTATAATGGACTATATGTAAGATGACCTTCCTGTAATTCAGAGCTTTATGGATAGCGAGTTTCTAGATAAGTCCCATGCCTGTGATTGTTATTATATTAAGATTAATATTTAAGGTGTGTGGCTGAATCCACAAATTATCATGTGAAAATCCCGTTGGGCACTACAATCACAATACAGAAGAAGGCCAAATACCTTTGTTTACTTTTCTATAGAAAGTACTCTTTTAGACGCATTTTCTGCAGAGCTGCAGTTAAAGCATATGAGACTCTTTTCCTGGGAATTAATTGAGTAACAACTGATCAGCAAATGGAGCGTTCTTGCACAAACGTAATTATAACTGTTTCTCATATTCTGTAAATTCACTTCAGAAACAATTACAGGCCCCTGATTAATGAAGTTTCGATTGTGTGCTTCATTTGCATGAAATGCTCAGGAAAATTATGTATTTTTTTCCAGAACAACCTAACATTTTTTTAATCTCTCTGAATGTTTGTGTAATTCCATTTCTGTTATAAGATATATACATCGTACATACATAGTAAGAGAGCTTGAAAAAAGATACAAGTTCATCAAGTTCACCCTATTCGTGTAAGTGAAATCTGTCTAACTAGTAGTTGATTCAGGGGAAGGAGAATGTTTCATTAATTTCAGTAACGTGGTATTTTCTCACTTTCTAAAGGGCATCCAGTCCTATCAGGGCTGTTCCTGCCATGAGGCAAGGTGAGAATCTTGCCTCAGGCAGCACAGAGCGACCAGTTACCAGGGGTGGCAAAAAGCCATCTCTGGCAACTTCAAAGGGCATGTAAAATCTAAAATAGAATAAGGCTAGAAATGCTGTATTTTGTATAGTAAATATAAACATGAACTTACTGCACCACAAGCCTAATCAAACAAATAATTTATGCTTTCAAAGTTGGCTACAGGGGGTCACCATCTTGTAACTTTGTTAAACATCTTTGCAAGACTAAGACTGTGCACATGCTCAGTGTGGTCTGGGCTGCTTAGGGATCGTCATAAACAAAGCTGCTTGAGTTCTGCATGGCTGGGAAGTAAGGCGGGGGCTCCCCCTGCTGTTCATAAGTATGATTGTTTCCCTGCTCAGCAGTTAGGGACCGTCTGACAATTCCTATCCACAGCAGTAAATGAAGGGAGAATTTCACTGCATACAGTCAGGTTTCTTATAAAAACTGTACACATTTTTTAACTAAAGTATATTGGAGATATGTTTCTTTTTCATTAAAGAGAGTAAAAATGGGATTTTATTTTTTGCCTTTACATGCCCTTTAAGAGCTGAATTTCCGTTTTTTAAAACGGAAATTCGGCTCTGCTAGTGCAGCGAGCACAATATCGCTCACTGCACTAGCGATGCGGTTCCCGCTCCTCAGACAGCAGCAGCCCCTGAAATACCCCTGAGTCCTATTTTGATACTATCTAATGCATGTGCCTGTACAACAGCCTCAGGGAGAGAGTTCCACAACTTCACAATGCTCGCTTTAAAAAAACCATTCCTGCATTTTAAAATGAAACTTTCTTTCCTCTAATCTGAATGGAGGCCCATTCTCTGAAGGGAATTACTAGTGAATAATGCATCCAAGAATTTATTATATGGTTATTATTTATATATTTATACAAAGTAATCATATCACCCATTACATTATATTCCCTTTATTAGCTAAGTAGTTCTTCTTTGCAGAGATCTAACAAGATCTTAAACAGTCAGTCTGCAAATTTGAATATATGGCTCTGAACTATTAGGCTGTATCTGTGCTATAAAACCAGCAGTTCTGGATGCAGAGTTGGCCACAGAGACATAAAGGAGTGATTTTCATGTTTTTACCCATAATGCCTCATGTGAAAATTAAAATCTCATTTTGGGTATTAAGTCAGTGCTATGTGTATACCATGAGGCATGAGAATACCTTCTGTTTTCAGAAGGCTTTACACTGCATTCCTGTAGCTCTTCTTTGGGCTCTGTTTCAATAATACGCTTTTTAAGTATTGGAGACCAAAACTCCAACAAAATTTGACCTGAATAATTACACTTTTGTAATATTAAAGGGATTGTTCACCTTTACAATAAAATGTAATATTTTATATAATGTGTGTATGTATACTTTTTTTAATTATTTGCCTTCTGTCCCCGTTGACCTCGACACTACCATGGCAGTCAAACAGCTATTGTTCTTCGAGGCTAAAATTATTATTTATCTTTCTGTTCAGCCCCTCTTCTGTTCAATTATTCTAATTCAAACTTGTGCCTGGTTGATAGGGTAAATTGGACCCTACCAATGAGATTGCTGCTGAAATTCCTACTGGAGAGCAGTTGATCAAAAAGCAAAATAATTCAAAATCAACAAAAGATAAAATATAAAGAGTAATTGCAACTTATCTCAGACTATCACAGTCTGCATCATAATAATAGTTGATTAGAAATGAACTACCCATTTAAGGAGTTGTGATTGACTCCACAAAGCCACATATTTTTGGTAAGTATACATTTAGATAAAAATGGGTAAATATGTCTTTCTACTTCAAACTACCAAACTGCAAATCTTTGCTTAAGTTAGTAATATTTACAAAGCTTGCCCTCTATAGCATCTTCTTTTCTGTTTATCCTTAGACATACTGTAAATACAAAACATAATAAGAATGAATACAGGAGGTGTTCATTGTACATCTGCATAGTTGCGCTCACTGCTACCTTCCTCTTGCCTCCTGAATTACATGTAAATCTGCTGATTGATGCAGGGACCCCTGGAACTACTGACACCTCTAAATGTGGCAATAGCTCCAGGGTTTCAACAGTGGTCTGGGTGAATTGCCACAATGTACTTAAGAATCAGGTGCTCACGTCATTTTGATGGCAAATGCCAGAAGTGACACCAACCGGACTTATAAAATTGTCACAATACTTGCTTCCCAGTCACATCAAATTGCAAACATAATTGTTCCATTTGTCCCTGGTGACCACGTAGGCGGTGGAGTTATAGGTGGTTATAGGTGGTTTTCAGATCTATTTTTCACTACATCCTTCTTCTCAGGCTGCCTCTTCCAGAGAATTGCAAGTTTTAATTAAATGCAACTATCATGTAGGAACTTGCAAAGTGAAAATTGGGAACATTATTCCACCAGTTTAGTCTTTTTTCCACATTTATCACAATCCTAATTGTCCACATTAATCTTATAGATGTGTCAGCTAGTCCAAATCAAATTTGAGCCAACTGAGTCAAACACATTCATTTTCTATGGGGTATTAGTGCTCAGCACAGTTTATCTTCAGTGCTGAGCACTAACACCCATTTGGATTAACATTTTGGATAATAATTTTCCAAGCAAGAACTAAACTTTCCTGCACATTAACTAAATTGTAAAATAGGAAGGCATCTGTATATTTTTAATCCGTACCACTCTTTCAAAAAATACAGCAAATTGCAATTTGGCACCTATAAGGGGGTTATTTATCAAGGTCCGAATTTATCTATTTCTAATATCCAACTTCAAGCAACTCCAAATTCCAGAATGAACCTTATTTATGAAGAAAGAAGCCCGAAAAAATAGGGTCAGGCAAAACTCCGAAAACGTTGTTTGGAGTTTTCCGCAAAAACTGCTATTTTTTTCTGAGTTTTTTGCTCTGAATCCCCGAAATCATTGGATATCGGTACGGACATCAGTGCAGGCACTGGGACCTTCCCTATTGACTTATACAGGACCTCGAGAGCTTTTAGATGTTGGGGTTTCAGATTCTGAGTTTTTAGACCATCAGACCTTAATAAATATCGAATAACTCGTACATTTTTTTTGCTCTGAAAACTATGAATTATTTGAGGTTCGGATATTCAGAGCTTGATAAATAACCATAATATGTAACCTTTGTGTTACTTTATGATATGTTGTATTTGTGAAGCTTTCAGACAGACCACGAGCAATACCTGTACTTGGAAAGTATGTGACCAAATATTACAACTGAATTGTTAATAAAAGTTACATGGAAACTTTTTCATTTCATTTATTTTTAACCTGTTTTTTTTTTCAATAAATGAAATGCTAGTTTGCGTTTTATGATTTTTGTTCATGAGAATATAGAATTTTTCCTTTTCATATTTTTTTTTCTCTATTTCTTCAAGTGGGTGTATATTCAAGGTTCTAGTGTAGGCTGGAGTATAATTAATGTGCTAAAATAAAAGTATAGGTTGTTATCTGCCATCATCTTAATTTAGGTGACAGTAATAACTGGTGGAAAGAGTTTAATGAGTGCAACATATCTATTGCTTTCAATATACCATTCGGTAGTTCTTTTTTTCTTTTGTGTCCTTGTTTTGACGATTAGGCACCCCCAGTGATTGTGATAACTTACCTGATACCCTGGGCTGGTGCTCGTGTTAGCAGAAAACTGCACGACCCAGGGACTTCTGTTAAAGTTGATCCTCATCCTCTTTGTGTCTTCTTTCCTCTGAGCACAGACGTGTATATGGAGTAGTGTGAAAAAGTCAACTTTTCACTCTACTGCACTCTATTTTCACTCTATTTCCTCCAAAAACACCATGGGCCGGTGCAGTTTTCTGCTCACAGGGTATCAGGTAAGTGATTATAGCAACTGGTGGGGGTGCCTTACATTTGGCACCCCCTAATGATTAATCCTTTTTCAAGCATTGTAATCTTACATTTTTGCTGTACAGTAATGTTTTCTCCTGTTTTGCACAGCCTGGTACCCTACATCTCAGAATCTTTCCCTTTCTGTAATTATCTTAAATATCCACCATAAATGGCTAGTATGCTTTCCCTGATTTGTGTCATCCTTGATTATGGTTTTAAGGAGTATATTTACTTTAAAGAGTGTTTCTTTGTCAAGGTTCTAGAACCAGAGATGAGGCTTAGACTCTTCTGCAGCCTCTTACACTGGAGATCAAGATGTTGAATCCCTTAGAGAAAAAAAGTGACAAAGCTAATGCATCCTTTTTAGTTGACCCACTCCAGTTTTATTTCTTGAGCGCTGGTTTATTTAAGAGAGAACTCGAATGAATAGTAGCATTCGGGTGCTGAAAATGTCTCCAATGTCCTATATTAATATTCCTTTGAAGTATTCTACTTTATGTGATGATGACCGAATACAAATAGAGAGAATGGACAAATGCCATTTGAATACAGCCAAGCATTTCAGCTCATCGGTGAATTTTATGGACAAGAAGCAAATAAAACAGCAGGTACAGTCATATTGTTTTCTGTTTAACAGTAATACATTTCCTTATTTATAAATAATGTAAAGAACAAATATTGCATCACTCAATGAAAAATGGACTAGCCTCGAAGTGTCACTACTGGAAATTGGAACCCACATGTCTGCTGTAAATGTTAATAATTTAATAAAGAGATTCTGGCATAGGCTGTATCATCAAAAAACCCAGAATATGAGTCTTATTGTTACCTAGCAACTGATGCAATGGGTAAAAGTTAGACTAGGATAAAGTGGAGGAGCAATTAAAAAGCTAAATGGAATAAGAACAATATAAGTCAGTAATACTTAACTGCATGTGCAAAGATTTAACTGAGCTTTAGCTGCTGGCATTCACTAATATATAGACAAGAGTCAGAACTGAAGCTCAGTAAAAAATACAAGCTATAAAACTTATGATTTGGGCTTCTTTACCAGTCTGGTAAAAAGATTGTGCACAATGCACTGTGCATGAGCATTTTAACTAGACTAACAAGATGCAAGATGGGAACTGTTATGGACATGGGCACTGATCAATAATGTTATAGGGCCACTAAACTTCAATTCCCATATTAGCTGCTGGAGAGCAAACAAGGGTCATTTTGTTGACCCGAGATTAAGGGGGTTATTTACTAAACTCCAGTCAGGCTTTTTGGGGAAAAACTCAAATTTTTGTGGATTTTTTTTTAAAACTCAAATTTTTTGTGATTCATTAAAGTCTGATGCTGCAAAAAGTCATAATCCGAAAATCTACCTTCTCTAACCTGCTGAGGTTGTATATGAGTCAATAGGAGAGGTCCTTGTCCTATTTGGAACTTTCTGCGGTTTGTGCTGGAATTAATTCTGGCTTTTCTGGATAAAGCCAAAAAATAGAGCGATTTGCCTAAACTCAGATAAAATCATATCAATCGGGTTTGACTTGATCTATTTTTTTCCCTTATCCGATTAAATAAAGCTTTTTTAATAATAAATAAGGTCAAATTGTGGATTCTAGTTTGGTCGGACTTCTTTTAATTAAAAAATCAGAAAAATTCAGATTTTGATAAATAACCCTGTAGTTGTGGGTCAAAATGAGTTTAATATTCCTGTATCTCAGTCTGATAGTAGGACTTTAAAGAGCTTTAAACGAGGGGGCAAATTCATCAAGGGTCGAATATCGAGGGTTAATTAACCCTCGATATTCGACTGGGGAATGAAAATCCTTCGACTTTGAATATCGAAGTTGAAGGATTTTGCGCAAATACTTCGATCAAAGGAATAATCGTTCGAAGTCGAAGTCGTAGTCGAAGGTCAAAGTAGCCCATTGGATGGTCGAAGTAGCCAAAAAAACACTTAGAAATTCAAAGTTATTTTCTTCTATTCCTTCACTCGAACTTAATGAATGGGCCCGAGGTGTCATAGAAGAAATGAGTTGCTAAGCCTTAGCTCAGGAGAGTGTTCTCTTAGTCTAAATTTGAGCTGGGCTGGGATGTGATTGATTTTGGTTTGTAATTAATACTCAATTTCAATTTGTTGTTTGTTTGATTTGTAGTTTCAATAAAAAGAAGGAAACAATATCTAAATATTTGTGTTTCTAAATCTTATGATACAATATGTTCAGTGCAAATGCCATTATTTGCTTTCCAACACTGTGGGACCCATTTACTTAGCTTGAGTGAAGGAATAGAATAAAAAAAACTTCGAATTTCGAATGTTTTTTTTGGCTACTTCGACCATCGAATGGGCTACTTCGGCCTTCGACTTTGAATCGAATGATTCGAACTAAAGATCGTTCGACTATTCGACCATTCGATAGTTGAAGTACTGTCTCTTTAAAAAAAAACTTCGACCCCTTAGTTCGCCACCTAAAACCTACCGAAGTCAATGTTAGCCTATGGGGAAGGTCCCCATAGGCTTTGCAATCTTTTTTTGGTCGAAGAAAAATCGTTCGATCGATGGATTGAACGATTCGAAGGAATGAAGATGGATGGAACGATTCGAAGGATTTAATCGTTCGTTCGAACGATTTTTCGTTCGATCGAACGAATTGCGGTAAATACTTCGATATTCGAAGTCGAAGGATTTAACTTCGACAGTCGAATATCAAGGGTTAATTAACCCTCGATATTCGACCATAAGTAAATTTGCCCCCCGTGTGATACAGAAAATGAACTGGAAATATTGGTGTTATTCTGAGATTTCAAGGGAGTAGTTTATAGGCGGACCATTGATTTTTTTGATATTTTGGCTCACAATGTCTTACCATTGCATTCCATTTCAATTTAGTATTTTCATATGCCTTTGATAGTAGACAGTATTTTATTTTAAATCTCTGTAGTTTTTTCTCTGTAGTTGGAAGATGTTACTTATTATTAAATTTCTTTGTATGGCTTATTCTCATGCAAAAGCATTTATTAGCTCCTATAATCTACATGTATCATCCATGAAACAAGTGTGTCTGGTTTGCACTGTGCTACTAGCCAAGCTATGTTTGTATCTATGTGCTATTCTTATTAAAAGTCTTCCAGTTTTCTCATGTATATTATTCTGTCTTTCCAGCTTAATTACTCCCTTTGAGATTCTAATTCTCTTAGAGAAAAATATCTGTAAGAGATATGAGATAGAAAACCAAAGCACATTATTTGAAGATAAATCAAAGGCAAATTTAATTATGTTAATGTGATAATTCAATCTAAATTTAGCCTCCTACATTAGCCTTGCATTTTACATCAAACTATGGAGGTTCAAGGATTGGGTAGTTCCACCCTGGATGAGAAACATTGCCCTTGCCATGATCATCCAGGGCATAGACACAATAAGAATGTTTTTTTCTCCACATGGCAGCTTTGTGCCCACTACACCTGTTTGGCCCTGCTTTTTCAGTGACTCCACTCAGTTCTGGCGATGCCCGGCCACAGAATGTCTTCAGCTGCCCTTTTCCTTCCATGTTGCCTTGTTTCTCTGTTCCTATAGTCGAGGTGGAAATGGGAAGGAGCAATGATCTGAAGTTCTGTGGCAACTTTTTTAAGTCCAGTTTAAAAATTCGGTTTGAAAATTGTCTGTGTGGGAAAAGTTTTGGCAATTTGAATCGTGCAGCTTTTTGAAAATGTCTCCTGAAAAACTCAAATTATTCTGATCATCAAACGGAAACCAGAGTCAAACAGCTCGAAACCTTGGAACATCATGAAGGCAAAAACATTTTCTAATAGTAAAAGAAACCATCTGCCATTGACTTTTACATGACTTCAACAGGTTTTAGCTGGAGTATTTTTGGATTTGGATTTTAAGCTGCTTCGGAGTATAATAAATATTGAAAAATGCAAGTTTTTTTTCTCTCTAAAAATTTGAGTTTTTCCCCTTAAAAAATCAGCCAGAAAAATTAGATGCTTAATAAATAGGTCCATAAATGTTATTTTTGATGTGACATATTTTATATTATTATCAAGGGCGGTTTTCCTTTTTTTGCCATTCCTAATACATGACAAACTCAATACATACAGTAGATAGCAGCCCTGAACTAAACAGACTCCCCCAGAATCATTCTATCCAAGTTTCGACAGATTGTCTCTTGTGAGTATTTGTTCTTCAAATAAACGTCTCTGAAACGAAACCTCATTTTGTTGAATCAATACCAAATTTCAGGTTCTCAAAAGCTGACGAAAATCCTGACTTTTGATAAGCCTGTAATTTGTTCATTGGCTGCCACAATCAAATATCTCAAAGAATTCGCCCATCACTATAAATCACACCTATTGCAAAGTCCTTCCTGCCATTCTGGTGATGTAGCTGATGACCTCTATTCCAGTTTCGAGAAGAGGCAGATTTTTCCAATCTTTTTATTATTGCAGTATTTAGGGTAGTATTTTAGGCTCTGAGAAGAGCCACCAATAAAGGCTCAAGGCAGGTTTTTTTTGTGATCTGCATTTAGCCAATTTAAGGTTTTTTTTCTAAAGCAATTTTACACAAATGTCTTACAAAACCAGGTACAGTTGTTGTGTATGAAATCTTCATTTAATATTTCTGCACTATTAAACAAATGTGTTTTGCAAGGCCATCTAAGACTGCATATGGTAGGGTAACCTAATTGTAAAAGATATTCTTCCATTCGTCAGAAGTACCCTGGTTAGGAGCACCCCTTTAGATTTAGACGAATTAGACGATTTTAGCACGAATGGCCGTAACGTAACGGTATTGGCGATTTGCTTAGTAACGCACCGCTAATCATTGAGTCTGGTGCAAAAATTTTAAATAAATAGATGCTGAGGCCCAGGTTCGATGCCTGAATGTAGGACTTTCTTTGCAAGTTCCTGGATGTGTTTAATATTGTTTTCTGGATTGATTCTTGGGTTCCTGACCATTTTTGCCTAGTTTCGACTATTCTCATTGCTGCCTGTCCTGACCTAAGCCTGACCATCGATACCATGTGTTGGACTTTACTAGCTTACTTATACTCTTCCTATACTTTTTACTAGCTTCCTTCTTGGTCCCAACCATGTAAATGCCATAATGGTATTAGCCCTATTCCAGCCAAGCTCATAGACTAGTTTCCATCATGCAGGCTCTGGATTGAATTAGAAGAAGGGATCTAGTATATAGGCCAATGCTATATAAGATTTAATATAAATACATCCCTAGGTAGCCTAACATAACAAATAGACACTGTTGTCAGGGACTGATAATTCCTTGGAAACCACTTGTAATTTATTAGCAGCATTAACTGAATTAAAAAAACAATCCTGTAACAGGAATCATTGTCATGGCAGAGTAGAATATGGGGAAAACAGAAAAGCCCTATGCAGCTTCCTGTAAATAATTATTATTTTCCTTTATTGGTATAGTGTTGGCATATTCTGCAGTGTAAGGCAGGGGGCTTATTGCCCCCAAGGGGTCCTGTACTAAAAAATGCTAGTGTAATCTTATAGTATATAGGCTATGTGCACATTGTACTATAATGAACAAGCCAATTGCTTTGCGCACAGAGGCTTCAAGACTGGAGCAATGGGAAAGTTGCATACGTGGTTGAGAACATTTTTAGGAACTCCGATCGTTGCCTATTATAATCACTTCTTTCATAACCAGTGTATCTTTGAATGACTCCTACCGGGTGCCTACTTTTAGGTGATTTACTGCTTTTCCATATATCATTGGAGTTAGATTACCCTATGTGACATTACCCTAAAGGCATTCTGATTTAAACATCTCATTTGAAATACAGGTTTTCATGTGGCTTAACAATAATAGGTTATGGGAATGACTAACTGCCTAAAGGCCATTCTTTAAAGTGTCACCACATATAATTACTTCTGCATCTTCCAGCTCCAGCCATCACCCGTGTCACACTGAATAAAACATAACCCATAGCCAGGAAATAATTGTGCAAACCATTCAGACAAGCGTGTTAGAAACAAAGGACTCAAGTCAAGCATCTGTCCAGCATCATATATTATTGTGCAGGTATAGGATCTATAATATGGAATCCTTGGGAACTGGGTAGTGACTATAGAGGACCGGGTGTTCCCCCTAGGGGTTGGCTTCCCCTATAGCAGTGATCTCCAACCAGTAGCTCATGAGCAACATGTTGCTCTCCAACCCCTTGGATGTTTCTCCCAGTGGCCTCAAAGCAGGTGCTTATTTTTGAATTTCAGGCTTGGAGGCAAGTTTTAGTTGTATAAAAACCAGGTGCACTGCCAAACAGATCCTCAATGTAGGTTGACAATCCACATAGGGACTACTAAATGGTCAATCAGAGCACTTATTTGGGACCCAGGAACATTTTTCATGCATGTGTTGCTCCCCAACTCCTTTTACTTCTGAATGCTGCTCACGGGTTCAAAAGGTTGGGGATCCCTGCCCTATAGCATTAAAATACCAGGAGCATGCGGTGGGGGTTTTAGGCGGGACCAGCTATGCAGGCCAAGCCACTTGGAAGATTTTATTGGCTGGGGGGACAGCACAGTCTCTCCTTACTCCACTGGATCTGGGGTTTTTTGGATAGGGAATCTTTCCATAATTCTGTTAAAAACATTTAGACATTAAATACACCCTATAGGATTGCCACCAATATGGATCCCTGCACTTAGTTACCATAAAGTACAAGATACTGTTTTATTATTACAGAGAAAAAGGAAATCACTTTTAAATATTTGAATTATTTGCGTATCATGGAGTCTATAGCAGAGGCCTTACAGTAAATGAAGAGCTATTAGGATAATGGATCCTATACATGTACAGGTGTTGTGGACATTTTCATAGAATGAATGGACCAACATATTCTACAGTCTGGCATAACTTGATATATAATTTCGCTTATGTGTCAACCTTCTAAATATATCATTGTTTTGTCCACTTTAGACTTATCTGCAATTTCCAAACCCTTCTACAAAATCTTCTGCTCTACCTTATATCTGTTTCTTACTCTAGACTCCCTACTGGCTTATTTACTTTACTCCTGTTACTCCAGTGCACAAGAACACTAGTAAATGCCAAATACTAGTGGAATATACTCTATTACAGTACACTTGTTGGGCAAACATATTATCCCCAACCAAAGGTGCAGCTTATAGAGCCTGCACTTCGGTTGGGGGTAACAGAAGTTTTGTTTTTTTTATAAATTTACCCCACCAGAGGGAGCTCATGGTGTGAGTGGCCATTTCAGTCAGAGTCCATGTGCAAATGCCCATTCGCATAATGAGTACGTTTCATCACTCCCTCATTATGCACATGCGTGTGCCCCAACATGGCCGCTCATATGGGATCTCTCTCCTGGTGTGGGTTACCTAGCTCTGGTGGGGGCCATTTAAAAAAAAATACTATTACCCCCAACTGGAGTGCAGGCTCTATTAGCCCAAACCTTTGGTTGGATAATATTTTTGCCCAACAGGTGCCCTTTAAGGTGAATGAATCCTAGGAAGAGCAATCAGTGCCAAGAGTATTGTTAGTACCCACTTTATTGGTTATTGGATATGTTCTACAGTGTAAGGCACAGGGCTCATTTGTCCCAAGGGGTCCTGTACTAAAATACATACTGGTGTGACCCTAAAGTAAGTAGTAAAAACCCACCAAATAGACAGTGCTCAAGAACATTAGTAAGGTTCCTTGTAAAGCCCGACCGCAGTAGACTATGTTCCCTTAAAACACCAGCCAAGACATAGTATTTACCCTCAGGGAACTAATTCCATTATGTGTAATGGAAATAAATAACTATACTAGACAGGATTTTTTATTTAACCAAGGTTTTATGATTATGTTTAAATCAGTGGTGTAAAGGTAAGATTTTCTTAGTGTTTATTTTATCTTTGGACCCAAAGCCCCATTTTTGTGTGCATTATGATACATTGGCCTCCAGCAGATTAACTGACTATTGCAGGGTAACAAAGAACCTAGGAATTGACACTGGGGTTTTATCGCCATCCCATATGGTGGTTCATTACAATTATACCCAGGATTAAAGGGCAACCAAAGTCTAAAGTAGAATAAGGCTAGAAATGCTGTATTTTGTATACTAAACATAAACATGAACTGCACCACAAGCCTAATCAAACAAATGATTTATGCTTTTAAAGTTGGCCACAGGGGGTCACCATCTTGTAACTTTGTTAAACATCTTTGCAAGACTAAGACTGTGCACATGCTCAGTGTGGTCTGGGCTGCTTAGGGATCGTCATAAATTATCAAAACATCACAAGTCAAAAAATATCTGCCAGAAGCCGATACAGCAAGACTGATTAATAATCAGAATATACAGACTGCACTGGGTCCTGTGTTGTCATGTCATCTAACGTGGATTTTATAGTTTTTGTATTGTTTAATACAAACTTTCTCCAACTCTGCAGAACCAGTGGCTGTAGCAAAATAATCATCCAAATAGAATCCCAGTTTATCTGTTTAAATTTGTCCCTGCATCTGGAGTTGGAAACAGGGTTGTAAAGGCAAAAATAAAATCCAATACAAATCTCTACACATTCGCCGGCTGCTCTACAGGGAAAAAAACAAAGCTGCTTGAGTTCTGCATGGCTGGGAAGTAAGGCGGGGGCTCCCCCTGCTGTTCATAAGTATGATTGTTTCCCTGCTCAGCAATTAGGATCCATCTGACAATTCCTATCCACAGCAGTAAATGAAGGGAGAATTTCACTGCATACAGTCAGGTTTCTTAGAAAAACGGTACACATTTTTAAATGAAAGTATATTGGACATAGGTTTCTTTTTCATTAAAGAAAGTAAAAATGGGATTTTATTTTATTGCCTTTACATTGTAAGACACTTCTAACTGATTTGACCTTCTCATCTCCATCAGCTTTGCCTTCAGGGTCGGACTGGGGGGCCCAGGGCCCATCGGGGCTTCTGCCTCAGGACCCCCAGGTGGGACCGAAACGTCGGATCTAATGTTGTGTATTCAATAAAACAACACTTCATTCACTAAGCTAATGGGTGAGTGCTGATCCTTCACACCACTATCTACAATATTGATCGTGCACCCCTGCTCTAATAAGAAAAGAGTGCGGACACCAGCAACCATTTTACTGTATATATATAGTATACTGTGAAGGAGTCGGCACTCTCGTCACTAAGTACAGAAATGCCTGGTTGCAGTGTCCAAAATTTTTAGAATATCTATCGACAAAGAAGGTCCGCACTCTCAGGTCTTAAAATATAAAAAAAATGTTTATTGACTAAAGGACTAACGTTTCGGCCTCTCCGAGGCCTCTCTCAAAGTATAGAAAAGCACACAGAGGATGCATTAAATACAAATGTTGGCGGGAAAATTTAATTGTCTGACATGTCATTATCATCATCATCACCATGCGTCAAGTATTTAAATTTCCCATAAACGAAACATATTGTAATAAAAAACAAAAATCCATACATAGTTACCATTCAAAGTAGCCAAATTTACTTGCAACCACCCCAAAGAGCACTAAATAAGGAATTAAAAAATAAGGAGTTAAAAAGTATACTAAGTAACAATTACTCATCTTAGCCTCTCCATATTTTACATAAAGCTGTCATTGATTGTAATACTTATGTTACAAAGTAAGAAACTTGAGTATAGATGTAAGGTCTATGTTACAAGTCCCTCAATAACGATAACTGCGTTTAAAAACTATTGTTATATTAAATATAATATATGTGACTCCCAGACCTGACCTATATTCTGCATTTGTATTTATTCAGTTACAGGGAGATCATTGCCCATTTAGAGGCTGTATTAGAAGTCTTATTATCAGAGAGCAGAGTTTTTACCTGGATTCACAGTTATGTATTCAAACTACCAGAGGGAATTTGCAGTATTTATCACAAGAAGGTTGTCACGGTCGGCACCCTAAATCCAGAACCAATGCTAAGCACCCTGTTCTTGGCTCTTGCTTCCGCCTTTAACAGCCGCCTTTCACCTCGGGAGGAGCCCTTGGCTAATCGGATGCTGCCAGGTCTTATTAAGAAAGGTGCAAAGGAAAGGGTTCTGGACAAGCAAAGGGGCATGACGGTAAAGCAAAAGTCTTTTGGGCAAAAGGTCACAGTACAAGGTGTAGGCAGAAAGTGTAGTCAAATCAGGCCGGGTTGGGGCAGGCAGAGTACAAACGGAGTCAGACAGGCAAGGGTCAAACCAGGAGATCAATCAGATGGGATACTGATATAGAAGTGTCAGTTATCAGGCCGGGTCAGGATTTCAGAGATCAGACAAAACAGGCAGGGGTCACAACAGGTATCAGATAACAGACAGAATCACAGATCAGAAGCACCAGTAACTCAAAAAAATTATCCTATAATGGGCAATGATAAAATACAATTTGTCTCTTTAAGTACATTTCATCACGCCAGCGCACATGCGCCAATAAATAAAGAAGGTGTGCGCTGTGCAAGCCCTTAGCCCTTACTGACGCTCAGAGGAAGAGGAGCGGCGTGGCGGGCGTCCCCGCTGATGGTGCGGCAGGCATCTCTGCCGCACCACTAGACCACCAGGGTAAGTTATTACAATGGTAAGCTGGTCTAGAATAATACAAATACAAGGGGGGGGGGTGCAAGCGAGGGAACATGAGAGGGATAGGAGAGAGAATGGAAGAGTTGGAGACCAATAGCCACACTCCCCCAAAAAAGCAATTTGTTGTATTAGTACTGTTAGTCCAAGGGATAACGTTAATGATCCACAGGTCATGGTTACTTGTTAATTCTGTATTATCAGGTGCTGCCACCTCACTTATCCTAGGGTAAGGGATACATCCTCAAAGATATAAAAAATATAGAGGGGCACAACCCCATAGTATAATTGCGTAAAATTGTTTAAATAAAATCAGAGTAAAATTGCCCCCACAATATGTCAGAAAATAAAAGCACCTTAAGAAAGATGAAGTTAGATCTTTCCAACAAACCAGCTAACTTACTAACCTAAGGCCCATACTGGGGACTCCTTACAATCAATTTGGAACCAGAGATGGTACAATTCAAAGATATGTTTTTGGGTCCTGTCTGGCTTATTTAGAACAGGGATGTCTACATGGAGTCATAGGGCCTAAATGGTCCGAGCTCTTATATAGCCCCCAATGTTTGGCTGTAACTGGTAAATAGTCCATTGCAAGGTAGAGTTCATGCTAAAGGTCATGTCAAACAGGGTAAGTTATTGCCCATGGGAAGTTTTTGCACAATTCCTGCATTGGTGTGCAGACTGGAAGACCAGCATACCCATAAAATCTGCTTCCCCTGCGCTGCTAATGTTGCATTTATTCCAACCAGGAGTTCTTTCCGATAGTCAGCATTTTGTGCAACCTATCCAACAACATTGAAGCACTGCTTCCTCCTATAAAATCCCAAGTAAAATTTCCCTTGCTGCAAAAATTTTCATTGAAATCCCCCCAGATGCTGGAGCCAATGCACAAGTTTGTAAATGGGCTAAATGAAAGTGCTGCTATTATTATTATTATTATTATTACTTACTTACTTTACTGTAAAGTAAATGTGATTATACAACTAAATCACATGAATTATATACTGCTAGCACTTTTGGTGTAAATACCATGTTCTTGTACAGGAGTGCAGCTTGACACATTTTTGCCGGGCATCTTAGGTAAATAATCAGGTGCAGATTGTAGCATTTAAATGTATTGGTATTAATGTGTGATTCTCTGGAAGGAAGTCTGTTAAGGCAGCCCTGGAATTAACAACACATTTCAGGGTGTCTGTAGCTGTAGGATTACCTTGTACCAATAAATTAATTTTTATGAATGCACAGGCAATCAGCACAAAAACATGGAACTGTAAAGAGAATGTTCAGACACAAGTCCATTTAATGAATAACATCGGTATGCACACAATGTTGTATTCATCTGAGCTCAGGCGCATCTGCCCTTGCATTCGTAAATGATCCCTGTTGACTTCTTCTGATTCACTAAAGGTGTAATAATAGCCCACGAAAAAAACATTTTCTGTGAGTTTCTGTAAGTGCAAGTAATGCAATAACCCCCATACCCTCACACTCTAGCATAGAAAATGGAGTGATTTTAGCTCTGCATCTCCTCTTGATCCCATCTAATATTTTTTTCCCCTCAAACAGGAATGGAAATAAAACAGAATTATTAAAGGATCTTGTTTAAAGGATTACTTATATTAGATATTAAAGAATCCGACAACATCCCCAAAATATCTGATGATTGGAGATCCAAGACATGTTTTTAAAATCAGAGGCACATCTGGGAGATATCCGTAAAATATTAAAGAATCCCACCGCATCCTATACTTCTGTGTATGGCCAAGAGGTATTAAACATGCCTTAATTAGGTGCCAGTTCTTTTGACCTTAGAATTATAAAGGCTTCAGTGCTTACATCAATAGAATAATGAAGTCTCATTAGGAAGATTGCTTTAGATTTCTGAAGTCAGAGAAGTGTCACGGTACATTAGTTAGTGCTGTGTCAGTGCACATGAATATTGCTTCTCTCTACCCATCACTGTGATAAGCTACATTAAAGGTTCATAAAAATATATCTGCATGAGAGAGGTTTCATATCAGAGTTTGGAGTTTCTCTAATGCTAGGATATATATCTTATATTTTGAAGGAATCTTATATGGAACGCGTTCTGTTGATCACTTTGTTCTTCTCCATTCTCCGAGTAGTTATACAACTGAATTATTGTATTGGTAGTCAGCTGTAATGCAATCAAGACCCTATTTTCTAAAATGTCTCCCATGTTCTGTGATAACCAGAGGCAACAAGAAAAAGAATAGCACAACATGGCAAGGCATTGTGGGAACCACGGTCTGAATGGGGGTCTTGGGGGTCTGGCCTAGGCACAACCCCCTCTGACGGCCCCCTGCCCCAGGCACACGCGGGGGGTGGGTGAGGGAGTTCCGGGAGAGGCATGGGGAGTGGGTCAGGAGGGGAGGTCAGGGAGAGGTACTGGGAGTGAGTGGGGCCAATTGGGTTATTCCTGTTGTCCCACTGGCCCAGTCTGACCATGGTGGGAGCTAGAATCTTGGCTAGTGGAAAGATGTTTTTGTGGTCAGCACACAGTTGTCTGAACTGGTAGGACAAGGGCCCTGGTTCCCGTTTCTGAAATCAGCTGGCGTGACCCTGTAAAAGTTTTCAATATGGGTTGTGCACGAATACCTTCCCCCCACATACCTAATCATATTCTACAGTCCCTGTTCTGGGAAGAAACAAAAGACAGACATTTATTGCATTCAATTCCAGGTACATTTACAAATATCCCCTTACATCCCCTTAAATAATGACATTTACAAAACTGCCCATGAAATGCCACTGCAGTCTCATCTTCTTTTTCCTTCTTTTTCCTTTTCATCATCCACGAGCTGAAAGGGAAATATAAGTCTGAGCTGTTTCTATAGTTTATTTTCCTGCACTGAACAGAAAATCTCAAAGGGCTGAAAATATTTGTTTTGTCTTCGGACACAGTTGCTGCTCTGAAAAAGAAATGTCACTTTTTTGGGACTACTTTTCTTTCTTCACTGGAGTAGCTACACTGTGAGAATAAGTAATGTGGCTCCTGCACTGAAGCCTGACCAGGTCTTCTGAAGTAGATGTTTATATGTTGAGGATACCTACAGGAATGCAGCTCTGGCTTCCTTTACACTTTATTCATCATACACAATTATTTATTACTCCTGGAGAAATTTAAAAATATACTCGGATCCATGAATTAAAGAAACGTACTAAGCAGGATTTCTATTTCCTGCTTAGTTCAGTTATGTGATTTTCCTAGAATGTTTTAGAGATGATATTGATGAAATAAAGACAAAGAAGAGTTATTAAGCTGATAATAGGCAATGGAAGGTTTCAGGAAAGGTTGACTAACTTTAAAATAGAGAAGAGACATTTATGGGGGGATTTGATTACTTTGTATCAATATACAAAGGGGCCATATAATAAACTCCCCAATGCTTTATTACCAGTAATTTCTTCCAGAAAAAACAAGGGCATCCATTCACATTACAGGAAAGTCGGGGATAGATGCCTATCTAGAAAGGTAAAAAATTGACTCTTACAACAAAGTTGATCCAAAGACTCTAGGTTCTATTGCTATTTAGGAATCAGGAAGGATTTTTCCCCTCTGAGGCAATTAAGCAGCTTTCATTTAGACAAAAAAGGTTGAACTTGATGGACTTGGTGTCAGGAGCCCAGATGCAAGGTTAAGTTGCCCATGCACACATAGATATGATCATTTAAGTAACTAGAGGATGTAAGATTGTTATGGTAAAGCTTCAAATAAAAAAAAAACAAAATCTTCAAGTCCTCATTAGATGCTGCACAAACAGATATTATCATTACCAGTTACTGAAAAGCAAAAATACCCAGAACATAGATTTAATACAACTAATAACCATTGTATGAGGGTGTCTCTTCCATTGAACAGGCACCTCCTGAAAGCCGTATGATACAATGACTAGTGATGGGCGAATCTGTCCCGTTTCACGAAATTTGCACATTGAAGTCAATGGGTATCAAAATCATTTTGACGCCCAACAATTTTCGGCACACTTGTGCAGAGCTGGAACCAATGATCACATCCATGCATCACTCTGATTCATTATCTGCCCCATTTTCTGCTTTATCGGATCAATGCTGTTGCTGTCAGCTGATTGATTGCCTGTGTGTATTTGTTTTTCAAGTAATGCCTATTGCTTCATGGCATGGTTTCACTAAGCTCCATCTCATGCACTCTGATGGTCACTGATGATCGCCTTTTCATCCCCACAGACAGAGGATCAAACAACTTGTATAAACTAAAGCAGTGTCTTTCCTTCAGCCAACATGCCCCTCCAAACAAACAAGCCCTTATTATAAAGTAGTTCCTGCACTTCAGCCATACTTATTATACTGCTTGCATGTTTTTAACTCTCTGCTCTGCTTCAGAAGCCTGACATAGCACTGTTTTTACTAATTATAAATACTTACCATATTACCCAAATGTAGGGTTGGCATCTTTTTTTTTTTTACCTAGCAATGGCCATTGGGGGTTGGTGATTTCACGTGGGGACAAGGCTACAACGTATGGGACAAGAAAACAGGCAGGCTGAGTGGAAGGAAAGAGGATGGGGCTGGAAATGAGAGGGGAAATGGGTGGACTAGGTGGGGAAATGACAGTGGAGGGGGATAAGAGAAAGGAGGGATTTACGGGGCAGTTTAAATTTACCCGCCAATTATTTTGTTATACCAGTGCTGGCCGTAGCTGGTGAATTACCTGCTAGGCCGGTCAAATACCGTTCAGATGGCAAAACTACCCAAATGTTGGCTGTCATTGTGGAGTCTTTTGTCCAAACTTACAGCTAATTCATAGTAATATTCTATGTTGGGTTAAAAAAAGACACACTTCCATCAAGTTCAACCTTTTAAGTGTATATAAAATCTGCCTAACTACCAGTTGACCAAGAGGAAGGCAAAAAACCCATCTGAAGCCTATCCAATTTTACTCAGAGGAGGAAAAATTCCTTCCTGACTCCAAAATGGCAATCAGACTAGTCCCTGGATCAACTTGTACTATGAGCTATCTTCCATAACCCTGTATTCCCTCACTTGCTAAAAAGCCATCCGACCCCTTCTTAAAGCTATCTAATGTATCAGCCTAATTTAAGTACTTTGGTTATCTTTCCTTGCTGATATCTAATCTAGCTAATTCAGATATAAATCCAGACAGAAACCTTGCATGATAATTAACTCTCTGTTCAGTTTGTGACCAAGAACATTACATGGACCCCTGCATGACTCAGTCATTGGCCAAAGGGCTGAACATTTCTACCAGCCCAGTCAAAGAGCACCTTTATGGGAAAATTTGCTTCCCTACAGAAGATGCACCTACCACCTACCAGTGCTGCATGGTGGGCAAGAAGGAATGAGATGAAGTGTTTGAAAGGCTTGCCATCACCCTTTACCTTGCACTCTATGCCCCATTACACCACTGGCAGAGGGGCTTAGAATAAAGCTGCACTGATGCAATGCCAGACAGAAGCAATGTTCTGATATTAGAGCATATAGTATTTGATTCTGTATGTGATACAGTACTTGATTTTGTACGTGAAATAGCATTTGATTTTGTGCGTGATATAGTACTTGATTTTGTACGTGATATAGTACTTGACTTTGTACGTGAAATAGCACTTGATTTTGTATGTCATATTGTACTGGATTTTGTACGTGATATAGTACTGGATGTTGTACGTGATATAGTACTTGATTTTGTACGTGATATAGTACTTGATTTTGTACGTGATAAAGTACTGGATTTTGTACGTGATATAGTACTTGATTTTGTACGTGATATAGTACTTGACTTTGTACGTGAAATAGCACTTGATTTTGTATGTCATATTGTACTGGATTTTGTACGTGATATAGTACTGGATGTTGTACGTGATATAGTACTTGATTTTGTACGTGATATAGTACTTGATTTTGTACGTGATAAAGTACTGGATTTTGTACGTGATATAGTACTTGATTTTGTACGTGATAAAGTACTGGATTTTGTACATGATATAGTACTTGATTTTGTACGTGATATAGTACTTGATTTTGTACGTGATATAGTACTTGATTTTGAAAAAGCCCTTTAGGGCAATGACAGAGTGCTTGGCTGCCAGTGAAGATGCTAAAATGACTGAAAATACCTTATTATCAGTGTTCGACTGGCCCACCGGGATAACAGAAAAACTCCCGGTGGGCCCAGGTGTCGGGGCCTTTGTGGTGCTAAAGATTTGGCCTATTTCATTGCCATTTCCTATTTCTTTGAGAACAAAGATGCTAAATAGATGGAATAATAGATTATAGTATGTAAAGAATACAGACTAGAAGAATAGAGGTTGAGTGAGGAGAAGAATAATAATAGTACTGAGAGTGGGCCCTTGGTCTATGGTTCTTTGGTGGGGCCCCTGTTCTAAGGTTTTTGGTAGAGATGTCGCGAACTGTTCGCCGGCGAACTTGTTCGCGCGAACATCGGGTGTTCGCGCTCGCCGGAAGTTCGCGAACGTCGCGCGACGTTCGCCATTTTGGGTTCGCCATTGTTGGCGCTTTTTTTTGCCCTCTCACCCCAGACCAGCAGGTACATGGCAGCCAATCAGGAAGCTCTCCCCTGGACCACTCCCCTTCCCTATAAAAACCGAAGCCCTGCAGGGTTTTTTCACTCTGCCTGTGTGTGCTGAAGAGATAGTGTAGGGAGAGAGCTGCTGCCTGTTAGTGATTTCAGGGACAGTTGAAAGTTTGCTGGCTAGTAATCGTTTTGATACTGCTCTGTTATTGGAGGGACAGAAGTCTGCAGGGGTTTGAGGGACATTTAAGCTTAGGTAGCTTTGCTGGCTAGTAATCTACCTTCTACTGCAGTGCTCTGTATGTAGCTGCTGTGGGCAGCTGTCCTGCTTCTGATCTCATCTGCTGACTGCTGCAATAACAGTAGTCCTTGTAAGGACTGCTTTTATTTATTTTTTTGTTGTTTTACTACTACTACTACTACTACTATAAGAGCCCAGTGCTATTAGTCTAGCAGTGTTGGGGAGTGGGACTGGTGTGCTAATCTGCTGCTCCTAGTAGTTCAGCAGCACCAACTTTAATTTTTTTTTTTAATATTCATTTTTTTTTATTTTACTTTTTTTATTTTACTACCGCTGTAGTAGTGTATAAGTTGACCTTTTAGGCATTATTTGCCCTGTAGGCATTATTTGCACACTGTTTTCTTCAACCCGCCATCTAGCTGTGTGACCTTGTTCACATTCTGTCTAAATATCCATAATATTACCGTCTCCAGAAAAAACACCGGAGTGACTTTTTTCAAGCAGCCATAATATATTTTACGTAATCCGTATCCACCGCTGTAGTAGTGTATACGTTGACCTTGTAGGCATTATTTGCACAGTGTTTTCTTCAACCCGCCATCTAGCTGTGTGAGCTTGTTCACATTTTGTCTAAATATTGATAATATTATCGTCTCTAGAAAAACCACTTGAGTTACTTTTTTTCAAGCAGCATTCATATATTTTACGTAATCCGTATCCACCGCTGTAGTAGTGTATACGTTGACCTTGTAGGCATTATTTGCACACTGTTTTCTTCAACCCGCCATCTAGCTGTGTGACCTTGTTCACATTTTGTCTAAATATTGATAATATTATCGTCTCTAGAAAAACCACTTGAGTTACTTTTTTTCAAGCAGCATTCATATATTTTACGTAATCCGTATCCACCGCTGTAGTAGTGTATACGTTGACCTTGTAGGCATTATTTGCACAGTGTTTTCTTCAACCCGCCATCTAGCTGTGTGAGCTTGTTCACATTTTGTCTAAATATTGATAATATTATCGTCTCTAGAAAAACCACTTGAGTTACTTTTTTTCAAGCAGCATTCATATATTTTACGTAATCCGTATCCACCGCTGTAGTAGTGTATACGTTGACCTTGTAGGCATTATTTGCACACTGTTTTCTTCAACCCGCCATCTAGCTGTGTGACCTTGTTCACATTTTGTCTAAATATTGATAATATTATCGTCTCTAGAAAAACCACTTGAGTTACTTTTTTTCAAGCAGCATTCATATATTTTACGTAATCCGTATCCACCGCTGTAGTAGTGTATACGTTGACCTTGTAGGCATTATTTGCACACTGTTTTCTTCAACCCGCCATCTAGCTGTGTGACCTTGTTCACATTCTGTCTAAATATCCATAATATTATCGTCTCTAGAAAAACCACTTGAGTTACTTTTTTTCAAGCAGCATTCATATATTTTACGTAATCCGTATCCACCGCTGTAGTAGTGTATACGTTGACCTTGTAGGCATTATTTGCACACTGTTTTCTTCAACCCGCCATCTAGCTGTGTGACCTTGTTCACATTCTGTCTAAATATCCATAATATTACCGTCTCCAGAAAAAACACCGGAGTGACTTTTTTCAAGCAGCCATAATATATTTTACGTAATCCGTATCCACCGCTGTAGTAGTGTATATGTTGACCTTGTAGGCATTATTTGCACAGTGTTTTCTTCAACCCGCCATCTAGCTGTGTGAGCTTGTTCACATTTTGTCTAAATATTGATAATATTATCGTCTCTAGAAAAACCACTTGAGTTACTTTTTTTCAAGCAGCATTCATATATTTTACGTAATCCGTATCCACCGCTGTAGTAGTGTATACGTTGACCTTGTAGGCATTATTTGCACACTGTTTTCTTCAACCCGCCATCTAGCTGTGTGACCTTGTTCACATTCTGTCTAAATATCCATAATATTACCGTCTCCAGAAAAAACACCGGAGTGACTTTTTTCAAGCAGCCATAATATATTTTACGTAATCCGTATCCACCGCTGTAGTAGTGTATACGTTGACCTTGTAGGCATTATTTGCACAGTGTTTTCTTCAACCCGCCATCTAGCTGTGTGAGCTTGTTCACATTTTGTCTAAATATTGATAATATTATCGTCTCTAGAAAAACCACTTGAGTTACTTTTTTTCAAGCAGCATTCATATATTTTACGTAATCCGTATCCACCACTGTAGTAGTGTATACGTTGACCTTGTAGGCATTATTTGCACACTGTTTTCTTCAAACTGCCATCTAGCTGTGTGTATTATCGTTTCCAGAAAAACCAACTGAGTTTTTGTTGTTGTTGTTTTTTTAAAAATAATGCCAGGCAAAGGCAGGCCGCCACGCAGAGGCCGTGCTAGGGGCCGTGCTGCTATGCAATCCTGTGGCCCTAGCAAATTGCCCAGTTTTAAAAAGCCAATGACCCTGAACTCCCAAAATGCTGAAGAGGTAGTTGACTGGCTTACACAGCACACCCCATCCTCTACCGTTTCTAACTTTACCACAACATCCTCCTCATCCTCCACTGCTATGGCCACCCCACGTAACACTTCCTCCACCACCGGTGCCCCTTCTTCACTGGAGTCAGAGGAGTTATTTTCCCATGAGTTTCTTGAACTGAGTAATGCGCAACCATTATTGCCAGAAGAAGATGAAGGAGATGAGGACCTTACACCAGATTTAATTCTGGCAGAGAACACGATAGAGATGGACATAATGAGTGATGAGGAGGAGGTCCCCGCTGCTGCTTCCTTCTGTGATGTGTCAGAAGAAATTGATGCATCTGAGGAGAATGATGATGAGGAGATTGATGTTTTGTGGGTGCCTAGTAGAAGAGAGCAAGAGGAGGGTAGTTCAGATGGAGAGACGGAGAGTCAGAGAGGCAGTAGGAGAATAAGACTTAGAAGAAGCAGGGAGGACAGCCCGCAGGGATCAGTAGGGCAACAACATGTATCGGCACCTGTGTTCAGCCGGCCAACGCACCCGCCATTGCCGCCAATGCCGCCAACTTCTACTGTTACCGCCAGATCGCACACTTCCAAAAAGTCAGCAGTGTGGGATTTTTTTAATGTGTGTGCCTCTGACAAAAGCATTGTAATTTGCAATGAGTGCAGTCAGAAACTGAGCCTTGGTAAGCCCAACAGCCACATAGGTACAACTTCTATGCGAAGGCACATGAGCGGCAAGCACAAAGCACTTTGGGAGCAACACCTCAAAGGCAACAGGCAAACTAAAAGCCACACTCCTTCTGGTCCAGCATCTTACTGCTCTACCTCTGCTCTCCTTGACCCGTCTGAACCACCCTCCACTCTGCCTTCCACCTTGACCACCTGTTCCCATTCCCAGTCATCTGCCACCAGCCAAGTTTCTGTGAAGGCCATGTTTGAGCGTAAGAAGCCAATGTCTGACTGTCACCCCCTTGCCCGGCGTCTGACAGCTGGCTTGTCTGCACTCTTAGCCCGCCAGCTTTTACCATACCAGCTGGTGGACTCTGAGGCCTTCCGCAAATTTGTAGCAATTGGGACACCGCAGTGGAAGGTACCCAGCCGCAATTTTTTTTCTAAAAAGGGAATACCACACCTGTACCAACATGTGCAGAGCCAAGTTACCGCATCTCTGTCACTTAGTGTTGGGCCAAAGGTCCATATGACTACTGACGCATGGTCCTCCAAGCATGGTCAGGGCAGGTATGTCACCTACACTGCCCACTGGGTGAACTTGGTAATGGCTGGGAAGCAGGGAATGGGTAGCTCAACAACAACAGTGGAGTTGGTGTCACCGCCACGGATTGCACGCGGTTCTGCCACCACCTCTACTCCTCCATCGCTCTCTACCTCGTCTTCTTCCTCTTCTTCTTCTTACTCTGCTGCTGGGTCCTCCTTCTCCTCCTCCACACCTGTGCACCCCCAGCTCCCCCTAGGCTATTCGACGTGCCAGGTACGCCGTTGTCACGCTGTCTTGGGGATGACGTGCCTGGAAAGCAAAAACCATACCGGATCTGTACTCCTGTCATCTCTGCAGTCACAGGCCGATCGGTGGCTGACCCCACACCAACTGCAGATCGGAAAAGTGGTGTGTGACAATGGAAGCAATCTGTTGGCAGCGTTGAGACTGGGCAATTTAACACATGTGCCCTGCATGGCACATGTGTTAAATTTAATAGTCCAACGTTTTGTCTCCAAGTACCCAGGATTCCAGGACGTTCTCACCCAGTCCAGAAAGGTGTCGGCCCATTTCAGACGTTCCTACACAGCCATGGCACGCCTTGCTGACATTCAGCAGCGCTACAACATGCCAGTCAGGCGTTTGATTTCTGACAGCCAGACTCGCTGGAATTCAACGCTCCTTATGTTGGAACGTCTGCTGCAACAACAAAGGGCCGTCAACGAGTACCTTTTTGAACTGGGTGGTAGGACTGGATCTGCAGAGCTGGGGATTTTTTTCCCCCGTTACTGGGTGCTTATGCGCGATGCCTGCAGGCTCATGCGACCTTTTGAAGAGGTGACAAATATGGTCAGTCGCACCGAAGGCACCATCAGCGACCTAACATCAGCGACCTAATACCCTTCGCTTTCTTCCTGGAGCGTGCCGTGCGACGAGTGACAGATGAGGCTGTAGACCAGCGTGACGAGGAGCTGGAAGCGCGCGATTTCTGGTCGGAATCACCAGAACGAACCCAGGCACCTGCTGCAACGCAGGGAGAGGTGCCAGAAGTGGAGTCAGAGGAGGAAGGTGGCTTTGTGGAGGAGGACCAACAGGAGCAGGCTTCCCAGGGGGCTAGTGGTGACCTTTTGGGGACCCCTGGTCTTGTACGTGGCTGGGGGGAGGAGACCGTGGATGATGCAGTCCTTGATAATGAGGAAGCGGAGATGGATAGCTCTGCATCCAACCTTGTGAGAATGGGGTCTTTCATGCTGTCATGCCTGTTGAAGGACCCCCGTATCAAGAGGCTTAAGGAGAAGGACCTGTACTGGGTCGCAACGCTACTAGACCCTCGGTACAAGCATAAAGTCTCAGAAATGTTACCAACATACCACAAGTCCGAAAAGATGCGGCATTTACAAACCAGCCTGCAAAACATGTTGTACAATGCTTTTAAGGGTGATGTCACTTCAGGAACTCATCAACATTCCAGGGGCAGAGGTGCCAGTAATCCTGCCACGAGCGCACCTGCAAGGACAAAGCCCTTTGGCCAGTCTGTAACGTCAGACATGCAAATGTTTTTCTGTCCAAGGCAGCGCCACAACCCTTCTGGATCCACCCTCAAAGAACGCCTCGACCGGCAGGTAGCGGACTACCTGGCATTAACTGCAGATATCGACACTCTGAGGAGCGATGAACCCCTGGACTACTGGGTGTGCAGGCTTGATCTGTGGCCAGAGCTGTCACAATTTGCCATGAACCTCTTGTCTTGCCCAGCCTCAAGTGTGCTCTCAGAAAGGACCTTCAGTGCAGCAGGAGGGATTGTAACTGAGAAGAGAACTCGCCTAGGTCACAAAAGTGTCGATTACCTGACCTTTATTAAAATGAATGAGGGGTGGATCTCGGAGGGTTACTGCACGCCGGAAGACTTGTTCTGACTTCTATGCAGCTGTCCTTCTCTTCAAGCCTCATGACTCCACACACAGCTGTCCTTTAGCGTCCTCCTCCCTCCGCCACCGTTACAAACTAGGGTGCAAACCCTACTGGTTTAATTTTTTCTGGCCTCTGTGCTTCAGTGGCTGCAACCAAAAAACTGGGCAAACAATGTCTACAAGGTCAACGTATGGCAAAAAATGACTATTTTCAGCATTTATATGGCATATTTTTTCTGGCAACTGTGCTTCAGTGGCTGCGACCAAAAAAATGCATATTTTCAGCATTTATATGGCATAATTTTTCTGGCCTCTGTGCTTCAGTGGCTGCAACCAAAAAAATTTATATTTTCAGCATTTATATGGCATAATTTTTCTGGCCTCTGTGCTTCAGTGGCTGCAACCAAAAAAATTTATATTTTCAGCATTTATATGGCATAATTTTTCTGGCAACTGTGCTTCAGTGGCTGCGACCAAAAAAATGACTATTTTCAGCATTTATATGGCATATTTTTTCTGGCCTCTGTGCTTCAGTGGCTGCGGCCAAAAAAACTGGGCAAACAATGCCTACAAGGTCAACGACGTTGACCTTGTAGGCATTGTTTGCCCAGTTTTTTTGGCCACAGCCACTGAAGCACAGAGGCCAGAAAAAATATGCCATATAAATGCTGAAAATAGTCATTTTTTGCCATACGTTGACTCAACGTATATGGCAAAAAATGACTATTTTCAGCATTTATATGGCATATTTTTTCTGGCAACTGTGCTTCAGTGGCTGCAACCAAAAAAACTGGGCAAACAATGTCTACAAGGTCAACGTATGGCGAAAAATTACTATTTTCAGCATTTATATGGCATATTTTTTCTGGCAACTGTGCTTCAGTGGCTGCGTCCAAAAAAACTGGGCAAACAATGCCTACAAGGTCAACGTATGGCAGTTGTTTAAAGAGAACAGTAGATTACTAGCCAGCAAAGCTACCTAAGCTAAAATCTCCCTCAAATCCCTGCAGACTTCTGTCCCTCCAATACAGAGCAGTATCAAGCAGATTACTAGCCAGCAAACTTACTATCATCTGTCCCTGAAATCACTAACAGCTCTCCCCCTACACTATCTCTTCCAAGCACACACAGGCAGATTTTTCAGATACATTTTTGCCCTTGATCCCCCTCTGGCATGCCACTGTCCAGGTCGTTGCACCCTTTAAACAACTTTAAAATCATTTTTCTGGCCAGAAATTTTTTTTTTAGATGTTAAAGTTCGCCTTCCCATTGAAGTCTATGGGGTTCGCGAACCGTTCGCGAACCGCTCGCATTTTTGCGCAAGTTCGCGAATATGTTCGCGAACTTTTTTTCCGACGTTCGCTACATCCCTAGTTTTTGGGTGGGCCCCTGGTGTCCCAGTCCGACACTGCTTATTATTCAAGACAATAAGAATCACTTGTTAATGATCTAATCTAGTGTATAATCTCTTAGAAATTCTTCCTTTGGTATTGCCACAAATTTACGTGATCACACTGGCACACAGTCACAGATTCCTATTATGTGGGAGCACATGGGTGACAACGTGTACTAATTGCAACATTTTCAAATCTGTTTTCTTTTTCAGTTTTTAATAGATGTTAAAAATTCTTTGTCGTCCACTGTACCACCTGTCTGGATTACCATAAACAGGTGAGTTGTTTCCCCCCACAGAGTTTATAACAGATCATTGCAAAGTGTGCTTTTAATTGTGCAATTTGTACTGGGGAGTTACCTTTAAATTCATTTTAGTTTGTTATGGTATGAATAGATGGATCTACTCTAAGCATCTTTTCATTGGTCTTCAATATTTTTGAATATTTAATATATTTAATATATTTTTTTTGTGTAGTCTTGAAATCATTAGCTTCATTAGCCTGCCTACAACTGAAAATGTCACCATCAAACAGAAATAGCTTCATCTGTAAGCTTTCTATAGAAACAATTTATCTTGTTTTGGGCAGAATCAACAAGGTCAATCCTAGGTTAGTGCCCCTGTCAAGCAGAAAGTGCAGCTCAATTAATGGCATGTCACATCAGGTAACACAAGTCCACTCTGCCATTGTTTTCTTATCAACAGAACATCCAGCTAATTTGTAACAGGCATCATTTACACTTTTCACTTCTGACCTTAGCTGTCATCAGAGCCATTTATAACACTTAGGCATACAGAATTGGGCACTATATCTTGGGTCTCCTATGTTTAATGACAGATGTGGTGTAATTTTGCCAGAGCAGTCTGTAAAATCCCCTTCCAGCAGCACAAAACAGATGGTTGTTGTTGGATTAGGTGATACTCTTTTATTATCAGCCTAACAGAATTTTATAAAGCTGCCAAGACACTCTTGCCGAGGTCAGGTTCTGCTGCACAAATAGCTCTGAATGCCCAATATTTAGCTAAATGTCTAAAAGGAAACTTTCATGAGCTTTTCTTGGTTTCAGCTGCAAATATTACATATCATCATATGGATTTTGCCATAGTAATGGATCTTTCCTTGCAAAATATGTTTAACTTTAATAGAGTAAGCTTTACAAGCTGCTACACAGCCCAGGGTTTTTTTTCACCACCACTGCCTTCCTGTGGAGAATACTGGCAGTTAGAACACCACTCACTGTCTCTCTGCTATCACTCTTAATACCATGAAATGAAAGGTGTCCTATTGGACACACACGGAACACTGACAGACAGTTTTTGGTGCCAGAACACTCAAGAGAATGACCACTCTGTTTGTCAGAAGACGATGCTTCATATGCGGTAGTATTAGGAGCAGTGACAGTTGGACAAGGGTCTTTTGGCTGCTGTCCATTAATATTTAGAATCTTAATATTCTACCAGCAGATTTGGGATAGTGAGCACATATTGTGGGTGTAGTAATATGTGATAGAGTCACCTTCCACCCTTTTTATACAGGTATATTATCTTTTTATCCAGAATATCTGGGACCTAGAATTTTGCATATAAAGGATCTTTCTGTGGTTTGGATCCCTATACCTTAAGTCTGCTAAAATCATTTAAACGTTTAAAGGGATGGTTCACCTTCAAATGAACTTTTAGTATGTTATAGAATGGCTACTTTTAAGCAAGTTTTCAATTGGTCTTCATTTTTCTTTATTATTGATTTTGAATTATTTGCCTTATTCTTCTGACTCTTTCCAGCTTCTGACTCTTTCCAGTTCCTAACCTGATTGTTATAACAAATGCTCTGTAAGACAATAAATGTGTTGTTATTGCTACTTTTTATTACTCATCTTTCTATTCAGGCCTCTCCTAGTCATATTCTAGTCTCTTACGCAAATTAGTGAATTGTTGTTAGGGCAGTTTGAACCCCCTACCCAACCAGATTGCTGAAATTGCAAATTGGATCGCTGCTTAATAAAAATGTAAATAACTCAAAAACCACAAATGATAAAAAAATTAAAACCAAACTGCAGAATATCAAACTTTGGATCATACTTTAATACAAGTTAATTTTAAGATGAATATTGCTTTGTTCATAATTGTATATAGTGAGAACACTCAGCCCAAGGCCATAAAACACCAAAGAGGTATTATACAGTATATATCTACCTTGTGGTGCCTACAATTCAGTGCCAATTGCAACCAATTAGGTATTTGATTTCACTTTTCATCTTATAGTAAATTGTTCAAACTTCTGATTGGCTGCTATGGACAATTTCCCTGTATAACATAGCACCTATAGTTGTATCACTCAATAGCAGCTGCTCCACTATGCATATCCCTTCACTGGCTCCCAATCTCCTCTAGAATCAAATTCAAACTACTCAAACTTTTGTTCAAAGCCCTTAACAATGAAGCCTCTATATTTAGGAGCCAATTCATTAACTTCGAGTGAAGGATTCGAAGTAAAAAAACTTTGAATTTCGAAGTGTTTTTTTTGTCTACTTCGACCATCGAATGGGCTACTTCGACCTTCGACTACGACTTTGAATCGAATGATTCGAACTAAAAATCATTCAACTATTCGACCATTCGATAGTCAAAGTACTTTCTCTTTAAGAAAAAACTTCAACCCCCTAGTTCGCCACCTAAAAGCTACCGAACCCAATGTTAGCCTATGGGGAAGGTCCCCATAGGCTTGGCTAAGTTTTTTTGGTCGAAGGATAATCCTTCGATCGTTGGATTGAAATCCTTCGAATCGTTCGATTCGAAGGATTTAATCGTTCGATCGAACGATTATTTCTTTGATCGTACGATCGCAGTATTTGCACAAAATCATTCGACTTCGATATTCGAAGTCGAAGGATTTTCATTCCCAGTCGAATATCGAGGGTTAATTAACCCTCGATATTCGACCCTTGATGAATTTACCCCATAATGTCCAATCTCAAAATACACTCGTATACGCAACCTTCACTCGGCTTCTGACTGTTGTCTCTCTTCTTCTCTCAGCACTTTAGCCCATTCTCTTATATATGATTTCTCTCAGGCTTCTGCTTTTCTCTGGAACTCTTTGCCTCGAGCTGTCGCCCCTCCAGATACAATCTCCACGGTGGATTCACATGCGAGTGAACTACCGACAGGTCCCGTGAGGGAGAAGGTCCTGGTACGACACTGAGCTGTGGGTTATACAGTCACAGAAACTGTCTAAATCCCGAGTATATTGTTTTGTAATATCTCCAGAAGTACAGAACATTTAATCCCTCACTCTGCTGGGAGGAGATATATACCCTGATACTTTATATATTTATTCTTTGGAGCATATGGGTAGGTAATTTGTTTGTTATGGGGTTATAAAATGTCAAATATGTGTTATAAACCACTTTTAATAAGATTTTCCTGTGCATTTCACCATAGTAACCCAGTGCTCTATTTATTAAAAAATCTAAATGAACAAAGCTTCAGCCTGGCCATAATGGAACTCTCCTTTTTTCCCTTTCCTCCTGGGTTTATTTCAAGGCTCTATAAGAATGAAAACAGCCTTTGTCTAATGGTCTCCAGCGATAACTGATTGCTTGGTAACCTTGATTTCTTGTTTTTTGTTTTCTCTCCACTTCCTCTTACAGTAGAAAAGTCGTCAGCCGCTTCCATTCTCCTTTTTATTGTAGAGAATCACAGACATTTGAACCAGCTCCGGGAGAATTTAGTCCTTCACTGCAACATTGAATGGTTACATTTTCTTGAGTGAGTTTCTCAAACAGTCACGGAACATTTCATTAAAATCTGAAGACGTGCTGAGGTGTTCACTTATGTTGTATATGACAGTTTGCACATGCTTTTGCACCAGTTAATGACACACAGTGCGTGCCTGAGATCTATTTACTTAGGGGGGGAAATGCCCACTTTTTGACGTGAGCTCATTTAGTTGTCCTAGTGTAAACAAGTGCATAAACACTATCCAAACTGCTAAAAATGAAATATAGGGGGTTATTTATCAAAGTCCGAATATATCTCAATATTTTCTGATAGAAATGCCGATCAAATCCGCTCGGGTTTTTTACACTTATTTCATTATTACATTTTCCCGAAAATTTTTTTGTGGGAAACAATCTGATTTTCATGATTTTTTCAGATTTTTCATCTGATTTTCACGATTTTTTGGGATTTTTCACCCAAAAACTCGGATTTTTGCCTGAACAGTCTGAAAACTTTGAGGTTTTGCATAAAGTCCAGCGCTTCGAAAAAACTTTGGGACTTCTCCCATTGACTTATATGCAACCTCGACAGGTCTGAGATGCTGGACTTTCTGATTCTGACTTTTCCATCCTCAGGGTTTAATAAATTCCAAAAAGTTCGTAATTTTTTAAAAGTCAGATTTTATAAAAAAAAATCACAAATTTTTCTAAGTTTAGTAAATAACCCCCATACTATATATTCTTTAACACAGACATACAAGATTTCTTGAATTGCTTGTCTTTCTACCCCCCCCCATGGTAGGCAGATATGTTCCTAGCTTGTTCCCCCTCCCACCCACTGTGACACCCTAGGCACGTACCACTTCCGCCTACCCCTAGTTTTGGTCCTGCACCCGTATCTTGTACTCTGTTAAAGGGGTGGTTCACCTTAAAGTTAACTTTTAGTATGTTATAGAACGGCCAATTCTAAGCAACCCGTTCAACTGAACGTCATTATTTATTTTGTATAGATTTTCAATTATTTGCCTTCTTCTTTTTACCCTTTCCAGCTTTCAAATGGGGTCACTGACCCCATCTTAAAAACAAATGCTCTGTAAAGCTACAAATGTAATGCTATTGCTGCTTATTATTACTATTCCTTATTTTCAGGTCATCTTCTATTCATATTCCAGTCTCTTATTCCAATTAATGCATGGTTGCCAGGTTTGTTTGGATGCTAGCAACCAGATTACTGAAATGGAGATCTACTGAATAAAAAGATAAATAAGTAAAAAACAAAACACAATTAATGAAAAATAAAAACCAATTGCAAATTGTCTCAAAATATCACTCTCTACATTATACTACAAATGACTCAAAGGTGAACCACCCCTTTAATCTAAAGGATTCTGAGACTTCAATTCCCCTTGAATTCCCTTTTGCCCTTTCCCCTAAAAAGTAATGCAGGAAGAAACCTAAGCCACTGCATCCTTCTGCTTGCTGTTAACTGGTGGAGATATAGTGGGGCAATGCACAGATCCTCATTTCAGTTACCTAGTTAGAGAACCTTCTTAAAGGAACAGTAACATCAAAAAATAAAAGTGTTTTAAAGTAATGAAAATATAATGCAGTGTTGCCCTGCACTGGTAAAACTGCTGTGTTTGCTTAAGAAACACTACGATTGTTTATATAAATAAGCTGCTGTATAGCAATGGGGGCAGCCATTCAAAGAAGAAAAGGTTCAGGTTACACAGCAGATAGCAAATAAGCTCTGTCTGTCTAATGGTGTTATCTGTTATCCATTCGTTAACCTGTGCCATATAGCCGTTTTTCAATTTCCGCCATTGCTACACAGCAGCTTGTTTATATGAACTATAGAAGTGTTTCTGAAGCAAACAGATCGGATTTACCAGTGCAGGGCAACACTACATTATATTTTTATTACTTTAAAACACTTGAATTTTTTGGTGTTACTGTTCCTTTAAATAATAGGGATTCTACAAATCGATTTCTTTTTTTGTATTTGGACAAATTATGAATCCTACACAAAAGATGTGTCTGAATTAACTTAAAGCAATGTGTAAATAATCAGTTTAATATAAACAAATGATGACGAGTCCCAAACAAAATCCAAACCCACATATGCATATGCAAATGAGCTAAATCACAAGTGGGGAGGAGTCACCTTTCATTGTCCATTGGTCTAAAGTCATGTGACTTAAGAGTTTGAATTCAGTTCATCCAGGTGCTCTACATACTTTCAAAAAAGACTTGGATCTGGTGCATTCCTATTAGAAACCAGTATCACAAGCTTGTAATGGGTGTAGAATGATGTTTTTACACGTGTTGAATTTGTTAGAATGTATACTTTCCAAAAATATATGGCTTTCTCTGGTCTTTGTACAGTTAGGGCACATAATAGCAAACAAGGCGTTTTGGGGTCCTTACATATACTTTGGTATAGCTTTGCATACTTTTCAACAGACCTCTGATGTTCATATTTATGGTGATTTGCCTTTTTATGTAAGATTTTGTGCAAGATGAAAGTCACAAATGACAACATTTTAGGTGATTTTCAGAAATGACATGAAAACCTTTAAATCTAGGAAAGCTTTGAAGTTTGGTAGTTTGGAATAGAAATACAGTATGTATTGACCCTATTTGGATTCACAAGAATGTGTATATTCCAGAAATATATGTCACCTTTTTTGTGGATCTCACATAAAATGCAGAAAATGTGTTAATGCTTATTCATAATTAGGGTGTTTTATCCTGGTGCCTGATGACATGTTGAAGTCGTTTTCAGAAGAAAAATGGATACAGCCAGGGGCGATCCTGGCCCCTCCGCCACCTGAGGCAGCAGCAGTTGCTGCTGCCCCCCCTCCCCCAGAAATTCGCTCTTAAAATACCAGGAGCAGCATTTTTGCTGCCCCTGGTACCTAGTGGGGCTCTGCCGCCTGAGGCGACAGCCTCAACTCGCCTCATTGGCGAAGCACCCCTGGATACAGCTAAAGTAAATGAGTGAGACAGTGGTTGCTGTTGGGAGGCAGTTTCCTTAGTGCCAATCTATCACTTAGACATCAGTCTACTGAGGAGCCACGGGACACCATAAGAAACAATGAGGAAAACACAAAGCAAAAGGCTGGTAAAGCAGAGTTTGGAAGAGATACAACTGGGATCACTGTCACACCCCTGCAGCTATTCCATACTACATGCCTGCCACATTCCAAGCCCCGGGATAGTCAGATAAATACTTATGTGCTGTAGATATCACTCACTACTCTGCATGACATGTTCATCCCATCTCCATGAACAGCTTTTTATCTCCAGAATAACACAATTTATTATGCATTACCTAAACACATGGCTGAATATGGAGCTCTCTTTTTAAGAGACAATCTAGTAGTTGTAGTGCATACTGCTACTGAAAAATGCCTTACCCTTTAAACAAAACAGGGATTGTTTGTCCATATATTGCAATATATTTAAGCTGGTCAACTACGTCAAAGTCATCCCATATCTGGCCAGTCCTACACTCAATTTTCATCTGATTCATTAAGAATTCAATTGCTTAATTATACATTTTACAAAGGGACTAAGTTTTACCTGCAACTTATGAGCTGCTTTCAAAGTAAAACTCCCAAACTTGGCTGCCCTTTTATTAGACACCAGTGGGATCACCTGACTATAGCTGGGAAGGGTGGGAGCTACAACATGGAGCTGGTCACTGCTCCTGTATAACTATAACAAACAAGGGAAAGTTGTGCTCACCACTAGTTTTTAAAACCATTAGGCATATATATATGTGTGTGTGGGACAGTGTAAGGTTTATGGCAGTCTGAGTTATGGAGTACAATATTTATATTTGTATATATGCTGTGGGACAGTGTAAGGTGTATGGCAGTCTGAGTTTTGATTTACAAAATAACTGTATCAGCCTCACGTTTCATGATAACTGGCAACGTAACTTTAGAGACAAGTCTTTGCATATACTTGTATGTACCTCCTTCCTATTGTGCCCTTAAAGGGCATGTAAAGTCTAAAATAGAATAAGGCTAGAAATGCTGTATTTTGTATACTAAATATAAACACGAACTTACTGCACCACAAGCCTAATCAAACAGATAATTTATGCTTTCAAAGTCGGCTACAGGGGTCACTATCTTGTAACTTTGTTAAACATCTTTGCAAGACTAAGACTGTGCACATGCTCAGTGTGGTCTGGGCTGCTTAGGGATCATCATAAAAAAAGCTGCTTGAGTTCTGCATGGCTGGGAAGTAAGGTGGGGCTCCCCCTGCTGTTAATAAGTATGATTGTTTCCCTGCTCAGCAGTTAGGGGCCGTCTATCTGCTCCTATCCACAGCAGTAAATGAAGGGAGAATTTCACTGCATACAGTAAGGTTTCTTATAAAAACAGTACACATTTTTTAATTAAAGTATATTGGAGATAGGTTTCTTTTTCATTAAATAAAGTAAAAATGGGATATTATTTTTTTTGCCTTTACATGCCCTTTAAGAATGGCTTGGATGATTTATTGGACAAACATAATATCCAAGGCTATAGTGATACTAAACTCTATAGTTAGTGTATGAGTATATATAGCTTGTGAGTGTATGGAGGGTCAGTGGCAGTGTGTGTATGTATGGATGTTGGGTTTCATTTGGAGGGGTTGAACTTGATGGACTTTGGTCTTTTTTTCAATCCAACCTAATTATGTAACTATATTCATTTATATTATAATGGGACTTATGTAAAGAGCGAATAATTCTTGTCTAGCTACAGTGTCTAGAGTAACCCCAGGAATAATGGTCGAGTTTGGTATTGGGGCATTATCTTCTAAGTTCCTTCCAGGTCAAGAACTTGTCAACACCTTTTCAGATTCAGATGCAGAAAGTTCTTCTCACAGAAAAAACAAATATTGCTGAGATCTTTGTGGTGTTTATACAAATGGCCTGTAGATGTCACTGTACACAATAGTTATACTGTGAATATACAATACTGTCTAGACTGCTTAAAAGTGAAAGGAAACTATTGTGTAATGCCTGCATGACTCTGCTAATAAAGCACTGTTATACTCTACTCATCCTCGGCTACCCAAAACATATCAGAGTAAATGTGGTTGCTGGAAGATATAAATTCCGCCAACGTGGAGAACGTAATGGCGAATCCACAGAACAATTTGTAGCAGCTTTGAGAGAGCTGGTTGTTACCTGTGAGTTTGGGACTCTAACAGATGAAATGCTAAGAGACCAAATAGTGGAAAAAACAAACTCACCTCGCATTAGAAAGAGACTGCTCCTAGAGCAGGATTTAACCCTTGCAGAGGCTATTACAGTTGCTAGCCAAATTGAAACAGCAGTGGCTAAAACTCTCAGTCAGGGAACTGCTGGGAATGTACAGATTGTGAATTCAGCACTGTGGCCTAATAATGCACAGTCACAGGCAAAATACAGTGCTAAGGAAAGGGATTCACCTACACTGCAAAACCGTGCAGCAAATACAAATAGAAAAGACTTATTTCACTGGTTCAACACAACACACTGCAAATCATGTTACATGTCCTGAAAAAGCGGTACGGTGCCGCAACTGCACAAAAGTAGGACATTTTGCTAAGATCTGCCGTAGTTCTGCTAAAGATGTTCATGAAGTCACTACTACAAATGTCACAGTAATAAGTGTGGATAAAGCTGGTACATTTATTCCAGACAAGTTTATATGCGCTGTCAGTGTCAGTACTGCTTCTGCTGACAAGGGACACTCCATTAACCTGATGCTTGATACTTTATTTATATATACTAGCAAAGGATATTTTCTTGAAATACTTTGCAAAAGATCTGCTTGTTGCACCTGCCCTGAAACTGGTCAGTTACTTAAAGTATCCAATCCCTGTGCTTGGTTGCTTGCCAGTGACTTTACAATTTAATCAAATCCTGCAAAATGTGACTTTTACATTGTGAATAAGGGTACTGCTATAATTTGAAGGGATCTCTTTGCTGCATTAAACCTACAATTAGTTGATGGTTTCATTTCTACAGCACCAGTGTCTGCCACACAGCCAGTGTCTAAAATTTAGCCACAAAGCAACACTTCACTGGGTTGTGCAAAGAACTTTGTAAACAAAGTTAAGTTGAGACCAGATGTAAAACCAGTACCATTTCCTGATGCAGCATGGGAAAAACTTGCTATTGGTATTGTCGGTCCTTTTACAGATGCTCCTATAGACTGTAGATTTGCTATAACCTTGATGGACTATAACAGTAAATGGCCTGAAATTGCATTTGTTTCTCATATAACATCAGCTACAGTAATAACATTTCTGTCTACAGTCTCAGCAGAGAAGGTAATCCAAAGGAGTTAATATCAGACAATGGACCACAGTCTTATATGAGTTTGAATCCTTTCTGAGAGAGAGGTATATTGTGCATAGGAAATCTTCAGTGTATTACCCACAAGCAAATGGAGAAATCGAGCGATTCAACAGAAGTCTGAAAGAAGCACTACAGACAGCAAATCTTACTGGGAAATCTTGGAAAGTATTTACAACAGAGTTCCTACATAACTACAGAACAACGTGCCATGCAATAACCCAATCATCTCCAGCTGAATTATTACATGGCAGACAAATGCGCACTAAGTTACATGTTGCAGACATAAAACTTCCACAAAACACTGTGCCTACAAAATCATCTACTGCTGACATTGTGAAACATCAACAAGCCAAATGCAAGGATAATACTGACAGAAAACATGGTGCCAGAGAAGTACACTTTCAGCCTGGTTCTTTAGTCAGAATTAAGAAACCAGGAATACTGAAACAAGGACAATCTAAATTTACTACAACAGTTGAACTGTCTGATGGACGCATATGAAATGCAAGTCGTCTTGCTCCTGTTAGATATGAAATTGGAGAAGCTCCATTTGATGAAGGACATTTTCCTGCTCCTGATGTCAACTGCAATAGGCCTGAAGAAAGTGAACCTATAAGGTGTACTGAGAGAATCAGAAAACTAACTGCATGGACCAAGGACTATGTGATGTAAGGAACGTATATTATTGCTTTAAGATGCATTGTTGCTGTTTAGTACATTTGCCAAAATGCTTTCCTACTATAAGGGGAAAATGTGGCGTTTATACAAATGGCCTGTAATTGTCACTGTACACAATAATACTGTGAATACATAATACTGTCTAGACTGCTTAAAAGTGAAAGTGAAAGGTTACTGTTTTTTAATGCCTGCATGACTCTGCTGATAAAGCACTGTTATACTCTACTCATCCTTGGCTACCCAAAACATAAGAATCGTTTTCTGGCTGTCCGAATAGTTCCAAAAAAAATGTTTAAACCCTTGTTTAAAATGAGAACAATGAATATGGCTTGTATTGAACTTAATTTTTTTTACAGTTTAAACCTCAAAAAATATTAACAGGGCAAACTGGAAAAATGAAGCTCCTCCATGTTTGGTCCTTGCAAGTTTAATAATTATGTTATTGCAGAACATTGCAGTCATGTTGAACAAGGGGTATATTGCCTCTCAGCAGCTTAGAGGGGCAGTAAGACATACACTAGCAATCTTTACATGGTGGAGGTATCATGGCTCAGTGTTTTGCTTCATTTCTGTGCCTGGGTCCTATCTGTAAAGGGGTTTGTATGATCTCCTTGGGCTCAGGTGGGTTTTTTGTCATTGCTTTTCTCCCACATTCTAAAAAAAAACATGGAATAACCTAATATAATGTACACTGAGGGACCTATTTATAGTATTTTGAAATGTAATTGAATTTTATTTTCACAGTTTTTACACAGTTCATTCTGTTTTGATGATGTTGTTTCAAATTTTGAATAAGTTGGAGCTAGGGATGGGCGAATATTTTCGTCTTGTTTCACCACGGAAATGACGACCATAGACTTGTATGGCGTTGCGTATTAAAAAAAATTATGCGCGTTAAAAAATTTTTGCCGGCGCCGGCAACATTTCAGCGGCGGCTAATTCTTGGCGAAAACGAAACAGGTCAAATTCGCCCAAGCCTAGTTGGAGCATTTGCTTTCTTTTTTCATTCATCCTGTCAATAGCTTATACTGAAAATTAGAACACATTTCAGCAGAATTTTGATAAATGGGCAGTCATTTTCAAAAAATTTTAAAATAAAATATTAATAAAATATTTTCAATTTTATGTTTTTTTTTCCCTAAAATTATACCAGAAGATACAGCATGTGCTCACAGGTCCTACATAGTAAAATAAAAGCAATATTTTTTGTAAACACATATTAGGTACAATAATATAGCCTTATGAATTTTGTGCTATATTGCACTTAATCATAGGCTAGAAATTGACTCTGCAGAATAGGCAGATAAAGGACCTGTCAAATTTAGGAATACTCTTTAAAATGAATGGTTGCTTCATTTTAAAGGGTAGGTTCAGCATATCTATAACAGGAATGATCCCGGCCTTTAAAGTTGTCACTTGACCTCCCCATTTAGCTGTTGAAAAGCAAATTTTAGGGGTTGTCGCAAATCATCAGACAGATAATGAGGTTTTCCCATCATAGAACCTGATTCCTCGCGGCTGTTATGCAGCATTTCTACTCTACATTTTTGTTAATCTTTAGTTCTCCTTTAAGAAGTGTGAGGGCACTGGTGTAACAGTAAGTATGGTTGGTGGAAAGGATGAATGTAATGCTGACACTTCTTAATCTGTTTCAAAGGAGAAGTTATTGAGGAACATTATGAAATATAGGGAAAATTATAAAAGTGGTGTAAGGGAAATATTTTTCTTGCTTTGATGAAGCTAGAAATATTGTAGTG